>NT_187027.1:1655000-1955000 GCF_000001635.26 Mus musculus
ATTTGCTGGAACTTACAGCAGAGACAGTGCTAGCAGGAAACATCCTCTCCTTGGTAAATGGGGATGTCTTGTGGAACCATTTGATGGCCGTGTTGGGAGCCCTTATCCTGTTCTTCCCACAGCATGGGTCAGGTGTATTCTCCCTCACATGAAGAAAGTGATAACATGTTCATTATTGAGCATCCTAATAAATATGTTCATATTTCGTTTTAAATGAAAAAAAAAAAAGAAACATAGTAAAGGCTGTATTTCATTACATTGGTATAGATCTGTGTATATTGATACAGATTAAGGTTATATTTCCTTAGGTTGGTATACCTCTTTGTGTACTGATACAAAATTAAGGTTATATTTGCTCTAATGGGTATAGAATTTTGTATACTGATAGAATATTAAGAGTATATTTGCTTACATTTATAGATCCTTGTATATTGATAGAAAATTGACATTCATTTGATTGCATTAATATAGATCTTTGTATATTGATTCAAATTAAGGTTATAATTGGTTGCATAGGTATAGATCCCTGTATATTGATACAAAGTAAGGTTATATTTTGGTTACAACATACTATGTATCAACCTCAGAATATTAAGATACCCATGTAATTTTTAAAAATGCAATAGGAAATTCCAGTCCTTTTGAAATCTCCTATTACAAACTGTTTAAGAAAAAAATTTTTAATGTAAGTTAATAGTTAATTAAACTTTTGTTTGGTTGGTTTGTTAGGTACTAGTTCTCAAAAATCTCAGACATCTGCAGAATATGGCATTTAAAGATTTTTTATTAATTCAACTTTTTTACAGTGAGATATGTCAGCTCCTGGCAGCATCCCCATACTACTTCAAGGAAGATGTTGAGCACTGGAGAACCTCCTTATGGAGTTTGCTTCAAATGTGGCAAGCTGCCACTGGGCAAGAAACTGCCCTTGCTTCAACTGCAGACAGAACACTGTCCAAACTGGGCAAAGAAAGAACAGGAAGTCAAGTGCTTAACTCTGCCAGGACTACATAGAGATGAAGTCCCTCATGATTCCTGTTTTGAAGAACAATCTGTCAGATGTTCTGGGCCAGCAGCTTGAAGACATGGGTGTTGCAAAGTTGCAGAGGGACCCTTGGTTCAGCGAGCCAGCAGTCTCTGTCATTTCTATAGTTCTAGTAGCTGCTTGTTCTGCATTTCCTGTCTATGTTGATAAGATCCATTCTACTCAGGTCTCTGATGGGGTTCATAACTAGATATACTCTCACAGTTAAGACTAAGGATTTAAGAAATTGTTTTAAGGTTTAAAAAGAGATTTTGTGTTGATAAATATGATAGAAAGTGATTTAAGTACAGACCGTTGGACTCACCAAGATTAGATAGATAATGGAATACTTTCTCCAAGGTTGTGGACTGGACATTGTGAATGTAATTCTTAACAGATAATAGCATATAGTTTACTGATGTTAGAGAGACAGTTGTGATTCAGACAAAAGGGGGAAATGTGGCAAGATATTAGATCTTATTGTGTAGACCAAGATTCTGAAATTGGAACAGGAAAATCTGTTTCTGCTTGTGGAGTTGCACAGCCCTAACAGATACCTTGAAGCCAAGAGCTTTCTGTTAAGTGTAAACAGGTTGTTGTGGTGTGGCTCAGCCCTTACACATAGCCTTTTCCCCAAAAGCTTTCTGTAAACAATATTATTTAGACCCAACCATAGGTCAAGAGGCAGAACATGCAACCAGTTGACAGGGGTGATCATAGGAAAACACAGGAAGTAGAAAGGAGAGAGATTGATTTAGAGGGAATTGAAGACAGTGTGGAGAAGGAGGAGGAGCCTTCTGAGACCTTGGTGGAGTAGACAGGTCTTTTCTCTGCCTCACTGAGCCAGCAGGTTTTCACCCCAGCATGTGGCCCATTCATCTTCATTGGTAAAATTGAATGACAGGGATTTTGTTTCTAAAAACAACAGACTATGAAAACAGATGTTTTAAGATATGAACCATATGGTTCTCCTCCATTTTGGCTGATGACCTCATCAAAATCTAAGATGCCATATGCCTGGCAGCCATCTTTACTAAGCTTAAAGACTACATCCCATGTTAGTTTACCACCACCTTCAGGTGACCATTTGCTACAGAACAATGACCTTAAAACTTTTTTTGTCCTAATGAGTTTTCTATATATCATAGTATCTCTTTGTAGATTAAGAAATATTTCTGATCAGCATAATTTTTTGTATGAAGATAAAAATCTAAGGATATAGTTGTTACAACATACTAAATATGTGATTGTACTTAGGTTTAGAATATAGTATATGTGATGATAAAAATTTAAGGTTATAAAGATCTACTTATATTAGCAGTAGCTGCTATAAGATGTATGTCTATCCTCCTATGTCTTTGCTAACTGCTCAGCACACAGTTGTTACAAAATGTAGATAAGTACAACACACGTTTGAGGAATAAGGTATGAATTCTATTCTAAAATCTTATGTTACGAGCATGTGAGCATTATATACATTCATATACAGGTTATTGTGTCAGATCCCTGGAACTAAAATTACAGACATTGTGAGCTGCAGTGCGGTTGCTGGGATTTGAACCTGGATCCTCTGGAAGAGCTGCTGGTGCTCTTCACTTCTGAGCCATCTCTTCAGCAAGTATATTTTATAAGTAAGATATACTGATTAATAAGTTATATATTTCTAAGGCCTACTCAGCTTCACAGTGATGTTCTTGTAGCTTTGTTGTCTTAGCTCACCTTGCTAAGCTTTAGCTATTTAGAGAAACTGAGTCATACAAAATCTGTAAACTATAAAAACTACCAGTCTCCTATGGACTAAAGTTTAAGGCATTTATGGTTAATTTAGACGATAAAGGATCTTCAACTCAACTTACTAAGGCTCAAACCTAACAGAGATAAATTTACAAAATTTAAACTGTGGAGGACAATTAACACAGGCAAGTTAAGAACAGGAACAAGGTTTAATTAGCCTCCTGTGTGTTTCCTAAGTTAAGCCTAAAACAAGTTACTAGAAACAAGGAAAGTTTGTTCAGTGTAGCTATACTTAGTAGCTAACAGTCCTCAAAACTTTTCAGATATCTGCTGAATATGGCATTTAAAAGGATGGAAAACCTTACTATGACAGACAGAGACCCTCAGCTACTAGAGGCAACCCCAGGTCTTCACAGATGATGATGGGCTAGAGAAGAATTCCATCTTGATTTTGCTTTAAATGTGACAAAGCCAGACCTACTGGGTGAAAAATCTGCCTTTCACCAGGATCCTGTATAAACTGTGGACAACTGGGGAGTTGATTGTCTTGCTTTGCTTAGACAAATTAGGCTGATTCCCCCAGGGTCCTCCTCCACTGGAGAGTCTTTGGACCTTCTGGACCAGGCAGGGAAGACTGATACTACCCTGGGTCCTCTGTCCCCAATTAAATCCAGACTACCACAGTGGAACCTTCAGTGGTTGACACATCTGTCTTTTTTGTTTGTTTGTTTTTTGTTTTTTGTTTGTTTGTTTGTTTGTTTTACAAGACAGCGTTTCTCTGTGTAGCCCTGGCTGTCCTGGAACTCACTCTGTAGACCAGGCTGGCCTCGAACTCAGAGATCTGCCTGCTTCTGCCTCCCAAGTGCTGGGATTAAAGGCGTGTGCCACCACTGCCTGGCCACATCTGTCACTTTTAATAGATTTGGAAACTGCTTGGTCTGTACTTGCTGCTTACTCAGGAGAAATTCATCCTTCTCAGATCTCTGATGGTGTGGACTAGGGAGAGCTTTGTCAGTTTAACAGCAAGCAACAGCACAGGCTTCAGGTGCTTCTCAGTTCTCTTCATGCTTAAAAATCATGGACACTCTCCAGAGTTGCTACTGGGTCTCCACTGATCACATTGTTACCAGATTCTCAGAAGAGATAAACTCCCACCAAAGATTTCAATGTAACGTTTTACTATTCTTTTATGTAAAGGAAGTTGTTTTACAGTGACTGCTGTCAGTAACCAACCACCTGTGTCTTGTGTCTAATTCGATGGAAAAAAACTGTAAAGTGTATGTAACTTCTAAGGATATGAGAGGTTAAGTAATTGCAACGATCTTAAAAGTGTGCTTTGAGATCTGTGAATGTCACTTATAAAGGCCATAAAAAGTGCTTTAAATGCAGTTTATAAAGGTCTAAGGAGCCTCTTTCCTTTCTGCCATTGCCATGCCATCCAGACTGAGGAAGACCTGGAAACTCCGGGGCCACCTGAGCCGAGGCCATGGTTGCATCAGGAAAACACTGCGAGCACCCAGGAGGCCACAGGAATGCTAGAGGCATCACCTCAGGATGAACTTCACAAGTGTCACCCAGGTCACTCAGGGAAAGTTGGTGTGAGGCATGACCACCTGAAGAGGAACCAGAGCTTCTGCCCAACTGTCAACCTGGATAAATTGTGGATGTTGGTCAGCGAGCAGACATGGTTCAATGCAGCTAAAACCAAGCCTGGAGCTGCTCCCATCACTGATGTTGTGTGATCAGGCTACCACACAGTTCTGGGGAAGGGAAAGCTCCTGAAGCAACCCTTCTCCTCCCATGCCCTGACTTTATCAGTCCCTCCCATGGTTATGTCAACAGCATCAACCAACAGGCAAGGGAGAGACAGGTCCTCAGGACTGAGGGGCAGGAATGGAGTTGGAACCCACTGTGTTCCCATTCCTTGCATTCCAACTGTTTTTCCATGGGGCCTCCATCCACAGGACAGGTCCCTGGCTCAGCTCAGGGAGAGGAACTCACATATCCTCCTCCCTCAGCTCTCACTGAGTGACCCTGCACCAGGAGCCTGTGCTGTTTGTATTTTGTTAATTCCACACCAACTGAGACATATATAAGAAGAGGATCCTGAATTGAGAAATTGCATCCATCCAGGACGCTTTTGGGGAAGTGTATAAGGCAATTTAAAAATTATTATTAATGATCAGTATGGAAGGGCTCAGCTCACTGCAGGTTGTCTTAGCAGGTCATCAGGGATTGTATAAGAAAGCAGGCTGAGCAAGCCATGAGCTACAAAGCTATTAGCACTGGTCCTCATCCTCTTCTTCAGTTCCTCCTTTAGAATCCTCTCAAGGTCCTGCCCTGAATCTCTTCAATGATAGACTGTGATGTGGAAGTGTAAACTGAAAGAAACCCTTTCTTTTTCAAGTTGCTTTTGGTCATGGGGTCTTATCACAGCAATGGAAACCCTCACTAAGACACAGGTGCACAAGGGCCTCACTCTGCTCCCTGCAGACTCCACCCTCTCCTGCAGCTCAGCTCCTGCCCCTCCCTTGCCCTGTAGCAGCACCACTTTATAGCTCCTGGGGATCTGATGCCCTCTCTGAACCCTGAGGTAGCAGGAATTATCTGGCAGGTCTCATTTCCATTGGGTGGCAGGATCCTGGGAAACCAACCAGCTCCTCAGCAGCGGGCGCAGGTTATAAAGTCCATGCAGCCAAGGGCCTCAGATGCCCTGTATCCCAGATGGGGCAATGGCGCTGCGAAGGCTGCTCCTGCTGTTGGTGGCCGCCCTGAAACTGACTGAGACACGCGCGGGTGAGTGCGGGGTCGGGAGGGAAACAGCGTCTGCGGAGAGGGGCTGGGGCGGCAACGGGGAAGCCGCGTCCCCACGTCGCCCACCATACCTTCCGCCCCTTCTCCACCTACATCTCGAGCACCGCACCCTGCTGGCCTCCCCGCCCGCGAACCCGGCCGGGGCTCCGGGAGGAGGTCGGAGTCTCACCGCGCGCCGTCCACAGGCTCACACTCGCTGCGGTATTTCACCACCGCCGTGTCCCGGCCTGGCCTCGGGGAGCCCCGGTTCATTATCGTCGGCTACGTGGACGACACGCAGTTCGTGCGCTTCGACAGCGACGCGGAGAATCCGAGGATGGAGCCGCGGGCGCCGTGGATGGAGCAGGAGGGGCCGGAGTATTGGGAGCGGAACACACAGGTCTCCAAGGAAAATGAGCAGAGTTTCCGAGTGAGCCTGGGGACCGCACTGAGCTACTACAACCAGAGCAAGGGAGGTGAGTGACCCCGGGTCGGAGGTCACGACCCCTCCACGTCCCCACACAGGAGCCCAGAGACCTCCCGCATCCCAAGTCCAAGGTTCGGGAGCAGAACCCACCTGGAATCGGTTTCCCTTTCAGTTTGGTTGAGCCCACAGGTGGGCGGGGCCGGACAGGTAGTCTGGGGGCGGGAGCGGGGCGGGTGGTGGCGGCCTGGGCCGGGTGGGGAGGGGGTGGGGAGCTGACCACGGGATCCCGTAGGCTCTCACACTCTCCAGTGGTTGGTTGGCTGTGACCTGGGGCCAGACGGAAGCCTACTCCGAGGGTATGAGCAGTCTGCCTACGATGGCCGCGATTACCTCGCCCTGAATGAGGATCTGATAACGTGGACAGCGGCGGACCTGGCAGCACTGAAGACCCGAAGCAAGTTGGAGCAGGCTGGTCTTGCAGAGAAGCGCAGGGCCTACCTGGAGGTCGATTGCTTGACGTGGCTCCGCAGATACCTGGAGCTCGGGAAGGAGACGCTGCTGCACACAGGTGCAGGGGCCCTCGGGCAGCTCCTCCCTCTGCCCTCGGGCTGGGGCTCAGTCCTGGGGAAGAAGAAACCCTCAGCTGGGGTGATGCCCCTGTCTCAGAGGGGAGAGAGTGACCCTGGGTCTCCTGATCCCTCATCACAGTGACTGCACTGACTCTCCCAGGGCTCAGCCTTCTCCCTGGACAGTGCCCAGGCTGTCTCAGGAGGGAAGGAGAGAATTTCCCTGAGGTAACAACAGCTGCTCCCTTCAGTTCCCCTGTAGCCTTTGTCAGCCATGGCCTCTCCCAGGCCGGGTTCTCTGCCCACACCTACTGTGTGTGGACACTGACTCCTGTCCTGCTGAGTGTGTCAGCCCTTGCACCTCAGGACCTGAAGTCGCCTTTACCTGATGGGAGATATGGACTCCCCTACACTAGGCTAATTTGCCCAGTATCTAGAATTTTCATAGAGTACATTTTCATAGATCCCTCCCAGTCTGTTGGGTTTGCATCCCTTCCACAACCCAATTCTCTCTATTCCTACAGTGGTGAATGGTCATGTGAGCCCTTATGGGTACCCTGGAGGAATATAAATCGAGAAATTTCTTTTACTTATTTATCTGTTTTCTTATTCTTCTTTCTTTTCTCTTTACTTTTTCTTTATTTTTGAAGGTGTTATTTTGTTTCTAGTCAGTTTTTGTCTGCACTGGAGTGATCCTGTTTCTCCCTGCCCTTGTATTATCATTTGTATCAGTCTCCACAGGTGCCAGGGGAGACTGCTAACTTGGATAATTAGACGGGTTAAAACAAGGTTCTCATTAAATAACAGATTCTTGTGAACTTAGAGTGTTTCCTGTCAGAACTAAACATCCAGAAGCCTCCTGCTCTCCCTCTGCCCCACAAGTTACAGTGCCCCCCCCCCAGTGAATCAGGACTTGGACTCTGAGAGACAGGGTCTTCTGCAATCCAGGGCTGAGTGAGAGGGAAGACCACACACCCTGTGAGCCCACTGTGTTCCAGTGAGGTCCACAGATCACTTCAAGTGTCCTGCTTAAAACACCTGTACCTTGTCCCCCAGAGTCAGGGGCTGGGAGTCATTTTCTCACTACACACTTTGTGATGGCTGTTCTCTTGGACTGACAGTTAATGTTGGTCAGCAAGATGACCACAGTGGTTGAGTCTCAGTGGATTCCCTCTTTGCTTCTAAGTCCCAAAAGAAAATGTGTAGTTCTGTGCTGAGGGGACCAGCTCTGCTTTTGGTCACTGTGCAACGACAGTTGTAGTGTCAAACAGACAAATAATTCACTGTCATCATTGATTTAACTGAGTCTTGAGTAGATTTTAGTTTGTCTTGTTAAAATCCTGTGATTTCTTAAATCTTCCACACAGATCCCCCAAAGGCGCATGTGACCCATCACCCCAGTTCTCAAGGTGATGTCACCCTGAGGTGCTGGGCCCTGGGCTTCTACCCTGCTGACATCACCCTGACCTGGCAGTTGAATGGGGAGGACCTGACCCAGGACATGGAGCTTGTGGAGACCAGGCCTTCAGGGGATGGAACCTTCCAGAAGTGGGCATCTGTGATGGTGCCTTTTGGGGAGGAGCCTAGATACACATGCCATGTGGAACATGAGGGGCTGCCTGAGCCCCTCACCCTGAGATGGGGTAAGGAGGGTGTGGGTGCAGAGCTGGGGTCAGGGAAAGCTGGAGCCTTTTGCAGACCCTGAGCTGCTCAGGGCTGAGAGCTGGGGTCATGACCCTCACCTTCTTTTCCTGTACCTGTCCTTCCCAGAGCCTCCTCCATCCACTGACTCTTACATGGTGATCATTGCTGTTCTGGTTGTCCTTGGAGCTGTGATCATCATTGGAGCTGTGGTGGCTTTTGTGATGAAAAGAGGGAGAAACACAGGTAGGAAAGGTCAGGGTCTGAGTTCCCTCTCAGCCTCCTTTAGAGAGTTCTCTGCTCATTAATGGGAAACACAGCCACACCCCTCATTGCTACTGTCTTTAACTGGGTCTGCTGTCAGTTCTGAGAACTTCCTAGAGTCAAGATCCTCCTTGATCTCTCACAGCTTTTCATCTCAACAGGTGGAAAAGTAAGAGACTACGCTCAAGATCCAGGTTAGTGTGGGGGACAGGATTGTCCTGAGGCCATTAGAGTGAAGCTGGAGATGTTAGGAGCTCTGGGAATCCATAATAACTCCTCCAGAGAAATCTTCTGGGAGCCTGAGTTGTACTGTGATATGAATACATACATTTTCATGTACATATACATTTGTTTTGTTTTACCCTAGGCAGGGACAGCCCCCAGAGCTCTGATATCTCTCTCCTAGAATTGTAAAGGTGACACTCTGGTGCCTGATTGGGGAGGGGCAATGTGGACATGATTGGGTTTCAGGGACTCCCAGAATCCCCTGTGAGTGGTGGGTTGTTGGGATGTTGTCTTCACAGTGATGGTTCATGACTCTCTTTCTCTAGCATGAAGACAGCTGCCTGGAGTAGACTGAGTGACAGCCAGTGTGTTCAGGTCTCTCCTGTGACATCAAGAGTCTTTAGACATCAGCTTTCTTTAGAAAATGGTGTCTCATGTTCTCTGCCACACCAACCCCAGTAGCAGCCATGTGACAAGTTGCACAGACTGAGGTATACTTCAAAAGAAGGAGGCCTCCTGGAACCAGTTGTGGAACTCTTGGCCAGAGTATTATATTGAGTCATAGTTCTCATGGCAATTGATTTATTTTGTTTTCGCTTATTCCTTTTCTTATTTACATGTTCCTGGTAGCCTAGGCTAAGATTTTAAGTGAAAGTAATGGGTTAGAAACCATCCCTAGAGATGGGGTCACTAACATGACCTTATCTGGGGAAACCAACTCTTTACTTTTGAAATTATTTACAAAATTATATAATAGTATTATGACAGATAAAAACTTTTCCAACAATAAAATTTCATGTGGCTACATGTGTGTTATTGGAGGTGGGCTTTGGCATATGGTAAAGAAAATCTTAAATAAAAAGAATTAACCTAGTTTAAATTTAAGCACTGAAAAAAATCAGGCATTAGATGTTAAATAATAATTGACCATAAAGATTTATTAACATATCTTGAACATATGCCAGTTGCCTTGGATGACTGCCGCACTGCTTAGATTCTTTTAGAGTTGTTATACTTCAATCATTTCTACTCCTCATGATGTCACCTGTTCTGTTTGTGATTCACTGAACCCATCTTTACAGAGTTGTAATGTTTTCTTGGTTTTTGTGCTTTACTGTGCATAATGGTAATGATGGTATTTGTGATTGCTTCACTGGACACATCTTCAAAGTGTTGTAATATTTGCTCTTTTAATGTTTAAAAACCCCTGCTTGAGAGCTGCAAAATACAATCAGATTCATACTGCCTCTGTGTTTGTTTCTGTTTGCAACTGCCGGATCCTTACCCACCTAGCTTTGAGGACCCTCATTCTAGGAACCTCCATACACAACTCAGGAGGTCTGTGGCAGTTCCCTGTGATCCTATGGTCTCAGTGTGAAGAATTGTGGAGCCCAGTCTGTCCCTGCACACCAGGACCCTGTCCCTGCCCTTCCCTGTCTTCCCTTCCACAGCCAACCTTGCTGGTCCAGCCAAACACTGGGGACATCTGCATCCTGTCAGCTCCAAGCTACCCTGAGCTGCAGCTCCTCACTTCCACACTGAGAATAAGAATCTGAATGGGACCTTGATTCTTAACATCCTGACCTGAGGGTTTATTGCTTGTTACGTTGATGGATTGAGAATACTTGGAGTTTTTTTGTTTGTTTGTTTGTCTTTTGAAGAACTAAATGGCAGATGGAGAACCTTCCAGAATCTGTGTCACTATGCTGTGTGTATCTGTTGGGACAGGATGAGGCTGTAGGAGTATATGATATTTTGTGGGGTGACTCGTTGATTGTGTCACCTTTGGCTTCTGCTCTCTCCCTCACTATGAGGCACATGCTGAGAGTCTGTGGTCACAAGGACACAGGGAAGACCTGAGCCTTGACCTGTCCCCAGGATTATGAGCCCTCAGGGCTGGAGACTCAGCTGGGGAAACTTTAACATGCCCAGTGCACAAGCAAGTCACAATACATTTCTTCCCACCCATTTGGTTTAGCTTCTAATGATGCAGCCATGAAGGTGAGGTGGCACTCCCTGTAGCCATGCTCCTGTTGTGATTTCTGCTTCTTTCTTTCCAGTGTCTGTTCCTGGGTTCTCAGGTGTCTGGTGTGGTCTGACTGTTCATCTTTCAGGAGCACATCCACAGCTGAGATAAGAACATAGCAATGTTGCTTCTCTCTCCTGTCAATGGGTACAGATTCCTGAACCTGGACTATCTTATCTAAGTACCTAAGTGTTCTAGAGTTAACTCCCTGAAGTCTCTTAATCTCACCCCCAGCTTGGTGGACCTGGGACTTTCATCCCTGACTTGGGCATGCAGGGTGCAGTATTCAGCATAGTCTATCTTAAAGTCTGCTCATAGGCCTGTTGTTGCTCTGCATTGTGCATAGCTCTGTATTGCAGGAGGGGAAAGTCCTGTTCATAGGCCTGTAACCATTTAAATCCTCTAATATTTATAGTACTAAAGACACAGGAGGCAAGGGCTGGAGAGATGGCTGAGCCCTTAAGAGCATGGACTGCTCTTCTAGAGGTCCTGAGTTCAATTCCCAGCAACCACAGGGTGGCTCACAACCATCTGTAATGGTTTTCTACCCTCTACTGGTGTGCCTAAAGGCAGCTACAGTGTACTTATATACATAAATAAACAATTTTTACAAAAAAAATGACAAGGTAGGTATTTGCTTAGGTAAAACTTGCCAGCTCAGAAAGGAGAGTTTATTTTCTAACTATTTATGATACACATATTTATAAGCCTAAATCTACAACTAAAATGTCAGCTCTTTAGAAATCTCTTTTTATCTGTGTCATTCTGAGCTAGTCTACCTTTCTCTTGAGCTCCTCCAATACCAAGAGGGCTACTTAGCTCTGACTCCTAGATTTCTGTTTTTCCTGTGTCCTGCCAGATGCTTCTCTGTTGTTCCTACAAGCCAAGGGGGTGGAGCTCTATCAAAGGTCCAATTACTTATTAAAGAAGTCTAGCTCCTCTCATCCACCCTTGGCAGGCTGAGCCATGTCACTGTCATGGGATTTCTCTGATTAGGGATTGCTAGCTTTTTTTTTTCACCCCCTTTTCCTTGATATCACGCCCATGGGTTAGAGTGGGAAGTCCTTCTCAGATGCAGCTGGCTTTGGGAAGCTGCTGACCCCACATGTTGGGGGGTGGACAAGGGGTAGCCCCCGGTACCAGGTTCTTAGTCTCTGGCATCCCAAGCTGCATTATGGCGGAGGAGCTGAGAACAGAATAGGGGCCCCGGGGTGGCACCAGGCCCCAGAGATAAGGGAAGAGAGGGCAGGGGGAAATAGGGGCACTGGGTGGTTCCCTTCAGAGACAGTCTATGATTTTAGAGCTTTATTGTAGAAAGGCAGGGGGAAAGAGAAAAGGTAGAAAGAGAGACCGGCCATGGCAACGTAGAGTGTGGGAGGGAAAGAGAGAAAGAGAGTTAGAGAGTAAGAAAGGTGAAGGCTTAGAGAGAGAGAGGTAAAAGCTTAGAGAGCTAGGAGGGGCCAAACAGCCCCTCTTATACTGGACTTGTTATCTTGCTGTTGCTAGGTAACTGTGGAGGAGTCTAGCCAGAATGCCAGAAGCTTGGGTCTTATTACCTCAACAGATGTACCCGTTGTTGGCTATCAGTGCATGAGGTTTTTAAGGCCTTTACAAAATATCTTTAAGGTACTGGAAAGCCGGCCCCCAGGTAAGAACATTTGCTCTTCCTGTAGATTGTGATGGTTGTGATCCCAGCACCCTGTCTCCTTGTGGATGGGAGAGGAAATCCACAAGAGCCTGTAACTCCAACTCTACCTTTGACATCCTCTCCTGGTTTCCTTGGACACTGGACACTCAAGGGGCTGCCTATCCAGGCCCAGCAGTGTGGCTGAAGGCACAAGAAACCACCACACCAAACCCTAAGGGATAATGAAAGAAATCAAAGCTGGTGTCATCTGTCATGTGTGGAGAAGGAAGATCTGGGACACTTTCTGGAATTTCCAACCGCAAAAAGCCCATTTTAAAACCACACAATCCAGGGGCTGGAGAGATGGCTCAGTGATTAAGAGCACTGACTGGTCTTCTGAATGCCCTCAGTTCAAATCCCAGCAACGACATGGTGGCTCATATCCACGCAAAGTGAAATCTGATGCCCTCTTTTGGTGTGTCTGAAAACAGCTACAGTGTACTTAAGATATAATAATAAATAAATCTTTAAACAAAAACCCAAACAATCCACTTATTATAATTATTAGCTGTATGCCTAGATTGGGCAGATTTAACACTATATTAACTTATTCCCTAGCTATAAGACCCCTTGTTACTTGCAGTTTCTCCTGGCCACACGGTTCTTGAACCTCATGGCTTCCTCCTCCTCCTCCTCTTCCTCCTTCTCCTCTTCCTTCTTCTCCTCTTCTTCCTCCTTCTCTTCCTCTTCCTCCTTCTCCTCAGTCCCCTCTCCTACCCCTCTCATCCTCTTCTGCCTTCCTACCTGACCCTACTCTCAAACTTCCAGCCCCACCTTTCCCTTCCACTGCCCAACCACAGGCTCCAGCCTTTACTGAGCAGTTAAAATGGGGAGCAGGATCACATGAGATCACCTGAGTACAGGATGGACTGCTCACTGGCTGCAAACCCTCTTGAGGAAGCAGAATTAACATCAGAATACAAACAGCATCAAGACAGCCCACAGCAGGACACTAAGCTTGTTTTCTGCACAGTCCCTCTGCTGTTAGACAGAGGAGCTGGTGAGCACTCCTTCAGGACAGGCTGCATCCCCACACTCCTGTGACACCTAGGGCCCTGCCTGGGGAAAAGCAGGCACAGAGGACCACCATGTGAGAAGTGCTGGGAAGAAGAGGACTGGCTCCTGAGCTCACACTCACAGCTTATCCAGCACATTCCACAGGAGCTGTGCACATGCACAAGGCTACAGGGCAAAGATCTTATGGATAAATGTTTGCCTGCTCCACCAGGGATCCATGCATCCAGGGGTTGAGATACCTTAGGTTCTCATATTCTGCTTCCAGGGCACCCTGGGTCCACTCCTGCCATAGAGAAGGCTGAAAATAGCTCAGGCTTGTCAGAGGATTCCTGACACCAGCTGCCATCAGTGCCTTCCCAGGAGGATCTGAGGTCACTGAGCAAGAAGAGCACTTCCTTCTGTGTACCACAAGATGGGGAGTCCCACAGGACAGAGACATGGGGTCCCCTCCACAATTTTTCACCTCAGTCTTGACTGATGGTGGCAGATGCTGCTGCTTAATTCTTGAACATTCTAAGGTCTTTGAATAAGAATGGCCCCTGTAGGCTCACATATTTGAAGACAGTGACCAGGGAATGGGGCACATTGAAAGGATTAGAATTGGGGGTGTGGCCTTGCTACAGGGGGGGATTTCACAGGGAATTGTCTTTGAGGTTTCCAAAGCCCATGCCAGCCCAGTTTGGTCTGTCTGCTGCTTATCAATCGCGATGATCTCTAAGCTACTGCTCCAGTACCATGCCTGCCTGCCTGCTTGTTGCCATGCTCCCTCCATGAGAATGGACTAAGCCACTGAAACTGTAAGTTTCAATTAAAGGCTTTGTATTTAAGAACTGCCTTGGTCATGGTGACCCTGCACAGCAACAGAACATTGTCTATGACTCATCATTTCTAATCTCTGTCATCTATGTCCCCATGCATCCAGCAGTCACCTAACCTAGAAGCAAAATGTACCCTAATGCTCATTAAGACCAGACCCAAGGCACCATCCCTGTCCCTCTGCTGATGTCACTCTCCAGCTCAGCTCTGACTCCTCAGAGCAGACCAACCCTGTGGTAAACCCAGAACCACCCACATTCCAGAACCAGGGGACTCCCAGCCTGCCCTCAAACACTCAGCAACATCAGCTTAGTCTTCACCAGCCACAAATGGGACCCATTACAACTGTCGCCTGCACCCACTTTCTCTTCCATTCTTGCTTAGAGGCAGCCTTTTTTATAGGAACGTCCATACATAGTAAATCTATCTCCTGAGGGATGTTGGGGGTGTGATCTTTAAGGCATCCCTTGGTTCTCTGATTGACACAAAAACCCCAAAGCCTAACACTGGAGCTGTGGTTCGGTAGCTGGCCTTGGGCTTGTGCACACTTTTGAGGCCCAAGCTACATGGGAACCTATCCCTTATCTCCAGTCCTCCCACAGCAGACCCACCTTCTGGCCCACCATCATCACCAGCACCTGGTGAGTGGTCCCTCTCAGTTGGCCCCAGTGCTTTCCTGAGTCTTGGTACTCTAGGAGGTGGAGGTACCCATCCCTGCTCTGGACCTTTGCCCCTGGGTTGGGTTTTATTTTGAACTATATTTTTTCTGCTACCTGCTGTCTCTCTTTGTTCTCCCTGAGCCTGTACATTGTGAGTTTCCATGGGGAATGTGAATGTTTCTAGGGTTACCAACAAGGCTGGTTTGCTCTGAAGAGTCAGAGCAGAGCTAAAGAGAGACATCTTAGAACAATAGAAATTCCCTCTACACGAAATTGGTTTTACAATCTTCTCTCTCCACCTCTGTGGAACCAGGTTTTATTACAACGTCTTGTCCTCAGTGCAGATGAATGGGCAAAAAATTGGTGCAATTGATTTCCAGCATTTCCCAAATAATAGCCCCTGCCACTAAGCATAGAAGTGATCCCCAAATATCTTATGTCTAAACTATCTCCACTCTGTACTTTCTCTATTTTCCACTCATAAAAATATTTTTTTTCTCTACAATTTCTCTGTATTCTGTTCTCAAAAAAATCTCTTTAAGACTATGGTGTAAACTATATGTGAATTTGGAAAATCACTGGGTATAGTTTAAAACTGATAAATTGTATAACAAAATTTGTCCTTAAACTTAAAACTAAAGGGTTATAATTAATATGCATAACAGGTAATCTTAATTTGCTGCAATGCAGTGTATTTGACTCAACTCTATGTGTAGTTATATGTAACTTGGATTCAACTTTTTCTATTGCCAAAAACCTAGGAAAGATATAAATGGCCAAAATGAGGATCCCTGAGAGTTAGGGCTTGGGCAGGTGCTTCTCCCCTTCCAGGTGAATAAAAGCATCCAACTAAGGAATCTGGAGACCACTAGGCAGATGAAACAGCTGAAGAAAAAGATGGTTCATCAAGAGAAAATGTCCCAAGAAAAGGAGTCAACTGGCCAAGTGGTATCGCCCACCTCCATCTTGTCTCTTCTGCCTCTACAGACAGAAGTGGCAAATGCTCTTTATTTGATCTCAGTTAAACATTAAAGCTGGATTTGGGGGCTAGAGCTTGGGTCTCTCCTTCTCTAAACCCACACATGATTGTTAAAGGAAAATACAACATCTCCGTCTCATATCAGAAGAACCACTTTGTATAGGACAGAGAAAAACAGAAAGTAAGGGACCAATCTCAAAATTTTTTGGTTTTCAGTTACTCTCTAATACTTTTCCGAGGATATGAATATTATGTCAAAGTCTATAAGAATATTGTGCATACACAAACTCTCTGTCATCATGCCAGTAGTCATACAGGGCAGGAACAAATTCTAGAAATGACTTTCATCTTGCTTCCCTGTTATGTGTGTCAACACACCCATACTACTTCAAGGAAGTTGATGAAAATTGAAGAAATTCCTTATGGAGTTTGCTTCAAATATTGCAAGCTGCCACTGGGCAAGGAACTGCTCTTGCCTCACCTGCAGACAGAACACTGTCCAAACTGGACAAAGAAAGAACAGGAAGTCAAGTGCTGAACTCTGCCAGGACTACATAGAGATGAAGACCCTCATGCTTCCTGCTTTGAAGAACAATCTGTGAGATGTTCTGGGCCAGCAGCCTGGAAACATGGACGCCCCAAACTTCCAGATGAAGCCTGGTGACCGTGCAGCAGCCGCAGTCTCTGTGTTTTACAGTCTTACAAGTTGCTTGTTCTGCACTTCCTGTCTGTGTTGATAACACTCATTCTTCTCAGGTCTCTGATGGGGTTAACGCTCACAGTTAAGCCTAAATTGCTGACGATTTAAGAAAACGTTTTAAGGTTTAAAAAGAGGTTTTTAGGTTGCTAAATATAAGTTATGACAGGAAGTGTTTTGAGTTGCTCTCAACAAGATTAGATAGATAGTGGAGTACTTTCTCCAAACTTGCCAAATACAAGAGGACTGGACATTGTGAATGTAATTCTTAGCAGATAGCAGTATTTAGTTTATTGATATTAGAGAAATAGTTATTATTCAGACAAAAGGGGAAAATGTGGCAGGATATTTAATTACATTGTGTAGCCCAAGATTCTGAACTTGGAACAGGAAAATCTGATTCTGCTTGTGGAGTTGCACAGCCCTAACAGACACCTTGAAGCCAAGAGTTTTCTGTAAACAATATTAATTAAACTCAACCATAGGTCAAGAGGCACAGCATGCAGCCAGTTGACAGGGGTGAACATAGGAAACACAGGAAATAGAAGGGAGGGAGATTGAGTTGGCAGGAATTGAAGACAGTGTGGAGGAGAAAAAGGAAGAGGAGGAGGAAGAGAAAGAGGAGGAGGGAGAGGAAGAGGAGGAGGAGGAGGAGGAAGAGGAGGAGGAGGAGGAGGAAGAGGAGGAGGAGGAGCCTTCTGAGACTTTGGTGGAGTAGAAAGGACTTTTCTCTGCCTCACTTAGCCAGCAGGTTTTCACCCCAGCACATGGCCCCTTTGTCTTCATTGGTAAAACTGAGTGACTGGGATTTTGTTTTTAAAACAACAGATTTTGTTTTTAAAACAGATGTTTCAAGACAGCGACTATGTGTCTCTCCTTCATCTGGGCTGATGACATCATCAGTATGTAAGTTGCCATATGACTGGCAGCCATCCTTACTAAGGTTAAAGAGTAGATGCCGTGTGAGTTCACCAACATCATCACTTCACCACATGTCACAAAATAATAACTGCAAAACTTTTTTGTCCTCATGAGATTTCTGTATGTCATTCTTTCTCTTTGAAGACTAAAGTATCCACAACTCTCAAATATTTCTGATTGGCATAGCTTTTTGTATGAAAATAAATATTTAAGGTTACATTTGTTACAACATACTGCATATGTGATTCAACACTGGTTTAGAATATACTGTATGTGATAATAAAAATTTAATTTTATAAGGATCTACTTGAATTAGCAAACGCTGCTATAAGATGTATGTCTATCCTCCTATGTCTTTGCTAACTGCTCAGCACCGAGGTGCTATAAAATGTAGATAAGCACAACACATGTTTGATGAATAAGGATTGCATTTTATTCTAACATCTTATGTTATGAGCATCTGAGCATTGTATACATTCATGTCTTTGTGATTGCGTCAGATCCCTGGAACTATTGTCATAGACCATTGCAAGCTGCAGTGTGGTTGCTGGGAATTGAACCTGGATCCTCTGGAAGAGCAGGCAGTGCTCTTCACTTTTGAGCCATCTTTCTAGCCAGTTATATTTGAATAAGGAATACTAATTATTAAGTTCTATATTTCTAAGACATACTCAACTTCACAGCAATAATTGTCTAGCTTTTTGTCCTTGCTCATCTTGTTAAGGTTTATCTATTTTGAAAAACTGAGTCATACAAAAACTGTGTTATTCTGTAATAGTAAGCTATAAAAGACAACAGTCCCTTATGGCTAAAGTTCAAGATATTTATGTTTAATTTAGATGATAAGGATATTCAACTGAAATTACTAAAGCTCAAACTTAACAGAGATAAAGTTATAAAATCTTGGGGCTGGAGAGATGGCTCACTGGTTAAGAGCACTGATTGGTCTTTCAGAGGTCCTGAGTTCAATTCTCAGCAACCACATGGTGGCTCACAACCATCAGTAATGGGCGCTGATGCCCTCTTCTGGTGTGTCTGGACAGCTGCAGTGTATTCTTATGAATAAAATAAATAAATCTTTTTTAAAAATCTTAATCTTATATAAGTTACTGACTTACTGTACACTGTGGAGGACAATTAACACAGGCAAGTTAAGAACAGGAACAAGGTTTGTTTAACCTCCTGTGTGTGTTTCCTAAGTTAAGCCTAAAACAAGTTACTAGAATCAAGGAAAGTTTGTTCAGTGTAGCTATACTAAGTAGCTAACAGTCATCAAAATTTTTCATAGATCTGCTGAATATGGCATTTAAAATGATGGAAATAGTTTACTATGACCGAGACCCCCAGCTACTAGAAGTGACCCCCAGGTCTTCTCAGATGATGGTGGGGTAGAGAAGAACTCCACTTGGAGCTTGCTTTAAAGGTGACAAAGTCAGAACTACTGGGTGAAAATCTGCCTTGTCTGTCAACAGGACCCTGTCCAAATTGTGGACAAGCAGGACACTGCAGAGTTGATGGCCTTACTTTAGATCTTCTGGACTGGGCAGGGAAGACTGAGGTTGCCCTGGGTCCTCCATCCCCAAAGAAATTAAGACTACTTCAGTGGTTGTCTAGGTTGTCTAGGATAAGTCTGTCATTTTTAATAGATTTGGAAGTTGCTTGGTCTGTGCTTCCTGCTTACTCAGGAGAGACTCATCCTTCCCAGATCTCTGATGGTGTGGACTAGGGAGAGCTTTGTCAGTTTCTCAGCAAGCAACAGCACAGGCTTCCGGTGCTTCTCAGTTCTCTTCATGTGTAAAACTCATGGACACTTTCCTAGAGTTGCTACTGGGTCTCCACACTGATCACATTGTTACCAGGTTCTAAGGAGAAGAAAATTCACACAACAGATTTCAATGTAACAGTTACTATACCTTTATGTAAAGGAAGTTTGTTTTTTTTTTTAACCAGGATGTTTGCTCTCAGTAACCAACCACCTGTTTCTTGTGGTGAATAATTGGATAGAAAAAATGTAAAGTTTATGTAACTTCTAAGGATATGAAATGTTAAGTACATTACAATGATCTTAAAAGTGTGCTTTCAGAACTCTGAACAGGACTTATAAAAGTCAAAAGTGTTTTAAATTCAATTTATAAAAGTCTAAGGAGGTGATTTAAGATGTATAAATGCAGTTTGTAGAGGTATCAGAAAGTGATTTAAAGTGTATGTAAAAATGAAAAATGTTTCAGATCTTCCCTCTCTATGCTATTGTTACATTAAGATCTAAAAGTTTCAGAGTTTTAACATTCATCAATGGAGTTCTGATGAGTTATTGATCTAGCTATGATAATCAGTAATTGCTATTACAGTTACAAGCTCAAGATTATGAATTTCCTATGGTTGTCTTCTAAGCATAGACTTAAAAGTGCTTCTCACTGAGCTAAAAACATCTCTCCAATGTGTATGCACCCTGTGTTCTGGATAGAGGTCGGAATGTTCATGCTTTTACCTCCAAACCCACTTTCAGAGTCCACAAACTTTTACTAAGATTCAAAGGCTTGAGTCTGCTGCCGTTTTTACAATGTGAAGTTCAGCACAGAACCCACAGTGGTATGTTTACATGTCTAAAATTTATCTCATTTTGTAAACTTTTAAAATTCTTTTAAGCTTCAAAGAATCTACTTGAATCCACCTCTCACAGGTCAAATGGACTCCAGATAAGAACTGTCAATCAACAGCCTGTTTCATCTCCTGCCTGTTCAGCATAGTCCTAAAGGTGGGGTTATCCTCTCCTTTTCTGTGGTCTTGAGATGCCCCACCCCCATCTAATAAGCCTAAGCGTTTAAAACCCTAATCTTAAAGAAAAAAATTATTCTAGCCTCCTTAGCATTACCTTCTGATCTTTATATGTACAGATGGGTTTCAGTAAAATGCTAGCTCCAGGTGTTTCCTCAAACTCTGCATGCCAGACAGCTTCAAAGCACCTGCCCCATGATGGTTCAATTGAAAGATGCATCTCCATTCCCCAGCTGCAGATGGTCCTGCAGAGCCTGGACAGTGAGGGAACAGCATGCTTTTTTTTTGAACCTACCCAGCATCCCAGCTTTCTTGGGTCCCCAAAGATGGTGACCCCTTCCCCAGACAACAGGAAGATTCTAAAGAGCTCAGTAACCCCATTTCTGCTTCACCAGACACCCCTTCCTATTTTCTCACCATATATAGTAAATAAGAAGAAGGGATGTCTGTCAACCAATGACCACCCACATTCCAGAACCAGCCTGCTTTCAGCCTATCAGTTCCAGAAGCCACATCATCACCAGCCACCAGATGTGACACATTTCTACTGTGGCCACAAGTTGTGTACCCTTATCCAGCTCAGGTCTCCACAACCGCCTCTTTCTCTTCCATACTCACTACCCACCCCCATCAATCTCTCACATGAAGTCTGTTGTGTTGTGTGACCTTTGCAAAACCCCATGGTTCTCTGATCCATGCAAGAACTCTAACAACCCCACAGGGTCAGCCCTGAATGTTTCCCCAGCTGGGCAGGTGTCTGTTGGAGCAGGACCTAAAACTGCAAGAAGTCTGAGCAAGAAGGGAAATTGTCAATGTCCAAAGAGTGGAAGAGCACTTATCATTCCTTTTTAATTCTCTGTCTGTCTGAATGTCTATCTGCAAACTACCTACCTACCTCTCCTCAGTCTCCCCAAATCAGATTGCCCTGTTCTGAGGTAAGAAACTGTCCCTATTTCTCTCCCCATCTCCTCCCTTGCCCTGACTTTATCAGTCCCTCTCGAGGTTATATCAGTATTGTCAAACACAGGCAGGAAGAGACAGGTCCTCAGGAATGAGGGGCAGGAATGCAGTTGGACCCCACTGTGCTCCCATTCCTTGCATTCCAACTGTTTTTCCATGGGGCCTCCATCCACAGGGCAGGTCCCTGGCTCAGCTCAGGGGGAGGAACTCACACATCCTCCTTCCTCATCTCTCACTGAGTGACCCTGCACCAGGAGGCTGTGCTGTTTGCATTTTGTCAACTCCACACCAACTGAGACATATATAAGAAGAGGGTCCTGAATTGAGAAAATGCCTCCATCCAGGACGCTTTTGGGAAAGTCTATAAGGCATTTTTAAAATTATTATTAATGATCATTATGGAAAGGCTCAGCCCACTGCAGGTGGTCTTGGCTGGTGGTCACAGATTGTATAAGAAAGCAGGCTGAGCAAGCCATGAGCTACAAAGCTATTAGCACTGGTCCTCATGGACTCTGCTTCAGTTCCTACTTGAGAATCCTCTCTCAAGGTCCTGCCCTGAATCTCTTCAATGATAGACTGAGATGTGGAAGTGTAAACTGAAAGAAACCCTTTCTTCCTCAAGTTGCTTTTGGTCATGGGGTCTCATCACAGCAATGGAAACCCTCACTAAGACACAGCTGCACAAGGGCCTCACTCTGCTCCCTGCAGACACCACCCTGTCCTGCAGCTCAGCTCCTGCCCCTCCCTTGCCCTGTAGCAGCACCACTTTATAGCTCCTGGGGATCTGATGCCCTCTTTGAACCCTGAGGTAGCAGGAATTGTCTGCCAGGTCTCATCTCCATTGGGTGGCAGGATCCTGGGGAACCAACCAGCACTTCGGGCACTGGTTATAAAGTCCATGCAGCCCGAAGGCCTCAGATGCCTTGTATCCCAGATGGGACAATGGAGCTGGGAAGGCTGCTCCTGCTGCTGGCAGTAGCCCTGACCCTAACCAAGACCCAAGCAGGTGAGTGCGGGGTCCAGAGGGAAAAGGGCTCTGAGAAGAGGGGCGCGGCTGGCAACCTGGGACGCTGCGTCCCGCATCGCCCACCAGACCCTCTGCCCTTTCTCCACCCACGTCTCCCGCCCTGCTCCCCTCCCGGACCGCCGGCCGCCAGGCGTCCCGGGAGGAGGTCCGGGTCTCACCGTGCGCCGCCCCCAGGCCCACACTCGATGAGGTATTTCGAGACCGTGGTGTCCTGGTCAGGCCTCAGGGAGCCCGGGTTCATCTCTGTTGGTTACGTGGACAACACGGAGTTCATGCGCTTCGACAGCGCCGCGGAGAATGCGAGATATGAGCCGCGGGCTCCATGGATGGAGCAGGAGGGGCCGAAGTATTGGGAGCAGACCACGCAGATCAACAAGCGCAGTGAGCAGATATTCCGAGGGAGCCTGAGGAAACTGCTGGGCTACTACAACCAGAGCGCGGGCGGTGAGTGACCCCGAGTCGGAGGTCACGACCCCTTGACGTCCCCACACAGGGGCCAGAGACGTCTAGGGTCCCAAGTCCCAGATTCAGAAGCAGAACAGACCCCGGATGGGTTTTCCTTTCAGTTCGGAGGAGTCGCGCGTGGGCGGGGCCGGGGGGCGGGGCTGACCCAGGGCTCCCTTAGGCCATCACACCTTCCAGAAGTTGTCTGGCTGTGACCTTGGGTCAGATGGGTGCTTTCACCTCAGGTACCTGCAGTTCGCCTATGATGGCCTTGATTACATTGCCCTGAACGAAGACCTGAAAACCTGGACTGCTGTGGACATGGCGGCGCAGAAAACCTGGCGCAAGTGGGAGCAGCTTGGTGCTGCTGAGCAACACAGGGCCTACCTGGAGGAAGCATGCCTGCAGTCACTCCACAGATACCTGGAGCTCGGGAAGGAGACGCTGCTGTGCACAGGTGCTGGGGCCGTGGGCAGCTCCTCCCTCTGCCCTCGGGCTGGGGCTCAGTCTTGGGGAAGAAGAAACCCTCAGCTGGGGTGATGCCCCTGTCTCAGAGGGGAGAGAGTGTCTCTGGGTCTCCTGGTCCCTCATCACAGTGACTGCACTGACTCTCCCAGGGCTCAGCCTTCTCCCTGGACAGTGCCCAGGCTGTCTCAGGAGGGACCCTGGAGAAATATAAATCATGGAATTTCTTTTTCTTTTTTTCTCTCTTTTCTTTTTCTCCTTCCTTCCTTCCTTCCTTCCTTCCTTTCTTTCTTTCTTTCTTTCTTTCTTTCTTTTCCTTCTTTTTAATTAGGTATTTTTTTTCTCATTTATATTTTCAATGCTATCCCAAAAGTCCCCCATACTCTCCCCCCCACCCCCCTACCCACCCACTCCCACTTTTTGGCCCTGGCGTTCCCCTGTACTGGGGCATATAAAGTTTGCAAGTCCAATGGGCCTCTCTTTCCAGTGATGGCCGACTAGGCCATCTTTTGATACATATGCAGCTAGAGTCAAGAGCTCCGGGGTACTGGTTAGTTCATAATGTTGTTGCACCTATAGAGTTGCAGATCCCTTTAGCTCCTTGGGTATTTTCTCTAGCTCCTCCTTTGGGGGCCCTGTGATCCATCCAATAGCTGACTGTGAGCATCCACTTATGTGTTTGCTAGGCCCCGGCGTACTCTCACTAGAGACAGCTATATCAGGGTCCTATCAGCACAATCTTGCTAGTGTATGCAATGGTGTCAGCGTTTGGAGGCTGATTATGGGATGGATCCCTGGATATGGCAGTCTCTAGATGGTCCATCCTTTTGTCTCAGCTCCAAACTTTGTCTCTGTAACTCCTTCCATGGGTGTTTTTTTCCCCAATTCTAAGAAGGGGCAAAGTGTCCACACTTTGGTCTTCGTTCTTCTTGAGTTTCATGTATTTTTGCAAATTGTAACTTATATCTTGGGTATTCTAAGTTTCTGGGCTAATATCCACTTATCAGTGAGTACATATCATGTGAGTTCTTTTGTGATTGGGTTACCTCACTCAGGATAATGCCCTCCAGGTCCAACTATTTGCCTAGGAATTTCATAAATTCATTCTTTTTAATAGCTGAGTAGTACTCCATTGTGTAAATGTACCAGATTTTTTGTATCCATTCCTCTGTTGAGGGGCATCTGGGTTCTTTCCAGCTTCTGGCTATTATAAATAAGGCTGCTATGAACATAGTGGAGCATGTGTCCTTCTTACCAGTTGGAACATCTTCAGGATATACGCTCAGGAGAGGTATTGCGGGATCCTCCAGTAGTACCATGTCCAATTTTCTGAGAAACCGCCAGACTGATTTCCAGAGGGGTTGTACAAGCTTGCAATCCCACCAACAGTGGAGGAGTGTTCCTCTTTCTCCACATCCTCGCCAGCATCTGCTGTCACCTGAATTTTTGATATTAGCCATTCTGACAGGTGTGAGATGGAATCTCAGGATTGTTTTGATTTGCATTTCCCTGATGATTACGGATGCTGAACATTTTTTCAGGTGTTTCTCAGCCATTTGGTATTCTTCAGGTGAGACTTCTTTGTTTAGCTCTGAGCCCCATTTTTAATGGGGTTATTTGATTTTCTGGAGTCCACCTTCTTGAGTTCTTTATGTCTATTGGATATTAGTCCTCTATCTGATTTAGGATAGGTAAAGATCCTTTCCCAATCTGTTGGTGGTCTTTTTGTCTTATTGACGGTGTCTTTTGCCTTACAGAAGCTTTGCAGTTTCATGAGGTCCCATTTGTCAATTCTCGATCTTACAGCCCAAGCCATTGCTGTTCTATTCAGGAATTTTTCCCCTGTGCCCATATCTTCAAGGCTTTTCCCCACTTTCTCCTCTATAAGTTTCAGTGTCTCTGGTTTTATGTGGAGCTCCTTGATCCACTTAGATTTGAACTTAGTACAAGGAGATAGGAATGGACCAATTCGCATTCTTCTACATGATAACCACCAGTTGTGCCAGCACCATTTGTTGAAAATGCTGTCTTTCTTCCACTGGATGGTTTTAGCTCCCTTGTTGAAGATCAAGTGACCATAGGTGTGTGGGTTCATTTCTGGGTCTTCAATTCTATTCCATTGGTCTACTTTTCTGTCGTTATACCAGTACCATGCCGTTTTTATCACAATTGCTCTGTAGTAAAGCTTTAGGTCAGGCATGGTGATTCCACCAGAGGTTCTTTTATCCTTGAGAAGAGTTTTTGCTATCCTAGGTTTTTTGTTATTCCAGATGAATTTGCAGATTGTTCTTTCTAATTCGTTGAAGAATTGAGTTGGAATTTTGATGGGGATTGCATTGAATCTGTAGATTGCTTTTGGCAAGATAGCCATTTTTACAATGTTGATCCTGCCAATCCATGAGCATGGGAGATTTTTCCATCTTCTGAGATCTTCTTTAATTTCTTTCTTCAGAGACTTGAAGTTCTTATCTTACAGATCTTTCACTTTAAGGAAGTGTTAGAGTCACGCCAAGGTATTTTATAATATTTGTGACTATTGAGAAGGGTGTTGTTTCCCTAATCTCTTTCTCAGCCTGTTTATTCCATTGACTTGTTTGAGTTAATTTTATATCCAGCTACTTCACCGAAGCTGTTTATCAGGTTTAGGAGTTCTCTGGTGGAATTTTTAGGGTCACTTATATGTACTATCATATCATCTGCAAAAAGTGATATTTTGACCTCTTCTTTCCCAATTTGTATCCCCTTGATCTCCTTTTGTTGTCGAATTGTTCTGGCTATTCGACAACAAAAGGCCTGAGGGACAGAGACAGAGATTGCTGGCCTCTTACATTTCATAGTGAACGCTGTGCTGGTTTGAATGAGAACAGCCACACAGGTTTATAGGAATGAATCCTTCAAATCCGGCTGATGGAACTGTTCAGAAAGGATTGGGAGAGGTGGCCTTGTTGGAGGATGTGTGTCACTGGGTTGGGCACTGAGGTTTTAACAGACTTTCACTATTCCCAGTTGTTGCCTCCGATTCCGACCAGCAGAAAGAACTACGACACAGCGTTCTTCTCAAAGCAGTTTATTCAGGAACCTTTCAACATGCATGCAGGAATCTCTCTCCAGAAATCAGTCTCTCTAGGAATCTCCTTACTCCGCCCCCAATCACAATCCCTTATATAACCCCTCAACCATGCCCCATCAGCCCAGTCCATGTAACAGCAGTCCATTGGCCAGAATCATCACTTGTCATATGGTCCGATCCTGCATCATGTTGTACCTGCACAGTTCTCACAATGGTCGTGGCTTATTTTCAGGTGTATAGGGAAGTCAGGTGCAAGTCATAAGACTTGGCTGCAGTCCCAGGCGCCATCTTGGGACTGCTGCCACACCCGCTCCTCACATCTCCCCCTTCTTTACCTATTGGCAGAGAGAATGTCTGTCTTAGGTTGCCCCCTGTGGCAATGTCCCTTACCCGTCCTCTGGAGACAACCACATTGGTTTGATCCCTGTCTTAGGTTGGTGACACGCCCAGGGAGTCTTACCCATCATTGACTACTTCTCTAGCATGCCATGCCACACTTGAGGAGATTGTCTTGTTTCCACTGCCGCAAAAGCCTGTATCATCGAGGCTTGGGCTCTGCGCTGACGACTCTGCATGCGGCAGGTGCACCAGAAGGCCAGGACGCTGATTAGTATCAGACACAGGGCAAGTCCACCACTTCCAGCCCACTCTTTCAAGCGGGAGACAGCTATCAGCAATCCAAAGCTTCTGCAACACCTGTGGATAAATTATTCACAGCCGCAGCAGTTTGTAAAGGATATGGCCGCAGCTGTGGCTGTGGTGGAAGTGATAATGGCTGTAGTAATTCCAAAAATCCCTCTTAGGTCTAAACAAAGTCATAGCAGAAGGAGCTTGAACAGGCCAAGGTAGAAAGCGAGGCATCCTAGTCACAACAGCTAAATGATATTCAGATGCATTCCAGCACATACTATAATAACAAATATCACTACTATAATTAACAACATTATTCTCATAACTACCATTATAAACAATAAACACAAAAGGTGGTTACATACAAACAGGCGTAGCCTGAAAAGAAACATCCCTCCCTCCAGCAAATTGAAATACAGAAGTTTCAAACACACTAGAACCATTCCAATAAAAACTTGCATTGCCCCAGGCCCCTCCCACCACCATGCTTAAGGGGGAAAGATCAGTGCAACTACCATTCACCCCACATAACAACCATACATTAAAAGGATTACCAGCTCCTACTTGAGCTGGATTTTGATATGTCCAATTATACCCTGAAAAAGAACTATTATGGACCTATATAAGGGGAAAAGGAAAAATAATTCTTCACTACCCAAGCTACTTTTCTAGATTGACAGCCGGTCCAAGGTGGAAGGGAATCACGAACACTCCTACAAAAAGGGGCCCATCTAGATTGGGAGGGTATAGTGCCATTGCCCTTGGATATACTGGCAGGCCACAACCCTCGAATCCAGGTAGCATTAGCTTTAGTAGATACAGCTGAACACAATCACTCATCTGTGAAATATTTTGAATCATCTGAAAACACAATAATCACTTTAGCTGAAGCAGCATAGATTCCTGCACTGGAGATATCTCTCCATCCCATGGTAAAAAAGGCAATTGTAGCGAAGCATTAGATGTAAAGAATTGAGGAAACACTTGTGCAGAATACATCAACGACATGGGTTTCGGGAATACAGACATAATTCCCCAACATAGCTCTTCAGTTCTCACTAGCGGGAGCATTCCCAGCCACAGGAACATCCACGTCCTCATAGTTCTGCTTGTTTTGAATTGCTCTGGTCAGCCATTCTGGGACCCACAGCAGTTGTCGATAATCCTGGGGAAACACACAAACAGACCCTCTCTCCCAAACCAACACTGGGTCAGGGCCCTTCCAACAACCAGTCAAGACATCCTTCCACATGACCGTGCCTTTTGGAGAAATATCAGGATTAACGTGTCGCTCAGCTGCAACATAACCTTGTTTATCTTCATTCAAAAAATTCAAAGTAAATAAGGCAATGGCTAATCTCTCTCTTGGTGTGGACACAGCAGGGGCAATTCCCCCCTTTGGTTTAATTAAACATTTTTTTAAAGTATGATGGGCTCGTTCAATAATGCCTTGGCCCTGAGGGTTGTATGGCAACTCATGCACCAGATGCCCATTATCTTGTAAAAGGAAACAAAAGAGGCTGAAATATAGGCTGGTACATTATCAGTCTTTAGTTCTTTAGGCTGTCCCCAGGCACCCCAAGCCTCAAAACAATGTGCAATGGCCTGACGTGCCTTCTCGCCTGTCTGTAAGGAGTCAAAAATAATGCCAGAGGCTGTATCTATGGAAACATGAATATATTTTAACTTTCCAAACTCAAGAAAATGGGTAACATCCATTTGCCACAAATGTAGAGGGCGCAATCCCCGGGGGTTAACCCCCACACTGACTTGAGGCAATAAAGGGGCACAGGTTTTGCATGCCTTCACAATCTCTCTCGCCTCTGCTCGAGAAATTTTAAATTGTGATGACAAAGTCTTTGAGTTAACATGAAATTGTGCATGAAAGTCACATGCCAAAATCATAATAGATGAGGCCATTAAAAAGGCCATGCATTTTCTGGAAGCTTTATCAACTATATCATTCCCTTCTGCAAGGGGTCCTGGCAATCCAGTATGAGCACGAATATGTTGAATAAAAAGGCGTGAATGCTGATTCAAAATAATTCTTTGCAACTTAATAACTAATTCTCCAATGGTAGATCTCAAATTTATTTTGGCTACTATCTCCAAACACTGCAGCATATTTACAACATACTGGCTATCAGAAATCAAATTAAAGGGACCTGCAATTAATTCAAATACTTTAATCACAATTTGCAATTCAATGACTTGTGGAGATGCAGGGGGAAACTGAATGGTAACTGGGGATGAGCCTGTTATTAAATAGGCTCCTTGTCCTGTTTTAGAACCATCTGTAAAACAAGAGGAGCATCTGGCAATGGATCCCTAGCAGTAATACGAGGATAGATTACTGGATGTACTTTAACCAACTGTAATATTGGATCCTTGGGGTAATGATTCTCTATAAGGCCTTGAAAACTACACCTCAAAATAGCCCAATTATCCTCCATGGCTGTTAACACTTCAATTTGCTTAGCATTATACGGTACTATTAGACTTTCAGGTGCATTTTCAAAAAACTGCATGCTTTGCTGTATACCAATCAGAGCCAGCTGAGCCACTGAGGCAGGATAATAAACAAGTGTCTTGGCTGGGGATATTTTTGGGTGTATCCACAACAGGGGAGCTACCTGCCATAAAACCCCAGTGGGCTGCGACTCTGTTTGCAGTACGCACAAGATAAACTGTTTGGACTCATCTCAGCGTTTCAAGGCAGCACTCTGAATACTCTGTTCTACTAACAACAAAGCCTTCCTGGCAGCATCAGTAAGATATCTGGGAGAATTTAAATCTGTATTGCCTGGTAAGATATCATATAATGACTGTAATTGTTTATTGGTCAAAGAGAGATAGGGTCGGACCCATTGAATATCTCCCAATAATTTTTGAAAACCATTCAGGATGCATAATCCATCTGTGCGAAACTGAATCTTTTGAGGGGACACATATTTTGCCATAATTTTTGTTCCTAAATAATTCACTACAACATCCTTTTGCACCTTTTCTGGGGCCACTACTAAATTCTGTTCCTTCAACTGTGTTACCACAAAGCTATAAGCTTCATCAAGCAAGGCATCCCTGGGAGCGGCAAGAAGTGTATCATCCGTATAGTGATAACACTTCACGTTTGGAAATCGCTCTCGAACTCCTTCAAGCTGCATCAACATAGAGTTGACACATAGTGGGACTGTTAGGCCATCCCTTGTGGCAGAACTGTCCACTCAAACCTTTTATCAGGTTCAGCATGATTTTGGGAGGGGACAGTAAAGGCAAATCTTACCATATCATTTGGATGCAACGGGATAGAGAAAAAACAATCTTTAATATCTAAAACTATAATGGGCCAATTTTGGGACAAGGCAGAAGGCAATGGCAGTCCCCTCTGTACCAGCCCCATCAAGATCATTTGCTTTTTTATTTCTCTCAAATCATGCAAAAGCCTCCATTTTCCTGATTTTTTTCTTTATAACAAATATTGGAGTATTCCAGGGAGATTTAGAAGGTCGAATATGTCCCAACTCCAATTGTTCTTGTACCAGCTCTTTCACGGCTTTTAATTTTTCTGAGGGGAGTGGCCACTGAGGAACCCATACTGGATCCTCAGTCTTCCATGTAATAGGTAATGCTCCCTCAGTGGCCCCTAGGAAAAACCTGTTGGGAGCCGCGCCCACATTCGCCGTTACAAGATGGCGCTGACAGCTGTGTTCTAAGTGGTAAACAAATAATCTGCGCATGTGCCGAGGGTGGTTCTTCACTCCATGTGCTCTGCCTTCCCCGTGACGTCAACTCGGCCGATGGGCTGCAGCCAATCAGGGAGTGACACGTCCTAGGCGAGGGATAACTCTCCTAAAATAGGGACGGGGTTTCGTTTTCTCTCTCTCTTGCTTCTTGCACTCTGGCTCCTGAAGATGTAAGCAATAAAGCTTTGCCGCAGAAGATTCTGGTCTGTGGTGTTCTTCCTGGCCGGGCGTGAGAACGCGTCTAATAACAATTGGTGCCGAATTCCGGGACGAGAAAAAACTCGGGACTGGCGCAAGGAAGATCCCTCATTCCAGAACCAGAACTGCGGGTCGCGGTAATAAAGGTTCCCGTAAAGCAGACTGTTAAGAAGGATTCAACTGTATGAATTCAGAACTTTTCAGCTGGGGAACGAGAGTACCAGTGAGTACAGCTTTACGAGGTAAGTCTGATCTTGAACTTTCTAAGGAAATTCAAGACAGTCTATCAGAAGTAAAGTGGAATATGTTTGGCCTTGAATTTTTTCTGGTGTTAGGAGCCCTTTTGTTCCTTTTCACATGTTATCAAGTGATTAAGATAGGGCTGAAAATTCTAGAGGAAATTCAGGACAAGCTATCAGAAGTAAAGTGGGGAGAGAGAGTAGGAACAAAGAGGAAATATGGTACACAAAATAAGTATACAGGCCTTTCCAAGGGTCTTGAACCCGAGGAAAAGTTAAGGTTAGGTAGGAATACCTGGAGAGAGATTAGAAGAAAAAGAGGAAAAAGGGAAAAGAAGAAAGATCAATTAGCGGAGGTCTCTAGGAAAAGGAGCCTGTGCTCATCGCTGGATGGGCTCGGGGAGCCAGCTCTTAGTAGCTCTGAAGCAGATGAAGAATTCTCCTCTGAAGAAACAGACTGGGAGGAAGAAGCAGCTCATTATGAGAAAAAAGGGTACCAGCCAGGTAAAGTGCTAGCTAATCAGTTAAGGAAGCCAAAAGCGGCTGGCGAAGGCCAGTTTGCTGATTGGCCTCAGGGCAGTCGGCTTCAAGGTCCGCCCTATGCGGAGTCCCCGCCCTGCGTAGTGCGTCAGCAGTGCGCAGAGAGACAATGCGCAGAGAGGCAGTGCGCAGACTCATTCATTCCCAGAGAGGAACAAAGGAAAATACAACAGGCATTTCCAGTCTTTGAAGGAGCCGAGGGTGGGCGTGTCCACGCTCCGGTAGAATACTTACAAATTAAAGAGCTTGCCGAGTCGGTCCGTAAATATGGAACCAATGCTAATTTTACCTTGGTGCAGTTAGACAGGCTCGCCGGCATGGCACTAACTCCTGCCGACTGGCAAACGGTTGTAAAAGCCGCTCTCCCTAGTATGGGCAAATATATGGAATGGAGAGCTCTTTGGCATGAAACTGCACAAGCGCAGGCCCGAGCAAACGCAGCTGCTTTGACTCCAGAGCAGAGAGATTGGACTTTTGACTTGTTAACGGGTCAGGGAGCTTATTCTGCTGATCAGACAAACTACCATTGGGGAGCTTATGCCCAGATTTCTTCCACGGCTATTAGGGCCTGGAAGGCGCTCTCTCGAGCAGGTGAAACCACTGGTCAGTTAACAAAGATAATCCAGGGACCTCAGGAATCCTTCTCAGATTTTGTGGCCAGAATGACAGAGGCAGCAGAGCGTATTTTTGGAGAGTCAGAGCAAGCTGCGCCTCTGATAGAACAGCTAATCTATGAGCAAGCCACAAAGGAGTGCCGAGCGGCCATAGTCCCAAGAAAGAACAAAGGCTTACAAGACTGGCTCAGGGTCTGTCGAGAGCTTGGGGGACCTCTCACCAATGCAGGCTTAGCGGCCGCCATCCTCCAATCTCAGAACCGCTCCATGGGCAGAAATAATCAGAGGACATGTTTTAACTGTGGAAAGCCTGGGCATTTTAAGAAAGATTGCAGAGCTCCAGATAAACAGGGAGGGACTCTCACTCTTTGCTCTAAGTGTGGCAAGGGTTATCATAGAGCTGACCAGTGTCGCTCTGTGAGGGATATAAAGGGCAGAATTCTTCCCCCACCTGATAGTCAATCAACTGATGTGCCAAAAAACGGGTCATCGGGCCCTCGGTCCCAGGGCCCTCAAAGATATGGGAACCGGTTTGTCAGGACCCAGGAAGCAGTCAGAGAGGCGACCCAGGAAGACCCACAAGGGTGGACCTGCGTGCCGCCTCCGACTTCCTATTAATGCCTCAAATGAGTATTCAGCCGGTGCCAGTGGAGCCTATACCATCCTTGCCCCCGGGAACCATGGGCCTTATTCTCGGCCGGGGTTCACTCACCTTACAGGGCTTAGTAGTCCACCCTGGAGTTATGGATTGTCAACATTCCCCTGAAATACAGGTCCTGTGCTCAAGCCCTAAAGGCGTTTTTTCTATTAGTAAAGGAGATAGGATAGCTCAGCTGCTGCTCCTCCCTGATAATACCAGGGAAAAATCTGCAGGACCTGAGATAAAGAAAATGGGCTCCTCAGGAAATGATTCTGCCTATTTGGTTGTATCTTTAAATGATAGACCTAAGCTCCGCCTTAAGATCAACGGAAAAGAGTTTGAAGGCATCCTTGATACCGGAGCAGATAAAAGTATAATTTCTACACATTGGTGGCCCAAAGCATGGCCCACCACAGAGTCATCTCATTCATTACAGGGCCTAGGATATCAATCATGTCCCACTATAAGCTCCATTGCCTTGACGTGGGAATCCTCTGAAGGGCAGCAAGGGAAATTCATACCTTATGTGCTCCCACTCCCGGTTAACCTCTGGGGAAGGGATATTATGCAGCATTTGGGCCTTATTTTGTCCAATGAAAACGCCCCATCGGGAGGGTATTCAACTAAAGCAAAAAATATCATGGCAAAGATGGGTTATAAAGAAGGAAAAGGGTTAGGACATCAAGAACAGGGAAGGATAGAGCCCATCTCACCTAATGGAAACCAAGACAGACAGGGTCTGGGTTTTTCCTTAGCGGCCATTGGGGCAGCACGGCCCATACCATGGAAAACAGGGGACCCAGTGTGGGTTCCTCAATGGCACCTATCCTCTGAAAAACTAGAAGCTGTGATTCAACTGGTAGAGGAACAATTAAAACTAGGCCATATTGAACCCTCTACCTCACCTTGGAATACTCCAATTTTTGTAATTAAGAAAAAGTCAGGAAAGTGGAGACTGCTCCATGACCTCAGAGCCATTAATGAGCAAATGAACTTATTTGGCCCAGTACAGAGGGGTCTCCCTGTACTTTCCGCCTTACCACGTGGCTGGAATTTAATTATTATAGATATTAAAGATTGTTTCTTTTCTATACCTTTGTGTCCAAGGGATAGGCCCAGATTTGCCTTTACCATCCCCTCTATTAATCACATGGAACCTGATAAGAGGTATCAATGGAAGGTCTTACCACAGGGAATGTCCAATAGTCCTACTATGTGTCAACTTTATGTACAAGAAGCTCTTTTGCCAGTGAGGGAACAATTCCCCTCTTTAATTTTGCTCCTTTACATGGATGACATCCTCCTGTGCCATAAAGACCTTACCATGCTACAAAAGGCATATCCTTTTCTACTTAAAACTTTAAGTCAGTGGGGTTTACAGATAGCCACAGAAAAGGTCCAAATTTCTGATACAGGACAATTCTTGGGCTCTGTGGTGTCCCCAGATAAGATTGTGCCCCAAAAGGTAGAGATAAGAAGAGATCACCTCCATACCTTAAATGATTTTCAAAAGCTGTTGGGAGATATTAATTGGCTCAGACCTTTTTTAAAGATTCCTTCCGCTGAGTTAAGGCCTTTGTTTAGTATTTTAGAAGGAGATCCTCATATCTCCTCCCCTAGGACTCTTACTCTAGCTGCTAACCAGGCCTTACAAAAAGTGGAAAAGGCCTTACAGAATGCACAATTACAACGTATTGAGGATTCGCAACCTTTCAGTTTGTGTGTCTTTAAGACAGCACAATTGCCAACTGCAGTTTTGTGGCAGAATGGGCCATTGTTGTGGATCCATCCAAACGTATCCCCAGCTAAAATAATAGATTGGTATCCTGATGCAATTGCACAGCTTGCCCTTAAAGGCCTAAAAGCAGCAATCACCCACTTTGGGCAAAGTCCATATCTTTTAATTGTACCTTATACCGCTGCACAGGTTCAAACCTTGGCAGCCGCATCTAATGATTGGGCAGTTTTAGTTACCTCCTTTTCAGGAAAAATAGATAACCATTATCCAAAACATCCAATCTTACAGTTTGCCCAAAATCAATCTGTTGTTTTTCCACAAATAACAGTAAGAAACCCACTTAAAAATGGGATTGTGGTATATACTGATGGATCAAAAACTGGCATAGGTGCCTATGTGGCTAATGGTAAAGTGGTATCCAAACAATATAATGAAAATTCACCTCAAGTGGTAGAATGTTTAGTGGTCTTAGAAGTTTTAAAAACCTTTTTAGAACCCCTTAATATTGTGTCAGATTCCTGTTATGTGGTTAATGCAGTAAATCTTTTAGAAGTGGCTGGAGTGATTAAGCCTTCCAGTAGAGTTGCCAATATTTTTCAGCAGATACAATTAGTTTTGTTATCTAGAAGATTTCCTGTTTATATTACTCATGTTAGAGCCCATTCAGGCCTACCTGGCCCCATGGCTCTGGGAAATGATTTGGCAGATAAGGCCACTAAAGTGGTGGCTGCTGCCCTATCATCCCCGGTAGAGGCTGCAAGAAATTTTCATAACAATTTTCATGTGACGGCTGAAACATTACGCAGTCGTTTCTCCCTGACAAGAAAAGAAGCCCGTGACATTGTTACTCAATGTCAAAGCTGCTGTGAGTTCTTGCCAGTTCCTCATGTGGGAATTAACCCACGCGGTATTCGACCTCTACAGGTCTGGCAAATGGATGTTACACATGTTTCTTCCTTTGGAAAACTTCAATATCTCCATGTGTCCATTGACACATGTTCTGGCATCATGTTTGCTTCTCCGTTAACCGGAGAAAAAGCCTCACATGTGATTCAACATTGCCTTGAGGCATGGAGTGCTTGGGGGAAACCCAGACTCCTTAAGACTGATAATGGACCAGCTTATACGTCTCAAAAATTCCAGCAGTTCTGCCGTCAGATGGACGTAACCCACCTGACTGGACTTCCATACAACCCTCAAGGACAGGGTATTGTTGAGCGTGCGCATCGCACCCTCAAAGCCTATCTTATAAAACAGAAGAGGGGAACTTTTGAGGAGACTGTACCCCAAGCACCAAGAGTGTCTGTGTCTTTGGCACTCTTTACACTCAATTTTTTAAATATTGATGCTCATGGCCATACTGCGGCTGAACGTCATTGTTCAGAGCCAGATAGGCCCAATGAGATGGTTAAATGGAAAAATGTCCTTGATAATAAATGGTATGGCCCGGATCCTATTTTGATAAGATCCAGGGGAGCTATCTGTGTTTTCCCACAGAATGAAGACAACCCATTTTGGATACCAGAAAGACTCACCCGAAAAATCCAGACTGACCAAGGGAATACTGATGTCCCTCGTCTTGGTGATGTCCAGGGCGTCAATAATAAAAAGAGAGCAGCGTTGGGGGATAATGTCGACATTTCCACTCCCAATGATGGTGATGTATAATGCTCAAGTATTCTCCTGCTTTTTTACCACTAACTAGGAACTGGGTTTGGCCTTAATTCAGACAGCCTTGGCTCTGTCTGGACAGGTCCAGACAACTGACACCATTAACACTTTGTCAGCCTCAGTGACTACAGTCATAGATGAACAGGCCTCAGCTAATGTCAAGATACAGAGAGGTCTCATGCTGGTTAATCAACTCATAGATCTTGTCCAGATACAACTAGATGTATTATGACAAATAACTCAGCAGGGATGTGAACAAAAGTTTCCGGGATTGTGTGTTATTTCCATTCAGTATGTTAAATTTACTAGGGCAGCTAATTTGTCAAAAAGTCTTTTTCAGTATATGTTACAGAATTGGACGGCTGAATTTGAACAGATCCTTCGGGAATTGAGACTTCAGGTCAACTCCACGCGCTTGGACCTGTCCCTGACCAAAGGATTACCCAATTGGATCTCCTCAGCATTTTCTTTCTTTAAAAAATGGGTGGGATTAATATTATTTGGAGATACACTTTGCTGTGGATTAGTGTTGCTTCTTTGATTGGTCTGTAAGCTTAAGGCCCAAACTAGGAGAGACAAGGTGGTTATTGCCCAGGCGCTTGCAGGACTAGAACATGGAGCTCCCCCTGATATATGGTTATCTATGCTTAGGCAATAGGTCGCTGGCCACTCAGCTCTTATATCCCATGAGGCTAGTCTCATTGCACGGGATAGAGTGAGTGTGCTTCAGCAGCCCGAGAGAGTTGCACGGCTAAGCACTGCAATGGAAAGGCTCTGCGGCATATATGAGCCTATTCTAGGGAGACATGTCATCTTTCATGAAGGTTCAGTGTCCTAGTTCCCTTCCCCCAGGCAAAACGACACGGGAGCAGGTCAGGGTTGCTCTGGGTAAAAGCCTGTGAGCCTAAGAGCTAATCCTGTACATGGCTCCTTTACCTACACACTGGGGATTTGACCTCTATCTCCACTCTCATTAATATGGGTGGCCTATTTGCTCTTATTAAAAGGAAAGGGGGAGATGTTGGGAGCCGCGCCCACATTCGCCGTTACAAGATGGCGCTGACAGCTGTGTTCTAAGTGGTAAACAAATAATCTGCGCATGTGCCGAGGGTGGTTCTTCACTCCATGTGCTCTGCCTTCCCCGTGACGTCAACTCGGCCGATGGGCTGCAGCCAATCAGGGAGTGACACGTCCTAGGCGAGGGATAACTCTCCTAAAATAGGGACGGGGTTTCGTTTTCTCTCTCTCTTGCTTCTTGCACTCTGGCTCCTGAAGATGTAAGCAATAAAGCTTTGCCGCAGAAGATTCTGGTCTGTGGTGTTCTTCCTGGCCGGGCGTGAGAACGCGTCTAATAACAAAAACCCAGTCTGGCCCGATCATTCTTTTTGCGAACCGGCATTGGAGAGGTTCTACCTTGCAGAAATTGCCCTAACCCTTTTCCAGGAATATATCCCATGTCCAGCATCATGTCATGAGCCTTGCTGCCATAGCCTCCTTCATTAGTCAGAACAAAGCCCATCTGAGTCATCAAATCATGGCCCCATAGAGAGACCGGAACAGCCAACACATATGGCTGAAACTGTCCAGAATGTCCTTCCTCGTCCTTCCAATATAGGAAGCGGGAACTCATTTTGGGCATCTGAGCGTAGCCGAGTCCTCTCAGAGTTTGTTCTGTCTGTTGCTTAGGCTAACCAGAGGGCCAATCTCTGGTACTGATGATACTATGATCAGCACCAGTATCTAGGAGACCAGATATAGCTTTTCCTTCAATCCTGAGCTTCAGTAGGGGTCAGGTATCAAGATTTAGAGAGCAAAATATATTGGAGGTCCCAGTAGAGCCAAATCCCTTGTCTCCCCATTCTGAATCTTTGGCTGGAAATTGAGAGTAACAGCTGGGCAAAAGGAGCAATTGAGCTATCCTATCGCCAGGGGAAATGGCAATGATGCCTCTAGGGGAAGATACCATAATCTTAACCCTTCCTGTAAAATCTGAATCAATTACTCCTGGATGAACTATTAATCCTTGCATGGTAACAGAGCTCCTTCCCAAAATCAGTCCCACCGTATCAGCTGGCTGTGGGCCTTTAATGTCTGTGTCCACCAGCTTGACTCCCATGCGGAGTGTTAATACGAGTCGGGTGGTGGAACAGAGGTCTAGTCCTGCACTCCCTGTTGTTGCTCTCCGGGGTGACTCCATTGCATCGGTGGCCTCAAACTGGACCATCCCTCGACTACTGCCCCATATATTTGAGGGCCCTGGGGTCGGGGGCCCCTTTTCAAGTTTTTTGGCCAGGAACCACCATATCCGGGAGCAAGAGGCTGTCCGTAAATATCTTTAACTGACCTACACTCACTGACCCAATGATTTCCTTTTTTGCATCTAGAACATAACCCGGGCACTTTTGGTCACTGGTTTCTAGCACCACTAAATTGTGGGCATTGGCATTTCATGTGGCCTGGCTGTCCACATTTAAAACAGTTATTTATTCTTCTGGCCACCTTTTCCTTGTGATATCTGTATGACAGCGGCAGCCAGGCCAGAATTAGAAAGAGGACTCCTATTTCTCTGCATATTTTCATCCAGACCTCTAATCCTTTTTGCTTATATGGATTAATTGCTTGCCTGCATTCGTTGGTGCACTGTTCAAAAATCAGCTGCTTCAGTAGAAGCATGGCAGCATCAGGGTCTCCAAAAACACGGTCTCCTGCCTCTACAAGATGAGCCACAAAATCTGCAAATGGCTCCATGGGGCCTTGGATGATCTTGGTTAAATTCCCACTCACTTCCCCTCTATTAGGAAGGGATTTCCATGCTTTTGTTCCTATCTAATAAGATCTGTTCTTCTATCAAAAGATCTGTTCATAAACCTGGATGGGATAATTTATTTGAGCCGCTACAAATCTTCCTTGCCCTAACAACATGTCCTGATCCCAGGCGGGCTGGCCTGTACCCGCATTTATTGCTGCTTGCTCTGCTGCAAACTCAATGAAAAATGCCTTCCAGTCTAAATATTGGCCTGGTGACAAGCAGGCGCTAGACAGATTCTGCCAATTGCTTGGAGTCATGCAGTAGCAGTGCAGGTTCTCTAATTGCGCTCTTACAAAAGCAGCGCTGACACCGTAAGTACGAACCCCTTCCGCTAATCTTTGAACAATCTTCCAATCAAGCGGCTCGTGATAATGACCTCCCTGTGCATCCTGAAATACAGGAAAGCACTGGGCTCGCAGTTCCCTCCAGGTTTCTGAATGCAGACTATGCCCCGATGCTCCGTCAGGGGCATACGGAGGCGGCCACGGTGGCCCTGGCGCCGAAGGTTCTACCTTCATTTTCACTTTCTCTAGACTGTCGGCTATGCTTTCCAGATCATCCTCAGACATATCCCCATCACTAGAACTTCCTTCTGCCTCTGACTTTTGGGATAGCTCCTCTCTCACCTGATTCAGTGCCTCATTGCCCTTTTGGAGTTCCGCTCCACAATTTCCTTATCCTCAATACAATTCCGTACTAGCTTCCACACTGGCAGCACCCCTTTAGTGAGAACTCCCTGTTCTTCTGCAAACTTCAAGTCCTTCCCTAACTTCTCCCAACTGAGCCCCGTAATATGTCCTGATATGGGAAACCAAGGAGTGACCTGATCCACAACTTTTAAAAAGTTCTCCAGGGTCTCCTTTTTCAGCCCGATTCCTTTCACTTTCAGCAAGTCCTTAAGGGCTTGGTGCACTGTTTGACCTGAGGTTGAATTTCCCATTGGGCTTGGTGCAACTTGTCCCCAAACCAGGAAACTTATCGTCTCAATCTGAGAACTTAAATTGTCCCATTTACATGGGAACCTTACCAGCTAGCTGCCCTGACTGCGATGAGTTCTGAACATCCCCGCACGGGCCACCATTTGTTGCCTCCGATTCCGACCAGCAGAAAGGAACTACGACACAGCGTTCTTCTCAAAGCAGTTTATTCAGGAACCTTTCAACATGCATGCAGGAATCTCTCTCCAGAAATCAATCTCTCTAGGAATCTCCTTACTCCACCCCAATCGCAATCCCTTATATAACCCCTCAACCACGCCCCATCAGCCCAGTCCATGTAACAGCAGTCCATTGGCCAGAATCATCACTCGTCATATGGTCCAATCCTGCATCATGGTGCACCTGCTCAGTTCTCACAATGGTCGTGACTTTTTTTTAGGTGTATGAGGAAGTCAGGTACAAATCATAAGACTTGGCTGCCGTCCCGGGCGCCATCTTGGGACTGTTGCCACACCGGCTCCTCACACCCAGTGTCTCAGCCTTTGCTTGCAAATCAAGTCCTGAGTTCTTAGCTGTTCCTCCACCACCTTCACTCTCTCATCATGGACTCAAAACCTCTGAATCTAGAGAAGAGATTGAACACATTCTTTTATATGTTGCCTTGGTTACAGTGTCTTATCACAGTAATAAAAAACTAACTGAAGCTGGTGTGGTGACACAGGCCTTCAATCCCAGTGTGGTGGATTGAATAGGTGGCCCCATAGACTCATGTGTTTGAAAGCTTGGCCCACAAGGAGTGGCACTATTAGGAGGTGTGACCTTGTTGGAGGAAATGTGTCACTGTGAGGTTGGGCTTTAAGGTCTCCTATGCTCATGCTCTGCCCAGTGTGGAAGGAAAGCCTCTCCCTGGCTGTTTTTGGATCAAGGTGTAGAAGTCTCATCTCCTCCAGCACCATGTGTACCTGCACACTGGCATGCTTCCTGTTATAATGGACTAAATCCCTGAAACTGTAAGCCAGCCTCTACTAAATGTTTCTCTTTTGAAGGAATGCCTTGGTCATGGTGTTTCATCACCACAACAAAACCAAAACTAAGACACCCAGCACTTAGGATGCAAAGGCATTGTATCTCTGTGAGTTCAAGGGCAACATGATCTACATAATGAATTCCCAAATAGCCAGGGCTGTGCAGATAGACCTTGTCAAAAAACAAAAACAAAAAAAACAACAACAAAAAAAACAAAAAAAAACACATAGTAAAATAAGAAGAAATGTAATGGAGACAGATCCTCTCTGTGAAGCACTGCCTAACCCCAACAGCATCTCTAGGTTGGTCAGGAAGAAACCTAAGAGCATCAAATCCCCATGGAAAATGCTCATAGCATCTAATAACAGTGGTTCAGGGAGACAGAGACTGCTGAATCCCGGTGAATCTGGGGGGCTGTTGTGGAGACCTGCATGGGGAGGTGACTGGAGTTTACACCGGTGGTCACACACATTTGTTGCTCTGTGTGATGAGTGACTCTCTTCAGGAGTCCCCACCCAACTCTGCTCTTTTTTCCACTTCACTTCTGTGGCTATGATTTGAAAAGATCCACAGAGTCATGAAATGGGTAAAATTAATCTTCCCCACACTACTGATCAGGGATGAAACCTCACATCACCAGTGTGTGCTCTCTGGCATGAGAATCATCTTTCTTCCAGTGTCCACACTGCACAGGCCTGAGAAACTCTGGGGCCAACTCGGTTATCAGAACCAGTGTCCCACACAGCTGTGACATTCATGTCCCTCACCTCATCAGCTCAAAAGTGTGAGTGAAGGTCAGGGAGGGAGGGAGAGGGTCAGAAATTACATAGCTTCTACCGTACTATCATCATTATTCTGTGTTATAGTTGGTGACAGTTCCTCTCCTACTGTTATTGAGTCACTAAAGCAACTGCACCATGGAAGTACAGTCACAGAGAAGTGAAGTGGAGACAGGGATCAGTGCCCTGCTGTCTGTGGTCTGCACAGGGGTCTCTCTTCAGTGGACAAGGGGGTCTCCTGTGCTGAGACAATGTCCCAGGTCCACAGAGACAAACTCAGAAGGAAGATCTTTGTTTTTAAAAAAACAAAAAAGAAACAAACAAAAAACCTGCAGCCACAGACTTCATCTAGGAAGTGACACAAGGAATCTGTGTCCCAGCACAGGGCTGAGAAGACAGATCCTGAGGGAAAAGACGAAGTATCCTCTTTATAGAAGAGAGTCCTGCACTCAGGCTTGGCAGTGTGAGCCGCCCACTGCAGGTGAACAGAGCCTGGTCTCTGTGGTGTTCTAATGGGGCTTGCAGGCCAGTGCCTCTGCTTTAAGGAGAAGCCTCTCTCCACTGCATCCCCAAGCGCTTGTGTTGCCATTGTATTCCTGGAAGTGGCTTTTCTTCTGGAAGGCTCCAGGGTCTGACTTCTGAAGAGAAGAAGGAAGAGGAAGGGTGGAGGGAAGATACAGAGAGTCTGGCCTGCAGGTCTCTTCTCTCCTGGTGTCCTGACAGCTTCTGGGTCAGAACTCGGAGACACCAAGACAAACAGCTCTCTGTCCACAGCACAGGGTTCAGGCAAAGTCTTAGTCTCCAGGCAGTGAGATCAGGGGTGGGGATTTCCCATCTCCCCAGTTTCACTTCTGCTCCTAACTTGGGTCAGGTCCTTCTGCCCGGACACTGATGACTTACTGGCAGTTCTCACCCCCATTGGGTGACGTGATCACCGGGAACCAATCATCGTCGCCGCGGGAGCAGGTTATAAAGTCCACACAGCCCGCCAGAGTCAGACGCCCAGAATCCCAGAGGGGAGCAATGGCGTCAACAATGCTGCTTCTGCTGGTGGCAGTCGCCCAGACCCTGATCGAGATCCGCGCGGGTGAGTACCGGGTCCGGAGGGAAACGGCCTCTGAGGAAAGGGGAGGGGGCGGCACCAGGTAAGCCGCGTCCCGGCGTCGCCCACCTGACCCTCCGCCCCTTCTCCACCCTAGCCCCGCGCCCTGCTCCCCTCCCGGCCCGCTCACCCGCCGGGGGTCCCGGAAGGAGCTCGGGGTCTCACCGCGCCCTGCCTCCAGGCCCACACTTGCTGAGTTATTTCTACACCTCCGTGTCCCGGCCGGGCCTTGGGGAGCCCCGGTTCATCTCTGTCGGTTACGTGGACAACACGGAGTTCGTGCGCTTCGACAGCGACGCGGAGAATCCGAGATATGAGCCGCGGGCACCGTGGATGGAGCAGGAGGGGCCGGAGTATTGGGAGCGGGAAACACAGAAAGCCAAGGGCAATGAGCAGATTTTCCGAGTGAACCTGAGGACCCTGCTCAGCTACTACAACCAGAGCGCGGGCGGTGAGTGACCCCGGATCGGAGGTCACGACCCCTCCACGTCCCAAAACAGGGGCCCGAGACGTCCCGGGCCCCAAGTTCGAGGTTCTGAGCAGAATGGACGCGGGACTGGTTTCCCTTTCAGTTTGGAGGAGTCCGCGGGTGGGCGGGGCCGGGGCGTGTGGGCGGGGCTGACCGCGGGGTCCCGCAGGCTCTCACACTATTCAGGTGATCTCTGGCTGTGAAGTGGGGTCCGACGGGCGCCTCCTCCGCGGGTACCAGCAGTTCGCCTACGACGGCCGCGATTACATCGCCCTGAACGAAGACCTGAAAACGTGGACGGCGGCGGACATGGCGGCACAGATCACCCGACGCAAGTGGGAGCAGGCTGGTGCTGCAGAGAAAAGCAAGGCCTACCTGGAGGGCGCGTGCGTGCAGTCCCTCCGCAGATACCTGGAGCTCGGGAAGGAGACGCTGCTGCGCACAGGTGCAGGGGCCGCGGGCAGATCCTCCCTCTGCCCTCGGGCTGGGGCTCAGTCCTGGGGAAGAAGAAACCCTCAGCTGGGGAGAGGCCCCTGTCTCAGAGGGGAGAGAGTGACCCTGGGTCTCCTGATCCCTCATCACAGTGACTGCACTGAGTCTCCCAGGGCTCAGCCTTCTCCCTGGACAGTGCCCAGGCTGTCTCAGGAGGGAAGGAGAGAATTTCCCTGAGGTAACAACAGCTGCTCCCTTCAGTTCCCCTGTAGCCTCTGTCAGCCATGGCCTCTCCCAGGCCGGGTTCTCAGCCCACTGTCTGTAGACACTGACTCCTGTCCTGCTGAGTGTGTCAGCCCTTACACCTCAGGACCAGAAGTCGCCTTTAACTGATGGGAGACATGGACTACCCTACACTAGGCTGATTGCCTCAGTTTCCTGAATTTTCAAAAGAATACATTCTCCCAGATCCCTCCCTGTCTGTGGGGTTTCCACCCCTTCGACAACCTAATTCTCTCTATTCCTATAGTGGTGGTCACATCAGCCCTTATGGGGTACCCTGGAGGAATATCAATAGTGGAATTTCTTCTTCTTCTTCTTCTTCTTCTTCTTCTTCTTCTTCTTCTTCTTCTTCTTCTTCTTCTTCTTCCTCTCTCTCTCTCTCTCTCTCTCTCTCTCTCTCTCTTCGATTTTTTGAGATAGGGTTTCTCTGTATAGCCCTGGCTGTCCTGGAACTCACTTTGTAGACCAGGATGGCCTCGACCTCAGAAATCCGCCTGCCTCTGCCTCCCCAGTGCTGGGATTAAAGGCGTGTGCCACCTTGCCCAGCCTTTCTTATTTCTTTACTTTTTTTTTTTTTTTTTTTTTTTTTTGGAGGGGGTAATTTTGTTTCTAGTCATCTTTTGTCTTTTGTCTGCACTGGAGTGATCCTGTTTCTCCCTGCCCTTATATTATCATGTGTATCAGTCTCCACAGGTGCCAGGGAAGTTAAGACAAGTTAAATCAGGGTTCTCTTTAAAGGAGAGATTCCTGTGAACTTAGACTGTTTCCTGTCAGAACTAAACATCCAGAAGCCTCCTGCTCTTCCTCTGTCCCACAAGTTACAGTGCTCCCCCCCCCCCCAGTGAATCTGGACTTGGACTCTGAGAGACAGGGTCTTCTGCAATCCAGGGCTGGAGTGAGAGGGAAGACCACACACCCTGTGAGCCCACTGTGTTGCAGTGAGTGCTGCACTGGGGTCCACAGCATACTCCAGGGATCCTGTGTGACACACCTGTACCTTGTCCCCCAGAGTCAGGGGCTGGAAGTCATTTTCTCTGGCTGAGTGTCAGAGGTTGACACCATTTCTGCTACACACTCTGTGATGGCTGCTCACTTGGACTGGCGGTTATGCTAGTTAGCAAGATGAACACAGTGGTTTAGTCTCAGTTGTCACACCCTTCCAGTGGCATATGGCTCTAATTTCTACTTTTGATACGAACTCAAACACTTATTAAATTAGTTAGTTTCCATTCCATCTTCCATTCTAGTCCATTCATGCTAAAGAACATCACATAAGGACTGCCAGGATGACCCACTGGCTCATGTGGATTCCCTCTTAGCTTCTGAGTCCCCCAGAAAAATGTGCAGCTGAGGAAACCAGCTCTGCCTGCAGGTCACCAGTGCCATGACAGTTGAAGTGTCAAACAGACACATTGTTCAGTGTCATCAGTGATTTAACTGTGCCTTGTGTAGATTTCAGAGGGTCTTGTTAATTGTGGTACTTTTTTTTGTTGTTTTTTTGTTTTGTTTTGTTTTCAAGACAGGATTTTTCTGTATAGCCCTGGCTGTCCTGGAACTCACATTGTGGACCAGGCTGACCACGAACTCAGAAATCTGCCTGCCTCTGCCTCCCGAGTGCTGGGATTAAAGGCGTGTGCCACCACCAACCAGCTAATCGTGAGATTTCTTTCTTTTTTCTTTTCTTTTCTTCTTTTTTTTTTTTTTTTTGTTGTTGTTGTTTTGTTTTTTGAGACAGGGTTCTCTGTGTATCCCTGGCTGTCCTTGAACTCACTTTGTAGACCAGGCTGGCCTTGAACTTAGAAATTTGCCTGCCTCTGCCTCCGGAGTGCTGGGATTAAAGTCATGTGCCACTACCAACCAGCTAATTGTGGGATTTCTTAAATCTTCCACACAGATCCTCCAAAGGCACATGTGACATGTCACCACAGATCTGACGGTGATGTCACCCTGAGGTGCTGGGCCCTGGGCTTCTACCCTGCTAACATCATCCTGACCTGGCAGTTGAATGGGGAGGAGCTGACCCAGGACATGGAGCTTGTGGAGACCAGGCCTGCAGGGGATGGAACCTTCCAGAAGTGGGCATCTGTGGTGGTGCCTCTTGGGAAGGAGCAGAATTACACATGCCATGTGTACCATGAGGGGCTGCCTGAGCCCCTCACCCTGAGATGGGGTAAGGAGGGTGTGGGTGCAGAGCTGGGGTCAGGGAAAGCTGGAGCCTTTTGCAGACCCTGAGCTGCTCAGGGCTGAGAGCTGGGGTCATTACCCTCACCTTCATTTCCTGTACCTGTCCTTCCCAGAGCCTCCTCCATCCACTGTCTCCAACATGGCGAACGTAGCTGTTCTGGTTGTCCTTGGAGCTTGGCCATCATTGCAGCTGTGGTGGCTTTTGTGATGAAGAGAAGGAGACACACAGGTAGGAAAGGGCAGAGTCTGAGTTTTCTCTCAGCCTCCTTTAGAGTGTGCTCTGCTCATCAATGGGGAACACAGGCACACCCCACATTGCTACTGTCTGTAACTGTGTCTGCTCTCAGTTCTGGGAACTTCCTAGTGTCAAGCTCTTCCTTGAACTCTCACAGCTTTCCTTCTCACAGGTGGACAAGGAGGGGACTATGCTCTGGCTCCAGGTTAGTGTGGGGGACAGAGTTGTCCTGAGGTCATTGGAGTGAAGCTGGAGTTGTTGGGTGCTCTGGGAACCCATAATAGCTTCTCCGTTGTAATCCTCTGGTGGCCTGTGTCAGATCTTGCTATAGATATATCTTTGTATATATTTTTCCCTAGGCAGGGACAGCTCCCAGAGCTCTGATATGTTTCTCTCAAGATTGTAAAGGTGACATTCTATGGCCTGATTGCAGAGGGGCACTGTGGACATGGTTGTGTTTCAGGGACTCCCACAATCCCCTGTGAGTGGTGGGTTGTTGGGATATTGTCTTCATTGTGGTGGTTCCTGACCCTCATTCTCTATCATGAAGACAGCTGCCTGGAGTGGACTTAGTGACAGCCAGTGTGACCTTGGGTCTTCATTTTTCTTTAGAGAACAGCGCCTGATGTTCCCTGTGAGCCTATGGGCTCAATGTGAAGAATTGTGGAGCCCAGCCTTCGCCTACACACCAGGACCCTGTCTCTGCATTGCCCTGTGTTCCCTTCCACCGCCAACCTTCCGGGTCTGCAGTGGAAACTAAGGGTTCTTTGGAAAGTCGGTTGGATGGTGTGCTGGGGCAAACACATGAAGGAGTGTTTCCTTAAAGTGGATACAGGTGTGAAAGGCTAAGGCCGACTCCTGAAGGAACATTTCACTGAAGCAGACACAGGAGAGAGGATGTTCTGTTAAACAAGCATGTGAAAGGATGCGTGATGAAGGATTCTTTGCTAAAGACACAATTATGGATCTGCAACCCTATAGGTGGAACAACATTATGAACTAACCAGTACCCCGGAGCTCTTGACTCTAGCTGCATATGTATCAAAAGATGGCCTAGTCGGCCATCACTGGAAAGAGAGGCCCATTGGACAAGCAAACTTTATATGCCCCAGTACAGGGGAACGCCAGGGCCAAAAAGGGGGAGTGGGTGGGTAGGGGAGTGGGGGTGGGTGGGTATGGGGGACTTTTGATATAGCATTGGAAATGTAAATGAGCTAAATACCTAATAAAAAATGGAAAAAAAAAAGAAAACTGACATATTAAAAAAAAAAAAAGACACACTTATATTGGTCTGCCTTACATTGTATAGTTGAGCTGCATTGGTCGGGGCGCCATAGAGAGAAACGCACCAAAAAATTCTGATAGTATACTGCAGTTTGTTGATGCTTCCAAGGACATGAGCTTATTGGATGCCTGTGCTGAGGCAAGACGCTTGGAGGACACATGATGACTGGAGAGTATAAATAGGACTCCATGGAGTGACTGAGACAGAGTTTGCCTTGCTGGTACAGTGTGTGTCTTGTGTCTTCACTGGTCTTCACTTCCATAAGAGAGGTACAGCAAAGAACTCCTGGTATTCCTGCTGGTCCTTCCTGCTGGCCCTAGCTGAGGCCTGGCTGTCTCTGCTAGGTCCTATCACTTCTGTTGCTAACCTGACTCTACTGAACTGAACAACTGATATATCCCTGAGGTGTTTTCAAGTGAATGGAGCTGCCACTGCTGACCTGTGAATTGAACTGCCAATGTCCAGACAACTCACATGAGAGTTGCTCCCAAGAACCTTTCTAAACAGGAACACTTCCCTCTCCCCTGATATCCTTTCTTTTCCCCTACGTCTGCTGGGTGGTAGGTTACAAGGAAAGCTAAAGTGTTTAAGAACCATCATTAAAAATAAAATTTGAAAAAAATTAAATTTACACTGGAATGATAAGGGGCCGGTGGAGAATCTAATTTTAGACTAAAGAGTGTAATCTCAAATATCTTACTTTGGCTTAGATTTTTGTATATTGACAGAACTGTAATCTTATATATTGCTACAACATACTGTATACATGCTTTGACTCTTGTTTAAGACACTGTACCTATGCCACTCATTTTAAAATGTAATGTAAAGTTCTAATCCATGAAAGACACTATTGAAAACAGTTCAAGAGAATTAAGAAATGCAAGTGGGTAGTTGGTCAATCAAACTTATGGACATGTTAGGCACTAGTTGTGTTAATTACAAAAGTAAACTTTCTTTAGCCTCTTGCAGATCTTTCCAAAGTTCACCAGATAATAGATAGCTAGAAACAAGCAACACTTACCTATGCTGATGTACTGTACATAGATAGGTGGTCTATGAAAATCTCAGAGATCTACAGGATATGGCGTTCTAAAGTGTTCTATTAACACGAGGCTTTCCATGACAGTGAGACAGGACTGCGCCTGGCATCACCCCTGTGTTGGTTTCCATATGCTCACCCAGGGAGTGGCACTATTAGAAGATGCGGCCCAGCTGGGTGGTGGTGGCCCATGCCTTTAATCCCAGCACTTGGGAGGTAGAGACAGGCAGATTTCTGAGTTCGAGGCCAGCCTGTTCTACAGAGTGAGTTCCAGGACAGCCAGGGCTACACAGAGAAACCGTGTCTCAAAAAACCAAAAAGAAGAAGAAGAAGAAGAAGAAGAAGAAGAAGAAGAAGAAGAAGAAGAAGAAGAAGAAGAAGAAGAAGAAGAAGAAGAAGAAGAAGAAGAAGAAGAAGCAGCAGCAGCCCTGTTGGAGTAGGTATGTCTCTGTGAGTAAGGCCTATAAGACACTCATCCTAGCTGCCTGGAAGCCACTATTCTGCTAGGAACCTTCAGGTGAAATGTAGAACTCTCAGCTCTGTGTGCACCATGCCTGCCTGGATGCTACCATGTTCCCACCTTGATGATAATGGACTTAACCTCTGATCCTGTAAGCCAGCCCCAATTAAATGTTGTCATCCATAAGACTTGCCTTGGTCATGGCGTCGGCTCACAGCAGTAAAACCCTACTAAGACAGAAGTAGACTGGGGTATTGCTGTGATAAGCCTGACCATGCTTTTGTTGGAAGAATCTGGATTTGGGGACTTTGGATTTGGAAAACAGTGGAATGCTTTAACTAGGGCTTTATGGGTTGTCCTAGTAGGAATATGGAAGACTTTCTTATTGAAAGTGATTTGAACTGGGGGGACTTGGCCCAAGAGGTGTCAGTGGACAATTTCAATATGTGGCCTAGAGAATGTTTTTGTGGTATTTTGGTGAAGAGTGTTGCTAGTTTTTGCCTTTGTTAAAAGTGTCTGCCTGAGACTAAGGTGACAAGACTCAGATTAATTGCAGTGACAAAATGAGTCTCACAAAAGCCCATCATAGACTTAGTTCTCTGATTAAGTCTCACAAAGAGCATTTTAAACAAGCATAACAAGCCAAGAAAGGAAAAATATAAAATGTATGGTATTAAAGTATTAAAGGGGACCCAGGAAGTAAAATGGAGCTGAATCTTGTGTTCAAAAATATTAAATTGAATTAAGGGATTAGTGACCTTGTGTCAAGATTCCACCCAGCTAAATTTAGATCCAGGCACAGTACTACAAGCCTTTAATCCCAGGAGGCAAAGAAGAGCAGGTCTCTGAGGCCAAGGCCAACCTAAAACAGAGCAATTGTAGGTAAAGAAAAACTTAAATCTAAGATTGGTTGCCCACACCTTTAATTCCAGGAGACAGGTATGCAGATCTCTGAGTTCAAAGTCAGTCTACAGAGCAAGTTCTGGGAAAGCCAAGCTTAAAGCAAGCCAAGCAAGCAGCAGAACTTGGCAGCTTTGGCCATGTGGCTGCAGGCTACGATTGGTAAGGTGTAAGAGTCACCCAGGCAGTACTGGTTTTGAAGGCGTGAGGGCATATGAACAGCTGAGGTTTGGCACTGTGAGAGGCCATTGGTGAAGTGCAGACCCAATTGCAGTTGACAGCCCAGAACTGAAGAGGCCATGCTAAGGATTTGAGGCTTGGCACCATGGAGAGAGCCTATGAGAGGGTCTTGGTGAACCCTAGTCGCAGCAGTAGACTCCAGCATATTGGAGATGCCAGGACCATGGGACGATCACCAAGAACAGCATTAGCAATGGATTAACCTGAGCTCACAGTGCTACAGAGGGTAGGGTTGGAGAAGTGATGCCAGCCCTTTTTGGAGGAGTCCAAAAGACCATGCATGGATCCCAGACCTTGAAACCAGAAGATGTAACACTGAAGTTGTCTTGGAGACCCCAAGATACTTGCGATGCTAGTGCTGTGGTCTATCTCCTGAGAAAAGCTGCTAACAGGGAGTGGAGACAGGTCCAGGTGAAAAAAGTTTGTTCCACTCAACAAAGATGAAAAAAAAAAGAAGTTGGAGATCTAAAGTCTGCTTTCACATCAGACATAGAGATGCAGAGTTTGGAGTTTGCCCAGCTGGTTTCCTGCCTTGCTTTGGGAATGCCACTTAAGTGACTGAATGAACCTCAGAAGAGACCTTGAACTTTGGACTTTTAACACTGTTGAGAATGGGGACTATTGAATTAAATATATTTTACATTATGCTATGTTTAGGTATGTCCCCCATAAACTCATGTTTGAACAAGCCTATGGTGGCCAGGGAGTGGAATGTGATGGTTTGCTTGGCCCAGGGAGTGGCACTATTAGAAGATGTGGCCCTGTTGCAGTAGGTGTGTCACTATGGGTGTGGACTATAAGATCCTCATCCTCGCTGCCTGGAAGTCAGTATTCTGCTAGCAGCCTTCAGATGAAGATGTAGAACTCTCAGCTCTGCCTGCTCCATGCCTGCCTGGATGCTGCCATGTTTCCTGCCTTGATGATAATGGATTGAACCTCTGAATCTATAATCCAACCCCAATTAAACATTGTCATTTATAAGACTTGCCTTGGTCATGTTGTCTGTTCACAGCAGTAAATCCCTAACTAAGACAACCCCATTCTAACTCAGAGAGGATGATGGGCATCGAAGAACCTCCAAAATGGAGTTTGCTTCAATGCAGCAAAGCCAGGCACTAGCCAAAAGCTTGCCCTTGCTTCAACTGCAGACTGCATGCTGTCCTAACAGGGGACAAGCAGAACACAGAGCAAGCTGTACCAAGACAAGTTGGGAGAGTCCTTCAATAATCCTGCTTCATAAAAAAACATCTGTCATATACTGGGCCAGTACCTTGAAGATGGATGCCCCAGCACTGCAGAAGAACCTTGGGTGACTGTCCAGTCAGCCAGCGATCTCTGCCATTCCCATAGCTTTGAAGCTGCTTGCTCTGCACGTCCTGTTTTCTCAGGGAATATTTATCCTTCTCAGGTCACTGATGGGGGGAAGACGAGATAGTTACAGCCTCACAGGAAGCTTAGGTTGTTTAGGACTCAAGAAATCTATTAACTAGGTCTAGGAAGATATTTCAGGTGGATAATTTCCTGTTATGATACAAAAGGAATTAGACATAGAATGTTTTACAAATAGGATAGATAGAACTTTGGATTCATAGGATAGATAGTAATCTCTCAATGGTTGGCAAATACAAATGAACCAGATGTAATGAATTTAATTCTTATATTAAGAATTAATTAAAATTCTTAATTTTTAAAATTAATCCTTAATTATTAAATAAAGAATGAATACTACTTCTTAATAAAGAATTAATAATTCTTAATTAAATTCTTAACTTTTCAAAGTTATGTTCTTATACTTGTTATTGTGTATAGTTTAGGATGTCAGAGAAAGAACCTTTTATAAGACTAAGGGGGGGCAATGTTGAAATAATGTTGTTGTACCCTGTGTAAAGATGAGTCTCTGTCCTACCTTGCCTACCTAAATCACCTTCTGAGTAGTAAAATAAAAACCCTATGTCCTGTAGCAAAGGAGAGTAGAAGGCAGGATTCTTGGCAGAGAGAGGATCTCTGGGAAGAGAGAATCATGGGGGATTCTCCACCCAAAGGAAGCAGGATGTGTGAGGAGAGGTGACCAGTCACATGGCAGAATTTAGAATAGAATGAATGGGATAACTGAAATATGAGATAGCTGGGAACAGGCCTAACATAAAGCGTAGGCATTCATAAATAAATGTAAGTCTGCTGTCATTATTCAGAGCAAGGGAGGACAAGCAGGAATCTCCGACAGATAACAGGAGCAGGAGCAAGCAGACACAGAGCAAGCCTTTCCTTCTTCCAGGTCTTCATGTAGGCTTCCAGCAGAAGGCGTGGCCCAGATCAGAAAGGGGGAGGGGCTCCTGCTCAAATATTCTGGATAACAGGTGTGTCTTCCTACCTCAAAGAGTTCTGGAACTACTGCTCTCTTTGGGCTTTGCAGCTCCTTTTAGCACTCATGGCTCTGCCTCCTGCCTCCCCTCTTACAGGGAGTTTTCTACCCACGGGTGGAGAAGCACGAAAAGTTTTTCTGGATGTAAGTTTGATGAGAGCAGGGCGGCCTGAGACCTGAGAGCCCTGGAGAAGTGCAGACAGGAAGGAGGCCCTGGGGCAGCTCAGCAGCCTGGATCCCCTTTACCCTCAGCTCTGTGGGCTCAGACGCTGTCATCTTTCTTTCTTCCACCAGGCGGCGCTGTTTGCCAAGAATGTGATGCTTCTCTTTCCTCTTCAACAGCTGAGACCCTGGAGGGACTCATGGAAACAAGTACCTCTGAATCCTGGAGAGGCTGAGGGGTGGCTGTGGACACCTGCATGGGGAAGTGGCTGGAGTTTACACCTGTGTCACCAACATTTATTGCTGTTGTGTAACATGGGATTGTGAATGAATGAATCTGCACTAACGTCTGCTCTAATTTTCTAGTTAAGTTACCTGTGTCTCGGATTTGAAGAGATCAGGTAAAAAAAAAAATCCACAGAATCAAAAATGTATGAATTTAAATTTTCCCCACATTACTGATCAGGGATGAGCCCTCACATCACCATTGTGTGCTCTCTGGCATGAGAATCATCTTTCTTCCAGTGTCCAACCTGCACTGCCCTGAGGAACTCTGGGGCCAACTTGGTTATCAGATCCAATGTCCCACACAACGTGACATTCATGTCCCTCATCTCATCTGCTCAAAGTAGGAGTGAAGGTCAGAGAGAGAGAGAGTGAGAGGGTCAGAGATTACATAACTTCTATGATATTATCATCATTATTCTGTGTTATAATCGGTGACAGCTCCTCTCCTACTGTTATTGAGTCACTAAAGCAACTGCATCATGGAAGTGCAGTCACAGAGAAGTGCAGTGGAGCCAGGGATCAGTGCCCTGCTGTCTGTGGTCTCCACAGGGGTCTCTCTTCAGTGGACAAGGGGGTCTCCTGGGCTGAGACAATGTCCCAGGTCCACTGAGACAAACTGAGAAGGAGGATACTTGTAAAAACAAACCCACCTGGAACCACAGACATTTTGTGTGCAAAAACAAGAGGAGTCTGAGTCTAGGAGGCTGAGAATGTCTGAGGGAAGAGGCAAAGTCTCGTCTTTACAAATGAGGGTCCTGCAGTGACTACTGGCAGTGTGACCTGCCCTCTGCAGGTGAACAGACCCTGGTCTTTGTGGGGTCACTGTGGGGCTTGCAGGCCAGCGCCTCTGCTTTAAGGAGAAGCCTATATCCAATGCATCCCCAAGGGCTTGTACTGCCATTGTGTTCCCGGAAGTGGCTTTTCTTTCAGAAGACTCCAGGGTCTGACTTCTGAAGCAAAGAAGGAAGAGGAAGGGTGGAGGAGAGGACACAGAGAGTTTGGCCTGCGGGTCTCTCTGGTGCCCAGACAGCTTCTGGGTCAGAACTCGGTGACATCATGACAAACAGCTCTCTGTCCAAAGCACAGGGTTCAGGAAAATCTTAGTCTCCAGGCAGTGAGGTCAGGGGTGGGGAAGCCCAGGGCTAGGGATTCCCCATCTCCCCAGTTTCACTTTTGCTCCTGAGTCATGTCCTTCTGCCCAGACACTGATGACTTGATGGCAGCTCTCACCCCCATTGGCTGGCGCGATCCCGGGTAACCAATCCGCGTCGCTACGGCCCTGGTTATAAAATCCACACAGCCCGCGGGACTCAGAGGCACCGGATCCCAGATGTGGGCGATGGCACCGCGCACGCTGCTCCTGCTGCTGGCAGCCGCCCTGACTCTGACCCAGACCCGCGCTGGTGAGTGCGGGGTCGGGAGGGAAACGGCCTCGGAGGGGAAGGGCGGGGGCGACACCGGGCAAGCCGCGTCCCTGCGTGGCTCTCCGGACCCACCGCCCCTTCTCCACCAGAGTCCCGAGCCCCGCAACCTGCTCCCCTCTGGGCCCTCGCACCCGCCCGGGGTCCTGCGAGGATGTCGGGGTCTCACTGCGCGCCTCCCCTAGGCTCACACTCGCTGCGGTATTTCTACACCGCCGTGTCCCGGCCCAACTTCGGGGAGCCCCGATTCATCTCTGTCGGCTACGTAGACGACACACAGTTCCAGCGCTTCGACAGCGCCGCGGAGAATGCAAGTGCGAAGCCGTGCGCGCCGTGGATGAAGCAGAAGAAGCCCGAGTATTGGGAGGAGCAGACAAAGATCGCCAAAAACAACAAGCAGTGGTTCCGAGGGAGCCTGAGGACCGCGCTGAACTACTACAACCAGAGTGCAGACGGTGAGTTACCCCGGGTCGGAGGTCACGACCCCTCCACGTTCTGACACGGGAATACAGAGACGTCCAGGGTCCCAAGTCTGAGGTTCCAGAGCAGACCCAACCCGGGACCGGTTTCCCTTTCCATTTGGAGAAGTCAGAGGGCGGGGCGAGTGAACGAGGCTGACCGCGGGGTCCCGCAGGCTCTCACACCTTCCAGCAGATGTATGGCTGTGACTTGGGGTCGGACGGGCACCTCCTCCGCGGTTACTGGCAGCTTGCCTACGACGGCCGCGATTACATCGCCCTGAACGAAGACCTGAAAATGTGGACTGCTGCTGACAGGGCTGCGCAGAACACCCGACTCAAGTGGGAGCAAGCTGGTGCTGCAGAGTATTGTGAGGACTTCCTGAAAGGCGAATGTGTGAAGAGGCTCCTGGATTACCTGAAGCTCGGGAATGAGACGCTGCTGCGCACAGGTGCAGGGGCCCTCGGGCTGGGGCTCAGTCCTGGAATCTTGGAATTGCTTTTTCTTTTTTTCTATTTCTTCTTTCTTCCTTTTTTCTTTACTGCCGCAGACCATCTGGGTCCCTGGTCTGCGAGGAACGGGATTTCTTAGGCAGATGAGCAAAAGAGTCGGATGTAGTGACAGACAGCCAAACACACAAGAGAGGTGTTTAATCTGAATGTAATTTTCCAGTCGAGCCTCAGACTTTTATAATACAGAATAAATTGCAAATCATAACAGAATAAGGCATATTGAATTTTTCCAGGTGCAAAAGGAGTGACTTCAAAAGGAGCCAGATAAATGTTAAACACTAGAGATAGCACAGATGCAAAGGGAGTGACTACAAAGGGAATTTGTAGGGACCAGATAAATGTTTTCATTAGAGATTAGCACTTTCTGCCAGGCAAGAGTTTTACACTTAGAGTTAATAGCCTCAGGGTAGTTAACTCTTGATACGCCTCAAGACTAATGTAGTGTCACTGACCCCAAAATTCTCTAGGCCTCGTTAATTCTTATCTATATCTGGAGACTATCCATTTTCAGTATAGTATACAAATTTGCTCTTGGCATGGAATGTAGTCTGTAATAAGAATTTCTATCTCAGTGAGAATTTTAGACTCTATTTGCAGACATCTGAATTAATGGCTGTGCTTTATTGTTTTATGGTAGTGCTTAATTAGTTACTGAATGGGTTAAGCTCCTTGCTGCTATCTAGAATCTAAGAACACTGGGAAAAGGCTTTAGCTATGTTATAATACAATCTTAAAAGGCATTTGCTATAAGGTAATACTATATAGAGTGCACGTGGATCCATACACTAGACTAATGTGGTGGAAATTAATTTTATGGGTTAGAGGAATAGCCAAAGATCCGGGAGTAAGTTTCCTTGAAACTCTTTCCTCATGAGAAAGCTTTCAGACTTTCATCTGTCAAGCTGACTCCACCGGAGTCCCTGGCACTTTACTTTTTTTTTTTTTTTGAGTGCATTATTTTGTTTCTAGTCAGTTTTTGTCTGCACTGGAGTGAGCCTGTTTCTCCATGCCCTTGTATTATCATGTGTATCAGTCTCCACAGGTGCCAGGGAAGGCTGCTAACCTGGATAATTAGACAAGTTAAATCAGGGTTCTAATTAAAGGAGAGATTCCTGTGAAGTTAGACTGTTTCCTGTCAGAACTAAACATCCAGAAGCCCCCTGCTCTTCCACAGTGCCCCCCCCCCCCAGTGAATCAGGACTTGGGACTCTGAGAAGACAGGGTCTTCTGCAATCCAAGGCTGGAGTGAGAGGGAAGACCACACACCCTGTGAACTTGCAGAATTCTTAGTGAGTGGGGCACTGGGGTCCACAGCACACTCCTGGGGACCTGTGTAACACACCTGTATCTTGTCCCCAAGAGGCAGGGGCTGGGAGTCATTTTCTCTGGCTGAGGGTCAGAGGTTCACCACATTTCTGTTACACAACTTGTGATAGCTGCTCACTTGGACTGACAGTTAATATTGGTCAACAAGATGACCACAGTGGTTGAGTCTCTATGGTAACACCATTCCAGTAGCACATGGCCCTAATTTCTAATTTAGCTATGAACTCAAACACATATTAAATTATTTAGTTTCTGCCTGGCAGTGGTGGCACACGCCTGTAATCCCAGCACTTGGGAGGCAGAAGCAGGTGGATTTTTGAGTTCGAGGCCAGCCTGGTCTAGAGAGTGAGTTCCAGAGACAGCCAGGACTATACAGAGAAACCCTGTCTTGAAAATAAAAATGTAGTTTCCATTCCATCTTCCATTCTGTGACTACCTATCTCATTCTATAGAACATCACATAAGGATGACCATGTTGACCCACTGGTTCATGTGAATTTCCTCTTAGCTTCTGAGTTCCTAGGAAAATTCTATACTGAGGGCACCAGCTCGAACAATTGGTCACTAGTGTGATGACAGTGGAAGTATCAAACAGAGACATAGTTCAGTGTCATCAATGATTTAACTGACTCTTGATTAGATTTCAGTTTGTCTTCTTAATTGTGGGATTTCTTGAATCTTCCGCACAGATCCACCAGAGGCACAAGTGACCCGTCACCACAGATCTGACGGTGATGTCACCCTGAAGTGCTGGGCCCTGGGCTTCTACCCTGCTGACATCACCCTGACCTGGAAGTTGAATGGGGAGGAGCTGACCCAGGACATGGAGCTTGTGGAGACCAGGTCTGCAGGGGATGGAACCTTCCAGAAGTGGGCATCTGTGGTGGTGCCTCTTGGGAAGGAGAAGAATTACACATGCCATGTGGAACATGAGGGGCTGCCTGAGCCCCTCACCCTGAGATGGGGCAAGGAGGGTGAGGCTGCAGAGCTGGGGTCAGGGAAAGCTGGAGCCTTCTGCAGACCCTGGGCTGGTCAGGACTGAGAGCTGGGGTCATTACTCTCACCTTCATTTCCTGTACCTGTCCTTCCCAGAGCCTCCTTCATCCACAAAGACTAACACAGTAATCATTGCTGTTCCGGTTGTCCTTGGAGCTGTGGTCATCCTTGGAGCTGTGGTGGCTTTTGTGATGAAGAGGAGGAGAAACACAGGTATGAAAGGGCAGGGTCTGAGTTCTCTCTCAGTCTCCTTTAGAAGTGTGCTCTAGGGCTGGCGAGATGGCTCAGTGGGTAAGAGCACTGACTGCTCTTCCGAAGGTCCTGAGTTCAAATCCCAGCAACCACACAGCAACTTACAACCATCTGTAATGAGATCTGACACCCTCTTCTGGTGCATCTGAAGACAGTTAGAGTGTACTTATGTATAATAATAGTAAATGAATCTTTAAAAAAAAAAAAAGAAGTGTGCTCTATTCATTAATGGGAAACCCATCTACACCCCACATTGCTACTGTCTCCAACTGGGTCCTCTGTCAGTTCTGGGAACTTCCAAGATCTTCCTTGAACTCTCACAGCTTTCCTTCTCACAGGTGGACAAGGAGGGTACTATGCTCCAGCTCCACCTTAGTGTGGGGGACAGGATTGTCCTGTGGACATTGCAGTGAAGCTGGAGATGTTGGGGAGCTCTGGGAATGCATAGTAACTCTTCCAGAGAAATCTTCCAGGGCCTCAGTTGTACCAATATGAATACATATATGTACATATGCATATACATTTTTTACCCTTGGCAGGGACAGCTCCTAGAGCTCTGATAGATCTCTCCCAGATGGTAAAGGTGACACTCTGGGGCCTGATTGGGGAGGGGCAATGTGGATATGATTGGGTTTCAGGGACTCCACGAATCCCCTCTGAGTGAGTGGTGGGTTGTTGGAATGTTGTCTTCACAGTGATGGGTCATGTCTCTCATTCTCTAGCATGAAGACAGCTGCCTGGACTGCACTGAGTGACAGACGATATGTTCATGTCTCTCCTGTGACATCCAGAGCCCTCAGTTCTCTTTAGACAACAGTGTCTCATGTTCCCTGTGAGCCTATGGACTCAATGTGAGGAACTGTGGAGCCCAGCCTGCCCTGCACACCTGGACCCTGTCCCTGCACTGCCCTGTGTTCCCTTCCACAGCCAACCTTCCTGCTCCAGCCAAACACTGGGTACATCTACATCCTGTCAGCTCCATGCTGCCCCGAGTTCCAGCTCCATACTTCCACACGAAGAGTATGTGACCTTGATTGTTATCATCTTGAGCTGAGGGTTGATTGCTTGTTAATTTAATGGTTGAGAATACTTAGCATTTTTCTCTTTTAAAAAAAAAAATAAATGGCAGATGGAGAACCTTTCAGGATCTGTGTCACTGAGCTGTGTGTATCTGTTGGGAGAGCTTGAGGCTGAGAGCTGAGTGTGAACAGGGCTGTGCACAGGTGGTCTCAGTCATTTATTTTCTTTAATGGATTCACTGTGTAACATCCAGGCTCTACTCTCTCCATCACTATGAAGCACATACCGAGAGTCTGTGATCTCAAGGACACAGTGAAGGCCTGAGCCTTGTCCTGTCCCCAGGATTATGAGCCCCCAAGGGCTAAAGATCAGAACTCATCTGGGGATCCTTTAAAGTGCTGTGTGCACAAGATAGGTCATGTCACATTTCCTTCCATCCACTTGATTGTAGCTTCTAATGATGCAGTCGTGAAGCTGCCCTGGGCGCTCCCTGTAGCCCTGCTACTGTGATGGTTTCTGCTTCTCCTTCTTTCCAGTGTCTTTTACAGGAATCTCAGGGGTCCTTTGTGATTTCCTGTTGATCTTTCAGGAGCGCATCCACAGCTGAGATAAGAACCTGTTGGCTTAGATTTTTCAAAACAGATTTTTCATAAGGGTTCTTACATGCTTTGTTTGTTTGTTTGTTTGTTTTTTGAGCCAGAGTTTCTCTGTGTAGTCCTGGCTGTCCTGGAACTCACTCTGTAGACCAGGCTGGTCTTGAACTCAGAAATTTGCCTGCCTCTGCCTCCCAAGTGCCGGGATTAAAGGTGTGTGCCACCACTGCCCGGCTGTTCTTACATGCTTTATCCTCCCTTCTCACCCACTAACCATCAGAGGTAATGCAAGAGAAAGGACATTGGGATGGGGGGAAGTTGATCTGTGTAGAAACAATTTGTTGGAGCAAATCTAATTTGTGTTGTCAGGATATCAGCAGTTTAGTTCACAAAAATCAGCAAAGTCGGGTCAATTAAGAAGAAGCTGGGAGGCTCAGCTGTTTGCTGTTTAGAAGCAGTTCATTGGGGTGATTTCAATCTCCCATTGTCAGGATACCAGCAGTCCAGTTCAATAGTGTCAGGATTGCAAACATGAATCAGGAGGGGTGGCATGACACAGCAGAAACAGTCAGGTCTCCACCGATTCAACAAGAGTCAGCAGGAGGGACCAGGGCCAGCAGAGATGCCAGAACTTCTCTGTCCTGCCTCTCTCAACAAAGTGAAGATCAGCCTAAAGAAGACACAAGACCAATGAAGCATTGTAAAGCTGGCTATGCAAGCCCACCATCACTGTCCCTTGAGTCCTATTATACTCCCTACAAACATCGTGTGTCCTCCCACGGGTCTAGCCTCCCATGGGTGTTGCCTCAGCAAAATTCCCCATGAGTCTGTATCAGCTGATGTATCCATAAACTCCCACTTCACTCTGCCAGTCAGCCCAAGTCTGCAGAAGCAGCAAGAAGCCGCCAGAACATCACCAGAAGTTTTTTGGTGCATTTATCTCTATGGAATCACCAATAAACAATGGTAAGTGTTACATTATTATTTTTTTAATCCTATTTTAAATGATGGGTTTTAAATGCTTTAACCTCTCTTTTAACCCAACACCCAGAGTTAGTACAAAAGAATGGATGAGAGGAGGGGGAAGTGGACCTGTTTAGAAAGGTTCTTTGAGGAACTCCTGTCAGTGTTGGCTGGAAACAGTCAGTTCAGTTCACAGGGTAACAGCAGCTACTCCATTCACTCAAGGTTCACGGATACATCAGCAGTCCAGTGTGGTAGAGTCAAACGGGAATTGGCTGGGGTGGCCCTACCTGGTGAGACTGCCAGGCTTCAGCCTTGGGCCTAGTTAGCAGGAGGACCTGGAGGAATGTCAGGAGAAGTTTTCAGAGCATCATACAGCTAGCTGTACCAGCAAGGCAAGCTCAGCCCAAGTCACTGTCAGTTGAGTCCTAGTTATGTTTTCCAATCATCATGTGTCCTCCATGTGTCTTGCCTCAGCACTTGCACCTGTCTCAGCTGGCATCACTCTGCCAACCACCCTGAGTCTGCTAAAGCAACAAGAAACTAACACACCACCCAAAATTTTTTGGTGTCTTGCTCTCCATAGAGTCCTAACACATGCAGCTCAACTACGCAGTATAAGAGAGACCAATACATGTCTGTTGTTAGAGAAAAATCCTTCAAGAGGCCAAGCGGCAGAGGCTCCTGTCAGGGGCGGCAGGTCCGGAGCGGCCAGAGATCCACCTCTCTGGGCAGCAGCCCGAGTCCCTGCAGAGTCAGAGCGGCATGGCGCACCCCACCTGCGGCCTCACCATGGTGCTGTTGGCAGCAGCAGTCTGCACGAATGCGAGAAAGGCTATTGTTTCTCGACAGTTCGTGGAGATGACCCGAACTCGGATTGAAGGCTTATTAGCAGCTTTCCCAAAACTCATGAACACTGGAAAACAGCATACTTTTGTTGAAACAGAGAGTGTAAGATATGTGTACCAACCTATGGAGAAACTGTACATGGTATTGATCACTACAAAGAACAGCAATATCTTAGAAGCTTTGGAGACTTTAAGGCTCTTCTCAAGGGTGATCCCTGAATATTGCCGAGCCTCAGAGGAAAATGAAATATCTGAGCACTGTTTTGATTTGATTTTTGCTTTTGATGAAATTGTTGCCATGGGATGCCGGGAGAATGTTAACCTGGCACAGATCAGAACCTTCACAGAAATGGACTCTCACGAGGAGAAAGTATTCTGAGCAGTCAGAGAGACTCAAGAACGTGGAGCTAAGGCTGAGACGCGGCGTAAAGCAAAGGAATTACAACAGGCCCGAAGAGATGCAGAGAGACAGGGGAAAAAAACACCAGAATTTGGCGGATTTGGTAGTTCTGCAGTGTCTGGAGGCAGCACAGCAGCCATGATCACAGAGACTATCATTGAAACTGATAAACCAAAAGTGGCGCCTGCACCAGCCAGACCTTCAGGCCCCAGCAAGGCTTTGAAACTTGGAGCTAAAGGAAAGGAAGTAGATAACTTTGTGGACAAATTGAAATCTGAAGGTGAAACTATTATGTCTTCTAATATGGGAAAACGTACCTCAGAAGCAACCAGAGTGCATGCTCCACCTATTAATATGGAAAGTGTGCACATGAAGATTGAAGAGAAGATCACACTAACCTGTGGGAGAAATGGAGGATTACAGAATATGGAGTTGCATGGCATGATCATGCTTAGGATCTCAGATGACAAATTTGGCCGGATTCGTCTTCATGTAGAAAATGAAGATAAGGGCTGGAGAGCTGCCTCAGAGGTTAAGAGCACTGTCTGCTCTTCCCGAGGTCATGAGTTCAATTCCCAGCAACCACATGGTGGCTCACAACCATCTGTAATGAGGACTAGTGCCCTCTCCTGGCTTGCAGGCATAAATGCAGGCAATACCGTGTACTTAATAAATAAATAGATCTTTAAAAACAAAACAACTTATCATAAAAAATAAAAGAAAAGAAAATGAAGATAAGAAAGGGGTGCAGCCATCTCCACGTTTCTGTATAAAATGTGCCTTATGAAAACACATAGAGATTTGCATGTGCACACATACATACACACATACATTCCTGAACAGACTAACTTGGATCTTAAGTCTTAAATATATATAATATATTATATAGTAACATATATTTAATATATTAATTATTAATATCATTATATGTTATTGACTGCATTATATAATTGTTAATATATTATACAATATTGTGTATATTTAATGATATGTAATACAGAGGAGATATATATATATAATGTGTAGTGAATAAATCCTAAACCAAGAGGAGCAGTGTGAGAAAGTTAATCTGGGATATTTTCTTTTTTTATTTCTCTCTTTTTTTTTAATTAGGTATTTTCCTCGTTTACATTTCCAAAGCTATCCCAAATGTCCCCCATGGAATATTTAAATGTGAGTAAATTTTAATAAATCATCTCATTAAAGTGGGCCATATGAGCTGGAGTAAAAAAAGCAAACAGGCTTCTAGGAAGCAATAATTTACACAAAACTATATTCCAATGTCATGGGCAATTTAACCAGAGAGGTTTTTTTCTAAGAAACCTTCCCTCTAGAGCATGAAGGAAAAAAAAACCCATCAGATCATCACAGTGGCTGCTGATTTTCAACACGCATTGGAATGTTCAGAATTAAAAAGGAAAACTCACGAAATCCACTGTAGACATTGAATACTGAATGATCTAGTGGCAATAAAACTACTAAATCTATGTCTCTCTCTCTCTCTGTCTCTCTCTCTCCCTCCTTCCCTCCCTCCCCCCTCTTTCTTTCTTTCTCTCTTTCTTTTTCTTTCTTTCCTTCTTTCTTACTTTGTTCCAAAACTGTGCACATATTATCAAGATATTCCAAGTAGCTCCAGCTTGGGGATTGTCTGTATGAGATCTGTGCAAAAACAGGTTCACATCACTTCAACGCTCAGTGCTTTACCTCGTTCTTCTGGGGTAGCTGAGCTGGATGTGGCCACACATGCTTGTAGAGGATATGCTGTTGCTGTACTGAGCTCTGCCTGGCCTCAAATGTTCCCATAATGAGCCAAATACAGAAAACAACCAGAGTAATTACTCGTCATAAAACTCTGTCAATAGAGATGAAAGAAAGAAAGAAAGAAAAAGAAAGAAAGAAAGAAAGAAAAAGAAAGAAAGAAAGAAAGAAAGAAAGAAAGAAAGAAAGAAAGAAAGAAAGAAAGAAAGAAAGAAAGAAAGAAAGGGGTGCTGCTACAGACGCATCCAAATGTGGATGAAAAACGTTTTACTGCAGAGTCTCTCATTGGCTTGAAAAACCCAGAGAAGTCATTTCCAGTGAACAGTGATGTAGGGGTACTAAAGTGGAGACTACAAACAACAGAGGAATCTTTTATTCCTTTGACAATTGCTGGCCTTTGGAAAGTGGAAACAGCTGTGATGTCAACAAAGAGTGCGGACTACAGGAAGATAATTTAGAGCTCAATGATGTGGTCATCACTATCCACTCCCATCGGGTGTTGGTGTGCCTGTGGTTGGTGAGATCGATGGGGAATATCGACATGACAGTCAGAGAAATATGGAGTGGTGCCTGCCAGTGATTGATGCCAAAAATAAGAGTGGCAGCCTGGAGTTCAGCATTCCTGGGCAGCCTAATGACTTCTTCCCTGTTCAAGTTTCTTTCATCTCCAAACAGAATTACTGCAACACACAGGTTACCAAAGTGACCCAGGTAGATGGAAACAGTCCCGTCAGGTTTTCCACGGAGACCACTTTCTTAGTGACAAATACGAAATCCTGTAATACCAAGAAGGGAAAGCTGAAAAGGAAGGATTTCAGATTAATAAAGAAGAAGCCAAAAGTGGCTGAAGAGTTTTTCCAAATTTACAAGCCATTGGAGGTCCCCTAAACCCCTTTTCTGATACAGTACACGTTCTCTGTGCGCAAGGACCCTCAACTCACACCCAGTGTTGCGGTGTCACAGAGACATTTTTGACAAATGACACTGGCATAAAGGGAAAGGCTGCTGATTTCTTTGGCCAGCAGGAAGCCAGCTCTCCAGGGAATGGAATGCCCCAGTAAGTAGCACTTCTGCCTTCACCTAAGTCTCCCTTTATTTTAAGCCCTAAATATAGGTATATTTCATACTTTGTTTTAAAAAGTTTTCTCTATAGATTTGAGTCTTTCACACCCCTTTGCTTTCTGTTTTCTTTCAGTACACTTAGTCACACACTGGGGTCATCTGTCTGTAGTACTGTGTTCAGCACTCTGAGAACAAGGTTATCTAACCCATTCTTGACATTAGACAGTACCAGTGAACTGCTTAAGGGATGTAGAGTCTAAAATTTGAAATACAAGGTTGTCTTGTTTTCTCTCCTGTATCCATCCATTGCTCCATCTCTTTATGAAGTTGTCCTTGTGAGCCCTGCCCTTCCAGTTGCAGGCAGTGTTGTGAATTCCATTTGTGTCAATATTAAAGGTAGCCAGCTGGGAAGCAGCTTTTATGTGTACACACCTTTTCAAGATGCCGAATAAGATGGCTACATCCATTTCCACAGGAAATCATGTCTGCTGCTAATACTACCCCAACTTACAGTTCCCTACATGACGTATGGTTCCCTATGTAACTTACAGTTCTCTCCGTGCTGTGGGGCGATTGAGTTGAAGCACTGTAGTCCACTCAGATCCCGAGTGTCCACCTCCTCCCTTCCCAGATGCTCTTCCCTTCATCAGCCTTCTTTCCAGCAGAAATGAGTCTAGTGAGTCTGTGCCATTTCTCCTTAGCCCTAAACCATTGGAGAGACCCCATCTTCACCATTTGAGTGGTAGCATTTTGAGAGGCAGGTGTACAGTGAGGGGTTACTCAAATATACCCCATCTAACCTGACATTTACCACCTCCCTCTCTGTCCTTGTTTCTGAAAACCTTTTTTTCTCCTCCTCAGGCTTTTTGGTGTCATCATGTAATAATTGTAGGTGTTTCTCAGCTCATTTTGATCTATTACCTTTTCAATAGAGGCTGAATCAGCCAATCCCACCCGCCAAGCACTGAACTGGGTGGGGTGGAAGATCAGTTGCTGAAGGCTGCAAGCAGTAGCAATGGGAAGCAGTAGATGACCTCCATTCCCTCAGGTGGCTGCAGAGCAGAGCAGAGCAGAGATCTCCCTCTGAACACCTGCCTTCCCTGGCAAGAGTAGACTATCCATGAAGCAGTGCAGTCCCACAGAAGACTGTGGCTGGGATGGCTTGCCAAAGAAATTTCTAGCCTTTCCTTTTCCCCTAAACTGCATCAGGGAAGAATCCTTATCTCTAGCTTCGTTTTCACATGAGGTTTTCTGAGGAACGGGACTGGGATAGGAAGTCTGTCATGTAGTAAAGTAGACAAGAAATCTTATTAATCCAGTTGTATTTCAGAGTTGTTCGTCCCTATGATTTTTAAAGTCAAGTTTAATTTCACAAGACTTTTTTCTGAAATTACTTTTGGGGTAATATTTAAAATGAGAGACATTTTGTAACCCTATAAAATACATATGGAATATAACATTCCAATGTACACAATGAAGGCAAATTCTTAATCAAATAAAAGAGTATTATAAAATGAAAAAAAAAAGAAAGAAAAATTCTTCATCATGTGTCCTTTCACATGCTTGCTTTAGCTGAACATCCTCTCTCCTGTGTCTGCTTCAGGGAATTGTTCTTTTACGAGTCTGCCTGAGCCTTTCACACCATGTGCACCTTAATGAAACGTTCCTTCATCTGTTTGCCCCAGCAAACACCATTCAACACGACTGACTTTCCAAAGAACTCTTAGTTTCCACTTCACAGGAACTAAATTGGAATCATTCCGGAAGTGACCCCGTTTTCAAACTTGGAAACTAAATCCCTGCTGTGTCTTGTTTGTTAACAACCTGCACAGTCCGTGCTTGTTCTGGGTGACTTTTCTCAGCAGTTTCCCAAGAAGCATCTTCCATTTGACCCCCTTTCAGGGACTGTCCCTCATACTGAGGAAATATTAGTCTGTTCTCCACAGCGGTGGTAAATCTCATCTCCGTGAATCGATGGCTCCGTCAGCCACATGTGGCCTTAACCTTCCTATTTGACCTTCTGGTTCCACACTTTAACCTGTCACACACTTTATTTTACCCGAGATAACTTTTCAATTCTTAGAAACTGGCTATAAACCTTTTGAAGTAAACATTCCAAAATCAAAGATGTTTGTAAAATGATAGCTACATCAGCTCCTGTATCCTTCTATTGCAATGCCACTCACTGGTAACATTAATTTTGGCCTATAATTATTAAAAACTGTTTGCCAGAATGCACATTTTCCAGTAAATCCAAGCCCTCCTAATCTTTCTAATGGAGCAGCTTAGCCTTTGATTTAGCGAAACAGTAACTGGTCAGCAATTCCATCACCTGTGTTAATTTGCATCTCTCTTTTTACATAAGCCATTACTTAAATTATAGTTGGAATCTTCAACTATAAATTGTGAGTGAACAGTCAGTTCCTAGAAAGTCAAACTGTTTCCTCCCAAGACCATTCCTCCTGTCCCTGAGGGCAAAAGACCATATCTCCTATAGATATTTTATAACATTGAATATTGGGGATAAAATAGATGTTTATGGCCAAGTCTAGCAGCACTGCCTACAATAGCTTGCATTAGATCTGCAATACTTAGTTGAGGTTTTTCTACCTGGCTGACAAAAGGCAAACATCTCGTACTTTTTGCTGCAGGGCCTTGTTCTAGGCCCCAATTTTGTTTACTGATGGCAAGAAAGTGCCTTGGATATCTATCGCTCTTGGACCTACACTCATGGGGCCAGTGGCAATCCTTGTCACATTGCCTGTGCACTCCTGGAAGCCTAGGCCTTCTTTCTGCTTTATATTCAGAATATCCATAGCCCTTAGAGATACCGTGATAACAGTTTTGTTTCAGATGACCGTGTTCCCCACAGTCAAAGCACCAGGCATTTTTAGACCTAAGGCCTTGACAAGCTTGGTCAAAGTCTTTTTACCATATCTGCCACAGTTAAAGCACCATGGAATTTGAGATCTAAAACCTTTAGATATGGCTTGCCCAATTATCGTGGCCATATAGAGACTAGAACCAATATTGGCCTCCTTTCTGATCCACTGTTCTATAGGTGCTGTCCTTGACTTTAATGCCCTGACAACATTTTTGCATTCCGTATTTGCATTTTCAAATACCAAGGTCTCAATTCCCACTTGTCTCCCATCAGGGTCTGACTTGGCTTTGATCACAGCTGAAACTAATCTTTGCAAAAAATAAATAAATAAATAAATAAATAAATAAAGTCAGTGTAGGTTTTCCCTGAGTCTTGCATAATTTTTCTAAGTGGTGTGGACTTCTCTGTCTCCTCAGCTTTGTCCCAAGCTCTAAAAGCTGCTAAACAACATTGCTCTTGGTTTGTTTCTTCATATTGAACCTATTCTGCTATAGCAGCACATAGAAAGTATCAACTGGACCTGTGCTAGGTTAATTCCCCTCGCTCCTTTGTGCTGCTCCAAGTTCGTGGTTTGCTCGGCCTTGGCAATCATTGCAATTGAGGACCATCCTCTTGTACAGCTGTTACCAATCCTCCTCAATTCTGGGAAATAATTCTATTTTGAGTAGTCCAATTATTTAGAATTTGTTTCACATAGGACAAGTGCATCTCATAAGATATCACTGCCTCCTGAAAAAGCTTTAGGTCTGTCACTTACACTGGATGCCATCCTATCTTGTCATAAACTTTGTGATTATCTTCATTACCAAGCAATACTGTATAACTACTTACTGTTATAACACATGCTGTTGGTGATTCTGTGACCCAGAAGACTGTCCTCAAAAGAGGCTGTGGCTTTAACCCTGTCTTCTGAACATGGCAGTCTCATCTGACCATCCTCCTGCTTTTCCATTTTTTGACTTGACTGCCCTCTTACACAGTTCCTTCCCCTCTTTCTACTTAGAGGAAACTCCCTCTTGCTGGCTCAGTCACTGGAAATGAGCCTATTTGTTCTCCCTTTCCTGTGTTTGACTTATTTCAAACTTGTCTACCTCTACACTAATTTCTCTAGCTGCACAGCCAACTCTGCTACGTCTTCAGAAAGAAGAGAGAGGAAGGAACCCTCTTCTTTTCCTTTTTTCTCCATGTTTTGACTCACAGGCTTCTCCATTTCTTCATGTAATTTTTTCAGTTGCTCAGTCAAGTCTTTTGCCCTTTTTATAAACAAAGTAGCCCAAATGAGGGAAAGTGGAAAAGAAAACCACTGCTGAAACCCATGTGGGGCGTGTCCCAAGGAAAGTCTCAGCAAATACTTGGTTTACTTTTTGAAACAAAGTATCAAAAAAGTATTCTCTAAATTTGATGAAATATATGAATAAAACCCAGTAAAATCTCTAAGGAAGAGGTGAGCTCAAAAGTTGTAACACTGGGGTAGGTAGTTAAAATCTATACAAGGAAATCTTTCAACACGTGGCTTGTGTCCGTCTCACCCACTGTCCCCTTATCAGGATGGAGGCATCTTTGCTGACAGCCATCTTTGCTTGGGTTTAAAAGGATGGTATTTGCCATGTAGCCTCACACCTATCTTGATTAAAAAGTGATTACATGACAGAAACCAATCAAGGAAACATGAGCTGCTCCTAGCTGTAAGGCCCAAACCAGATAATTCTTCCACTGTTTTCAATCACACTAAGAACAACAACCCAGAGAACCTCTCTTCCTCCTCAGCCTCTCTTCTTTCTCTTTGTCCTCAGCAACAGGCTGCCCATGTAGATAGGGCTGAGACAGTCCCAGACCAGGACCCTAAATGGAATCACAATACCCTAGGGGGCATCCTAGCAAAGAATCCGTTTACATCTTGCCTCCTAGCCAGTCTCCACAAAACTCTTCTTAATATGTAAATTATGAAAAATTCCAAAAGGGCACACAGGATAACTATGAAAATCCATCACAATTCCTAAAGTGCCTTCCAAAGGCCCTCCTGCAATACACTAACCTGGATCCTGAGACCCCGGGTGAAAAACAACCCCTTATGAGCTACCTTTCCCAGAGTTCCTCAGAGCATGGGAACATCAATCCCTGATCACCTTTGGGCTAATATCCTTGGTCTGGTCGTGGAGAACTGAGGGGGCCCAGGCTTCCTTGGCCTGACCACTGCCATCTCTGATGCAGAGTCATTGTCATGGTATTAAAGCATTCAATCTCCTTCCTTCTGGACACTGGTGCTACTTTCTCAGTCCTGACAAAATTCTGGGGACCCACCTCTCCTTTCCACTCCTCTCTTGTCAGAGTAGGGGAACAGCCCTACCTGGCTAGACTGTCCCCACCACTTAGCTGTATATTTAGGGGTATCCCCTTACCCATTCCTTCCTAGTGATACCAACCTAATAGCACCAGCCTGTTCCATCTTCTTGCTGGGAAGAGACTTTCTAGTCAAAAGAAGAGATCCTATTTCTCTTGCTACACACAGCTGCTCAACCCCAGGCTCACTGCTCATTCCTCTCTTCCAAACTACACACTCTGACACAACTTTTACCTTGCTAGCTTTCACAAGGTTCCTCAGGTACAAATATCCTTCCTCCACTAATCATTCAATAATAGAACCCCAGCCAATCTATAAAACACGTTCAATACTCACTTCCCCTCCAAAGTGGCAGGGACCTGAGCCTCTTATTCTTGGCCTGGCCTGGTGGGAAATAATCTTCTGATCCCACTTCATCCCCCTTTAGTGATCCCAGGCTTGCTAGGCGTGGTGGCACACGCCTTTAGTCCCAGCACTTGGGAGGCAGAGGCAGGCAGATTTCTGAGTTCGAGGCCAGCCTGATCTACAAAGTGAGTTCCAGGTCAACCAGGGCTATACAGAGAAACCCTGTCTTGAAAAAAAAAAAATCCCATGCTTGCAGTTAAAAACCCCGTGGAATGGATTGCTTTGTTCAGGATCTCCGACGTCTCCACTCAGCAGTAGTTCCCCTCCACCCCTTAGTATCTAACAATTATACTCTCCTCTCATCACCCCTCAGAGACCTCCCATCTCTCTGTCCAAGACCTCAAGGATAACCTTTCTATTCCTCTTGACTTCCAGTCAGAAAATGCCTTTGCCTTTGCCTTTACCTGGACTGACCCCAACTTGCACACTTCTACCCAACTCACTTGGACTGTCTTACACCGGGGGTTCCAGGAAAGCCCACATTTATTTGATCAGATTCTGACCTCTGGCCTTCTTTCTTCATCACTTCCTAAACCAATACATAGATGACCTTCTCCGTCATAATCCATCTCTGCAAATTAGCCAGGCAGACACGTCTGCCCACCCAGGGCTATAGGGTCTCAGGTTCTTAGGTCCAGTTCTCCACCCCTCAGGTTACTTATCTGGAAGTAGATAAAACTCTGACAAGATCATTACTCTAGATAGGAAACACCTAACCCAGTCACTCATAGCCCCCACAACCAAGGACAAAATCATATCATTCCTAAGAATGGTTGTTTCCTGTGCTCTTGGATTCCCTGTTTCTCTCTTCTTGCTCACCCCTTATATGAGGCGACCCATGTTTCCTCTCATGAGCCAGGCCTTGAGCCCATTACCAAGCCCCTCTGTACCCTTTAACAGGCCCTGCTGCAGGCTCCAGCCCTATACCTTTCAGATTTCACTCTCTCTATGCCACTGAATTAGAGGGACATGCTCTCAGAGTCTGGGGTTACCAGCTGGAACCTTCCTTTGTGGCCCCCAAAATTAGATCATAGTATACAAGGATAGACTCCTTGTCTGCACACTCTGGCTGCAGCTGTACTTCTTAAATGCAAATCAAGGGGGTTAACCTTCAAGTAACCTACTGTGGTTTTCTCCTTTATCACCTGTACCATCTCCTGACACACAAGGGTCTCCACAATTACCCCTGCCAGAGTTTGCTCCCGTCAGATGGCATTAGGAAAGGGTGCTGCACTTGGCCTTCGCCGTGTCCAGGTTCCAACATTACAAACTTTGTCAAACTACTGAGAGATCGTGTGTTTTTGCTGTCTCCTGCCGCCTACAATACTTGATTTCTAATTCTAGAATCTGCCTATAGAAACTCTCTCTGGTAGAGTTCATTTTGTGACATTTTTTTCTTCCTCCACAGACTCAGATTGTATTGAAACCTCACTCTGTGAGTACAGTCAGTTTGGCCTCAGTACAGTTCAAAGGTCTGAAATAGACACACTTGATTTTCAATAATGGCAATTTCTGTCACTGCACAAACAAATGACCCCCAAAATCTTTTATATTTTAATTAAGGACTCATGTCACCAAGATGGGAGATGGGGTCACTTGTAACCTTGAGTACAGCATTTTCCATAGAAGCCCATCAGGTACAATAAAAGTGCAGAGGGCACACATTCTACTCTTTGAATCCTAGGTTATAGATATGGAAAAAGATGTGGTCCACAGCTCCTCAAAGATCCCCAGATCCCTAATATCACTACCTTGGAAGATACTGATCCGCATAGTGACATGCTCCGACAGGAGCTTTCAAAAATGGCAGCTCCTGTCAAAATGGCAGCACCAGGCCATCTCCTCGGCCTGCAGCCATCACAGCAGCTGTCCACAGAGGAGTATCCCTTTCCAGCCTCAGCAGGAGCAGCCACTCAAGAGCTGTCTACAGAGGCAGTGACAATACCTTTCTGCCAGCACCTCAGCCAGTCTTAGCTCCTTTCCTGGAGGAGTGACCATACCACCATCCCTGAAGGGTCTGTGCCCTTTGTCATCCTGCCTGGATTAGGCTGGTGTGGTTTCCCATTGACCTGAACCACAGGACATGGTAGTACTAAGAGAAGCCCTAAAGGATCTCCTGCACTCCAGACATGATCCTTCTTACCCCCATTGTGGAGAGGCAATCTAATTTCCCCTTGGTGGTCTGCATCATTCGCTCCTCCTAACACTGTTATCCCTTTCTTAGAATGGCCAGCAATATCTAGACAGTAAAGGTGGGACTTCAGGGCTGAGAGAGGGCCTCTGGGAAAAGATCAGAGGCAGGAGGATTCGCTAACATGGCATAGGGAAGGTTGATGTACCAGGGCTGTGAGAGAGAGGTAAAGAACAGGTCATGTGGTGGGACATAGGCCAGTATTTGTCACCTTAGAATAACATAAAGTCTGCCAAGCTCAGCATCTAAGCATCTAATAATAACAATAATAATAATAACAACAATGATGATGATGATGTCTGTGTCTTTATTCATCCACTGGCAGGACCAAGAAAGTTCCACTATTCATGTCTCAGCCCTGCAGGCCTCTGTCACCTAATGCACACTGTAACTGTGTCTTCAGACAGTCACCCCATCTTTCTGTCAAGCCAGCTACCTCAGGTTGGTGGGGGACAGGGTAAGACTAGAGAACTCCATGACTGTGGGCCACTGTCACACTTCTCCTGCTGTGAAGTGAGTTCCTTGGTCAGAATACCACGTGGATCTCTGTGTGGAATAGCAGGACGGTGGATCAGGCGTTCTGTAAGTTCACTGCTGGTGGCTTCAGCAGAAGCATCCCATGCAGGAAAGGCAAATCCATGGTCAGAGTGAGCGTCTGGTCCAGCAAGGACCAAGTGTTGTCCTTCCCATTTTGTACCTGGTTCACGGGGTCAGCCTGCCACCAGGTAGCTGGCTGGTCACCTTGAGGAATGGTGCCACCTCTGGGGCTCAGTGTTGGTCTTCACTGTTGGCAAATCTGGCTTTCAGCAGCAGCTGTAGTCAGGTCAGCTGTAGTGAGTGGAAGTCCATATTGTCGAGCCCATCTCTGCCACCATGGTGTCTTTGATCATAGGCCCATTGAGTAATGGCAGAGGTGGCTGGGTATAGAGACTGACTGTCCACAGAATGGGTCACCTACCTAATTGATTAGAGAACGTCTTCCCACCTGATGTCACCTTTTGATGAGCATGTCACAAGTGTCTTCACACCCTTCCCCCATTTGGAGAGATTTATGCACGTGCTTCCTCCCCAGATGACTCCAATCATGTTCTTTCCAAGTCCCTGTCCATCAGCCAATCCATTGGCTACAGAACATGAATTAGACAACCATCACACACCTGGCTATTTCACCTTCCAAATAAAATGTATTAACATATCTGTGGCCTGAACGTACACACAGTGTGAAGAGTTCCCTTCACAATCTCTTTCAGGGTTGTTCAAGAAAGGGGTTGTAATGCTGCAGCTGTCTACTTCTGGTGGTGCATGCACAACATGCAGAGCCACAAGCAAGGCAGGCCGTGGTCTCTTCTTCCTTAGTCTTCCACTAATAAGGCCCCTCATGAGGCTGTAGGTGTGTGCTTGGCAGCCAATGACATTGCAACAGGAGTAGAGGCCATAGGCATGTGGGCAAAGTCTTCATGTAATTTCCTTGTGCCTATAGAACCTGTCCAGGCACATTTCTATCACTTTATTTTTACATTTATATCACTTCTATTTGGTCATAGATTACTGCTGTGTGTGTCCTACTTTATGACTTTGCAGATCAGATAACATCCAACTCATTATAGGCAGCAGAGGTCACACAGTAATTTTGTCACCCATTGTTAAATGTTCAGTTTCCACCAAGGCTAAGAGCTCTCAAAGGGGGAATAGTTGTCTTCTGAGGATGGTGGAGCCTTGCTCCAAAACCCCAGAGGTCTCTTCTGTGATTCATTCACAGGTGTCTGCCAAAGGCTCCAAACAGTGTCCCTCTCTGTCACTGACACCTCAAGTACCATCAGGTCTGCTGAATCCTATAGTCCAAGATTTGGGACATCCTGCACAGCAGCCTGGACTGGTTTAAGAGCCTTTGCCTGCTCCTGGACACACACAGAGCTAGCAGCTTTCTGATTCAGGAGGCACATGGGCCAGAGTAACAGACCCAAGTGAGGGATGTGCTGCCTGCAGAATCCAAAGAGACAAACTAAGCACTGTGCTCCTTTATTGGTAGTAGGAGGGGCCAGGTCAGTAGCTTTTCCTTCATCTTGGATGGACTATCTCTGCATGCCCCAGACCACTGGTTTCCTAAGAACTTCATTGAAGAAGAAGGCTCTCAAAGACTTGGTTGGAATCATTTCCTGCCTGCTGATGCACATACGTGTTACCAGAGTCCAGTGTGGTTGCCATCACATCTCCCTTTAACTGTCCTATCTGGCCAGTACAGAGCAAGACATTGACCATGGAGACTGACAGTTGACATTGATGGTGACACTAATTTCTGAAATTCCTACGAGGATGTGATACTGTCTTTGACTCACTATTTTCCTTGGCAGAGGGAACTCTAACCATTAGCCTTTCCAACTAGAATACTCCTACTCCACAGGTCAGGGAACCAATGTGAGAATTCTGCCAAACTCTTAAGTCTATCTATCTCATTTGTATATTCTAGCACTGGAAAAATAACCACAGGATGAATACAGGAACCCACTGGACCGAGTGAGAATCAGACTTCTACCAAATTTTCATTAATCACCAGACCTACATAAGACCCTACTTTAACTGCAGGGTCATATATTTCTTAGGATCTCAAGCAATCAGCATTAATTTGGACCAGTATCCAATGGACAAGGGAAAGTCTGATTATTTCTCTCCCCCCTCCCTGTGTATGGTTACCCTAGTGAAAGCCTGTAGGTCCCACCAGAAAAGGATTGGAGAAAGGCCAGCAGAAAACATTTTAGGTACTTTTTAGGTACTTACTAAGTCAAACCTGACCATCGTTCATTCAAGGGGTTCTGGGTCTGCAAACTGACTCAAGTCTAGAAACTGATTCACGGGCAGAGCTGTTCCTTTGCCAGTATTATGTAGCCTTTCTCTCATTTTAGACAATTTTCCCACTTACATGATCAAGCAAAAATTCAGTAGGCATCTGTGTTGCTTTGATTAAGAATATTTGCCTGGCTGTGTTTGTGCAAACCCAGAGGCAGACAGATCTGTGAGTTTGAGACCAGCCTAGTGTACAGAGTAGGTCCCAGGACAGCCATGGAAAAACCTGTAGCTAGTCTTTGCTACTGTGTTGGTTCTTTTTTCTCACCCTATATCCTCATGGTTTCACCCAATATGACTATATAGGAAAGAAGAAAGGAAAGAGGGAGAAAGAGAGAGAGAGAGGGAGAGGGAGAGGAGGACAGAGGGAGAGAGAGAGAGAGAGAGAGAGGTAGAGAGAGAGACCTGAATCTAATTTCTTTCCCAATCATTTCTCCCAGTTTCCAGCCCAGCTCCTTCAAATGTTTCTCCCAGCCTTTCCTCCCTCAGTTTCCCAACAGTCTGCTTAAACACTCCCTCCTCCCAGTTTTCCCAATGCCAGCAGTTCCAAACTGTAACAACTGTTCTAGCCTATCTGCTCCGTCAGCTCCTCCTGGCTCTACTGTCTCCCAACAATATCTTCTGCACCAACTGCTTCTCCTCTCACTCTGCTCACCCAATCCTCTTTCTCAGCCTCAGTGTTTTAAAATAACCTATCCTGTTCCTAGAAATCCAAGGGGCAACAACCCATAAGGTTATAGTTTCAGGCAGTTCTAACAGCTAAGAATTCTAAAGGGCCGGTTGCCTAGCAACTGGGTACATTTTAAAGGGCCAGGTGCACAAGATAAAGCACACTACAGACACACAGTTTAAAAACAAAAACAAAAAGGAACAGAAAATATATTCAATATTCAGCCCCATAAGCTCATAAATTTGAATTCTTGGTCTTCAGGGAGTGGAAGTACTTGTGGCAATTAGAGAATGTGGTTTTGGTAGAGGAAGCCTGTCAATGGGGTGGGAACTGGGGCTACAAAGCCAAGATAGTTGCAGAGGCGGGCTCTCTCTCTCTCGCTCTCGCTCTCACTCTCTCTCTCTTTCTCCTCTCTCCTCTCTCCTCTCTCTCTCTCTTCTCTCCCCCCCCCCCTCTCTCTCTCTCTTCCTCTTCCTTCTGGCTGTGCATCCAGTGTAGAGCTCTCACCTACTTCTCCAGCACCACGTGTGCCTGCGTGCCTCCATGCTGCCCGCCATTACAGTAATGTAACAAACCTCTCAAGCTATAAGCACACCCCCAATTAAATGCTTCATTTCATAAGTGTGGCCACGACCATGATTTGCCTCACAGCAATGGGACACTGACTCAGAGTTTGCTACCAAGGAGCACGGCACTGCTGTCACAGGCCTGACAGCGCTGCTTGCAGGTGCAATGAGGATTGGATTTGGAAAGTAACCAAGTGCTTTAAGTAGGGCTTCATGGGACACTCGAAAGAGCATGCGAGACAGTGCTGAGGGCGATTAGAACTGGTGGGAAGGCAGGCTGAACTGGTGTCAGAGGTGATGAATATTAGTAGCACACAGACAATTCTGTGATATTTTGACCAAAAAAAAAAAAAAAAAAAAAAAAAAAAAAAAAATGTGGCTGCATTTGTCCTTGTCCAAAAAATCAGCCAGAGGCTAATACACTGAAGAGTCTTGCGTTCTTGGCATTGGCAGAGGACATTTGAAGACAGTCTAGTACTGAGTCTGCCCTGTGGTTATTAGTGCTTACTCTTAGGCAGATCTCTAATGAAAAGCAACAGCCAATCAAGGGAAAACACACCATGCACAGCTTGAGGGGAGAGAAAGCACTGTGATGTGTACTGGAGCTAAGTCCAGAGCTCAAGGAGATAAAATTTAATAAAAATCCCGGGTGATAAACAGAACAAAGGGAGTGCATACTACAGAACAAGACCACAGCCAGCAGGGGCTGGTGAGATGGCTCAGGGGGTAAGAGCACCCGACTGCTCTTCCAAAGGTCCAAAGTTCAAATCCCAGCAACCACATGGTGGCTCACAACCACCTGTAACAGAGATCTGATGCCCTCTTCTGGTGTGTCTGAAGACAGCTACAGTGTACTTACATATAATAAATAAATAAATCTTTAAAAAAAAAAAAGACCACAGCCATCTTAGCTTCCAACTTGTGTAAAGGAATTAAAGTTTAAGCAGTGAAAAAACTATCAAAAACACAGGCTGTTGAAAACTTATTTGAAAGAAGGGCAAAGTGCCAGCTCCAGCAAGTAGCAGAACTTGGCAGCTTCGGCCACATGGTTCTGTGATGTCTTCAGAGTCAAAAACACAAGGAAGAGATGATGGAATCTCCCTGTGCAGCTAAGAATTGCCACTGAGGTCAGGCATAAGGCAGGGGTGTCCATGCATCTACCACTCCTTGTCAGGAGACCATCTTTTGACAAATGCTTCAGACAACCATTCAAACAACTTTTTCCACCTTTTTAAAAGGTTAAAGCTTCCATATTAAAGTTCAATCTCCAGTCAGTGTTCCCATATTCAGAAACTCAGCCTGACCCAGTTTTATGTTCCTTCCACCATTATACCACACCCTCATAATCCATTCCCACACATATTCCCCAGACTTCTGGATTAGTAAACTTTTTAATGAATTAGCAAACACGTCAAGCTCCTTACATGTGTGCACAGAAGTGCAGGGCTACTCCTCATGGACTACACATTTACCTTCCCTCCTGAAATCTACCATGTCTGAAGTCTGCTTATAGGTCTAGAGACAGGTAACACAGCCTTTGAACAACACTGGAGTTGAGAAAGGACTGCTGGATTAGGTCAGCGTACATATGTGAGAACCTCAAAATGGAAGGAAGGAAATGCGTTGAGTTTAGGGAGTTTGTATCAACAAGAGAACGAAAGCTATGAATTCCTTCAAAAGTAATAAAGATGACATTTGACCAGGGGAGACCTCCTGAAAATATTGGCTGCAAAAACAAAGGAAGAAAACGAGTAGAACAACATCAAAACAAAACAAAACATGGATTCTCATCTCTCTACATGGAAACAACTCTGAGCTGGCTGAGAAACGAATGTCTCCATGTCTGTTCATAGCTAATAAATCTTGTTGGCTACAAAGTCCACATGACATTTCAAGTCATTCTTTCAAATGGCATGGGTGGATATTTATATTGCAGCTTGTGCATAGAGCACAAGCAGAGTGATGGGGTTTGATGCCTTTCCTTCCCACACATAGAAGAGTCATCTTGAACTGATCTGTGCACAGGGCTCATTCCATCCTTGTTCAGATGATTCAGTAAAACTTCAACATGGCTAATCTCACAGCCTCACAGACTGCTCCATCCTGGACTTCAGTTAAACCCTGCACTTTCCTATGATATAGAGACTGGACAGCAAATGCTACACCTAGCTTTCTTAGGACTTGACCATTATCCTAATTGCCTTAGGGCCCCTGAAAGTTATCATCATTCCCAGAAAGACGGGCGAACTTTTAAGGACAGCATGCCCTTGTTCCCAAAAGTAGGGCGGTAGCTATTTAGTTGTTGAGTGGATGTAGACTGTTTGTTTTGTAGGGGTGGCCACAAGTTGTTAAAGGTCCTCATCAGGGAAGAAACAAAGAAAGGGAGATTAGATTCAGGAATTTCTTTCTCTTTTCCTTTCTTCTGTTTTTCTTTCTCTGCTATCTAATGTTAGTGGAAGAAGGGGGAGAAGAGATTAAACAACAACAACAACAAGAAAAAAGAGGGTATGTAGGCATATTTTTTCCAACCAACTTTAATAAATGTTCAGCCTCTCCTTTTGCCACCCACGCAGAAGAGGTAATGAAAGTAAAAAATTATTAGGATATGGGGGAAGTGGACCTGTTTGAAAACAGCTCCTTGGGGGCAAGCTCATTCTTCTCTGTCAGCAGTTCAGTCCCATAGCAAACACCAAATAGGAATCAATAGCTGCAGTCCAGTCCTCTCAGCAGGCAGACACCATGCCTGAACCAGCAACTGTAGATCAATCCTGAAGAAACCATAAGGCTCACCAACCAAGACGTCACAGGAAGGTCCAAAGCAGTTCTTTGGAGAGTTTCTCTCAATAGGGGCGGTCCCACAAGTGTATCTCAACAACTATGTAGGGCAAACCAACCTTGTATAATTATGTTTTCATACTTGCTCTTATTGTATGTAGTTTATAATGTCAGAGATAGTGTGGGGAATTGCAGGCTGGTCTCCAGTCGAGCTGGGATCTGAATCCCGATGGTCGTAATTCACCTACATGACATGGTAGGCGTTCCCTCATGCTCCTGGAACTCTGGCGCCTGCCTAAGGTACCACCTCCCACAGCCTCCACAAGAGAAGCATGGTCATTAGTCACATAAGCAAAGGCCCAAGCTTCTAACCTTCAGGCTAAACTCCTCCCCAGTTACCTAGCAACAGTGAAGACCATAAAAAGGGGTGCCCCCACATTGCTCTCTTACTCCTTTGTCCTCTCACATCACATCTCTCTTCTCTCACTTCTCTCCTCTTCCCTTTCTTTGTCTTTTCCTCTCTCTCTCTCTCTCTCTGTCTCTGTCTCTCTCTCTCCCTTCTTCCTACCCTCTCTCTTTCCCCTGCATTTCTATAATAAAGCTCTAAAACCATAGAGAGTCTCTGCTCTGCTCCTTCAAGTTCCACTGCGCACTCTGGTCAGTGTTGGGAACTTCTTCCCTCTTCCCTCTCTCCCAAAACCCTGGTGGCTTTAGCAAAGTAGCTCCGGGCGGGGGCGGGGGATCCCCAGGCAGGGCTACCCCTTGACCACCGCTGAAGAGTGGGATAGAGGAATGCCCATCCAGGGATGAGTGGATAGGGTAGAATACAACCCTCCCATGCCTGACTGACCAGAGAATAGGGAAACTCTGACAGAGTGTGGGCATCTTTTTCCTATCTCATTTCTCCTCGGGCCCCATTCCAGGGCCTCTCCATTTTTTGTTACCCACAGGATAGAGCCGTTTATAGGACTAAAGGGGCGGGGCAATAATGAAGTAATGTTTTTGTACACTGTGAAGATGAGTCTCTGTCCTACCTTGCCTACCTAAAGCACCTTCTGAGTGGTAAAATAAAAACCCTATGTCCTGTAGCAAAGGAGAGTAGAAGGCAGGATTCTGGGCAGAGAGAGGAACTCTGGGAAGAGAGAAGCATGGGGGATTTGCCACCCAGACGTGGAGGAAGCAGGATGTGTGAAACTGAGGAGAGGTGACCAGCCACGTGGCAGAACTTAGAATAGTATGACTGGGATAACTGAATTATGAGATAGCTGGGAACAGGCCTAGCATAAAGCCTAAGCATTCATAAATAAATGTAAGTCTGCCATCATTATTCAGAGCAAGGGAGGACAAGCAGGAATCTTCGACAGATAACAGGAACAGGAGCAAGCAGACACAGAGCAAGCCTTTCCTTCTTCCAGGTCTTCATGTAGGCTTCCAGCAGAAGGCGTGGCCCAGATCAGAAAGTGGGAGGGGCTCCTGCTCAAATATTCTGTACTACAGGTGTGTCTTCCTACCTCAAAGAAAAGGATCAGAAATTGATCTTCAAATTAAGCAAAAACGTCTCACAGGTGGTGTCTTCCATTTTGGGGTTTTAGTTAACCCCACACGTAGCTGACATCAAAGAACCAACACCATGGTTTCTGTCCGAGTTCTGGAACTGCTTTGTTTGGGGCTTTGCAGCTCCTTTTAGCACCCATGGCTCTGCCTCCTGCCTCCCCTCTTACAGGGAGTTTTCTTCCCACGGGTGGAGAAGCACGTGAAGATCTTCTGGATGTAAGTTTGATGAGAGCAGGGCGGTCTGAGACCTGAGAGCCCTGGAGAAGTGCAGACAGGAAGGAGGCCCTGGGGCAGCTCAGCAGCCTGGATCCCCTTTACCCTCAGCTCTGTGGGCTCAGACGCTGTCGTTTTTGTTTCTTCCACCAGGCGGCGCCGTTGCCCAAGAATGTGATGCTTCTCTTTCATCTTCAACGGGTGAGACCCTGGAGGGTCTGCAGTTGGAGGGAAGATGGGAAAGGGCACACCTTTCTCTGCAGGAATGCTCTGGATATTGGGGTTCATGGTCTGTTACAAATCATCATTCAAACGTCTGAGTACAGTTTATCTTGTTCATAGGGAATTAAAAACTAACATCGGCTTAAGTGCAAAGATGAGCACACACTGTGTCTTTTTCCTGAGATGAGGCTATGATCAGTATGTTGTATTTTTAATTCTATGACTCTTTTGCAAACTGTCTTCAGTACGGTGTATTTCAATCATACATTCCTGTCCTGTCCCAGAGCTGGCTTCACTGGCTGGTGATACAGATTTGTCTAAAGAGCCCACGACCCTCAGCCTCTGCTCTAGATGTGTAGGAGAAAGAGAGGATTTTTGAAATCATGTATTTAAATTTTTTATTAGAATTATTTGGTTATTGTCCATGAGTATGTAGGTGCACAACCATTCGATCCCTGGGAACTGAAGTTGCAGATGGTTGACAGCCGCCACGTGCTGATGGAACTCACCCTGGATCCTCTGCAACAGGAATACGTGCTCTCAGCTCTGAGCCATCTCTCCAGTCACTATTGGAAGGTTCACATCAGGAAACCACACAGCTGATCACAGCCTGCTGCTGAGCACATGAGAGAAACTAGAGGCGCGGGAAGAGACACTGTCAGTGCAGAGCTCAGGAGGGAGGGGAGCTGGGCACTGATGGGGAGAGGCCTGAGGGACAGAGACAGAGAGGGGCTGAGCAAGAGGAGACAGAGGCAAAGGGGGAGACCTAACTCCGCAGAGTCCCCTGTTGGAGGGTATCTCTGTCAGACTGCACTGGACACACCTGCAGAACCCTGCTGGCCTCTTCCATTTCATAGTGAACGCTGTGCTGGTTTGAATGAAAACAGCCACACAGGCTCATAGGAATGAATCCTTCAAATCCAGCTCATGGAGCTGTTCAGGAAGGACTGGGAGGTGTGGCCTTGTTGCCACTGGGTTGGGCACTGAGGTTTTAACAGACTTTCTCTATTCCCAGTGTCTCAGCCTTTGCTTGCAAATCAAGTCCTGAGCTCTCAGCTGTTCCTCCACCACACCTTCCCTCTGCCATCATGCACTCAAACCCTCTGAACCTAGAGAAGAGATTAAACACATTCTTTTATATGTTGCTTTGGTCACAGTGTCTTATTACAGTAATAAAAAACTAACTAAAGCTGGTGTGGTGACACATGCCTTCAATCCCAGTGTGGTGGATTGAATAGGTGGCCCCATAGACTCATGTGTTTGAAAGCTTGGCCCACAAGGAGTGGCAATGTTAGGAGTGTGGCCGTGTTAGAGGAAGTGTGTCACTGTGAGGTTGGGCTTTAAGGTCTCCTATGCTCATGCTCTGCCCAGTGTGGAATGACAGCCTCTCCCTGGATGCCTCTGGATCAAGGTGTAGAAGTCTCTGCTCCTCCAGCACCATGTCTACCTGCACACTAGCATGCTTCCTGTCATGATGGACTAAATCCCTGAAACTGTAAGCCAGCCTCTACTAAATGCTCCTCTTTAGAAGGGATGCCTTGGCCAGGCAGTGGTGATACACGCCTTTAATCCCAGTACTTGGAAGGCAGAGGCAGGTGGATTTCTGAGTTCGAGGTCAGCCTGGTCTACAGAGTGAGTTCCAGGACAGGCAGGGCTACACAGAGACACCCTCTCTTGGGGGGGAAAAAAAGTCATGGTGCTTTGGGGTTTTTTTTGTTTTGTTTTTCGAGACAGAGTTTCTCTGTGTAGCTCTGGCTGTCCTGGAACTCACTTTGTAGACCAGGTTGGCCTTGAACTTAGAAATCTGCCTGCCTGCCTCCCGAGTGCGGGATTAAAGGCGTGCGGCAATGCCTGGCTGGTCATGGTGTTTTTTTGTTTGGTTTTGTTTTAAATATTTATTTATTTATTTATTTATTTATTTAGTTAGTTAGTTATTATATGTAAGTACACTGTAGCTGGTCATGGTGTTTTTTTGTTTGTTTTTGTTTTAAATATTTATTTATTTATTTATTATATGTAAGTACACTGTAGCTGGTCATGGTGTTTTTTGTTTGTTTGGTTTTGTTTTAAATATTTGTTTGTTTATTATATGTAAGTACACTGTAGCTGTCTTCAGACACACCAGAAAAGGTTGTCAGATCTCATTACAGATGGTTGTGAGCCACCATGTGGTTGCTGGGAATTGAACTCAGGACCTCCGGAAGAGCAGTCAGTGCTCTTCTTAACCGCTGAGCCATCTCACCAGCCCCGGTCATGGTGTTTCTTAACAGCAACAAAACCTAAACTAAGACACCCAACACAAAGGCAGTTGTATCTCTGTGAGTTCAAGGACAGCAATGCCAGGGCTGTGCAGATAGACCTTGTCTAAACAAACAAACAAAACCCATAGTAAAATAAGAAGAAAAGCAATGGAGTCAGATCCTGTCTGTGAAGCTGCCTGACCCCAACAGCATCCCTAGGTTGGTCAGGAGGAAACCTAAGAGCATCAAGTCCCCATGGAAAATGCTCACAGCATCTAATAAGAGGGGTTCAGGGAGACAGGGTCTGCTGAATCCTGGTGAGGCTGGGGGGCTGCTGTGGAGACGTTCATGGGGAGGTGACTGGAGTTCACACCTGTGGTCACACACATTCGTTGCTCTGTGTGATGAGTGACTCACTTTGGGAGTCCCCACCCATCTCTGCTCTTCTTTCCACTTCACTTCTGTGGCTGCTATTTGAAAAGATCTACAGAATCATGAAATGGGTAAATTTAATCTTTCCTCCACACTACTGATCAGGGATGAAACCTCACATCACCAGTGTGTGCTCTCTGGCATGAGAATCATCTTTCTTCCAGTGTCCACACTGCACAGGCCTGGGGAACTCTGGGGCCAACTCAATTATCAGAACCCATGTCCCACACAGCTGTGACATTCATGTCCCTCACCTCATCAGCTCATACGTGTGAGTGAAGGTCAGGGAGGGAGGGAGAGGGTCAGAAATTACATAGCTTCTACCATACTATCATATTTATTCTGTGTTATAGTTGGTGACAGTTCCTCTCCTACTGTGATTGAGTCACTAAAGCAACTGCACCTTGGAAGTGCAGAAATAGAGAAGTGCAGTGGAGACAGCGATCAGTGCCCTGCTGTCTGTGGTCTGCACAGGGGTCTCTCTTCAGTGGACAAGGGGATCTCCTGTGCTGAGTCCCAGGTCTACACAGACAAACTCAGAAGGAAGATCTTTGTTTTAAAAAACAAAAACAAAACAAAGATTCCGGGCGTGGTGGCACATGCCTTTAATCCCAGCACTTGGGAGGCAGAGGCAGGTGGATTTCTGAGTTCGAGGCCAGCCTGGAGTACAAAGTGAGTTCCAGGACAGCCAGTGCTATACAGAAAAACCCTATCTCAAAAAAAAAAAAAAAAAAAAAACCAAAGAAGAAACAAACAAACAAACAAACAAACAAAAACCCTGCAGCCACAGCTCTTCAACTAGGAGGTAACACAAGGAATCTGTGAGAAGACAGATCCTGAGGAGAGAGGCGAAGTCTACACTTAACTGATGAGAGTCCTGCACTCAGGCTTGGAAGTGTGAGCCGCCCATTGCAGGTGAACAGAGCCTGGTCTCTGTGGAGTCCATGTGGGGCTTTGCAGACCAGCGCCTCTGCTTTAAGGAGAAGCCTATCTTCACTGCATCCCCAAGTGCTTGTGTCTCCATTGTATTCCCAGAAGTGGCATTTCTTCTAGAAGACTCCAAGGTCTGACTTCTGAAGAGAAGAAGGAAGAGGAAGAGTGGAGGATAGGGCACAGAGAGTATGGCCTGCGGGTCTCTCCTGGTGTCCTGACAGCTTCTGGATCAGAACTCGGAGACACCATGACAAACAGCTCTCTGTCCCCGGCACAGGGTTCAGGCAAAGTCTTAATCTCCAGGCTGTGAGGTCAAGGGTGGGGAAGCCCATGGCTGGGGATTCCCCATCTCCCCAGTTTCACTTCTGCTCCTAACCTGGGTCAGTTCATTCTGCCAGGACACTGATGACCTGTAACAGTTCTCACCCCTATTGGGTGAGGTGATCACCGGGAACCAATCAGCGTCGGCGCGGGAGCGGGTTGTAAAGTCCACGCTGCCCACAGGAGTCAGTCGACCTGAATCCCCGAGAGGAGCAATGGCTCTAACAACGCTGCTCTTGCTGGTGGCGGCCGCCCTGACCCTGATCGAGACCCGCGCGGGTGAGTGCGGGGTCGGGAGGGAAACAGCCCCTGTGCCGCGTCCCCGCGTCGCCCACCGGACCTCCGCCCCTTCTCCACCCGAGCCCCGAGCCCTGCTCCACTCCCGGCCCGCGTACCCGACCGGGGTCCCGGGAGGAGGTCGGGGTCTCACCGCGCGCCGCCCCCAGGCCCACACTCGCTGCGGTATTTCCACACTGCTGTGTCCTGGCCCGGCCTCGTGGAGCCCCGGTTCATTATCGTCGGCTACGTGGACAACAAGCAGTTCGTGCGCTTCGACAGCGACGCGGAAAATCCGAGGATGGAGCCGCGGGCGCGGTGGATGGAGCAGGAGGGGCCGGAGTATTGGGAGCGGGAGACACAGAAAGCCAAGGGCCATGAGGAGAGTTTCCGAGTGAGCCTGAGGACCGCACAGAGATACTACAACCAGAGCAAGGGCGGTGAGTGACCCCGGGTCGGAGGTCACGACCCCTCCACGTCCCGAAACAGAGGCCGGTGAGGTCCCGGGTCCAAAGTCCGAGTTTCAGGAGCAGAACTGACCCAGGACCGGATTCCCTTTCAGTTTGGAGGAGTCCGCGGTGGGGGGTGGGGGGGGGGGTGGGCGGAGGAGGGACTGACCACTGGGTCCCGCAGGCTCTCACACACTCCAGTGGATGTATGGCTGTGACGTGGGGTCCGACGAGCGCCTCCTCCGCGGGTACCTGCAGTTCGCCTATGAAGGCCGCGATTACATCGCCCTGAACGAAGACCTGAAAACCTGGACGGCGGCGGACATGGCTGCACAGATCACCCTACACAAGTGGGAGCAGGCTGGTATTGCAGAGAGAGACCGGGCCTACCTGGAGGGCGCTTGCGTGCAGTCGCTCCGCAGATACCTGCAGCTCCGGAAGGAGACGCTGCTGTGCACAGGTGCAGGGGCCGCGGGCAGCTCCTCCCTCTGCCCTCGGGCTGGGGCTCAGTCCTGGGGAAGAAGAAACCCTCAGCTGGGTGATGCCCCTGTCTCACAGGGGAGAGAGTGACCCTGGGTCTCCTGATCCCTCATCACAGTGACTGCACTGACTCTCCCAGGGCTCAGCCTTCTCCCTGGACAGTGCCCAGGCTGTCTCAGGAGGGAAGGAGAGAATTTCCCTGAGGTAACAACAGCTGCTCCCTTCAGTTGCCCTGTAGCCTCTGTCAGCCATGGCCTCTCCCAGGCCGGGTTCTCAGCCCACACCCACTGTCTGTAGACACTGACTCCTGTCCTGCTGAGTGTGTCAGCCCTTACACCTCATGACCTGAAGTCTCCTTTACCCGATGGGAGACATGGACTATCCTACACTAGGCTGGTTCCCCCAGTTTCTAGAACTTTCCAAAGAATACAGTCTACCAGATCCTTCCCTGTCTGTGGGGTTTGCATCCTTAGACACCCAATTCTATCTATTCCTGCAATGGTGAATAGTTACATGAGCCATTATGGGTTACCCTAAACAAATACTTTTCTTGTGTTTTTCCCCTCTCGTTTTCTTTTTATATACTTTTTTTTAAAGGGTATTATGTTGCTTATAATCGGTTTTTCTTTGGCACTGGAATGATATTGCTCTCTCTCCCCACCACACCCCCACCCCCGCCTATATCATTTGTATCAGTAGCCCTGGCTGTCCTGGAACTCACTCTGTAGACCAGGCTGGCCTTGAACTCAGAAATCAGCCTGGCTCTGCCTCTGCCTCTGCCTCTGTCTCTGCCTCTGCCTCCCAAGTGCTGGGATTAAAGGCTTGGGCCACCACCACTGGGCAGAAGAAAGGTTCCTGCGAGCTTAAAATGTTTTCTGGCAGAATTAACCATCCAGATCACACCTGATATCCCTGTGCCCCACCAAGTTACAGTGCTCCCCCTGGTGAATCAGAACTTGGACTCTGAGAGACAGGGTCTTCTGCAATCCAGGCCTGAGTGAGAGGGAAGACCACACACCCTGTGAGCCCACTGTGTTCCAGTGAGTGCTGCACTGGGGTCCACAGCACACTCCAGGGATCCTGTGTGACACATCTGTACCTTGTCCCCCAGAGTCAGGGGCTGGGAGTCATTTTCTCTGGCTGAGTGTCAGAGGTTCACCACATTTCTGCTACACACTCCCTGATGGCTGTTTACTTGGACTGACAGTTAATGTTGGTCAGCAAGATGACCACAGTGGTTTAGTCTCAATGGTGTCACTCTTCCAGTAGCATATGGTCCTGATTTCTAATTTAGATACGAACTCAAACACATATGAAATTTCTTATTTTCCATTCCATCTTCCATTATATAGCTACCTATCTCGTGCTATTGAACATCACATAAGGATGACCATGTTTACCCACTGGCTCATGTGGATTCCCTCTTAGCTTCTGAGTCCCCTCAGGAAAATGTGCAGTCCTGTGCTGAGGGGACCAGCTCTGCCTGCAGGTCACTAGTGCCATGACAGTTAAAGTGTTCATACAGACACATAGTTCATTGTAATTACTGATTTAACGTTGTCTTGGCAGTTTTCAGTTTGCATTTATTTATTTATTTATTTATTTATTTATTTATTTATTTATTTATTTAATGCATGGAAGTACACTGTTGCTGTACTGATGGTTGTTTGCCTTTGTGTGGTTGTTGGGAATTGAATTTTTTTTTAGGACCTCTCTTTGCTCTGGTCGACCCTGCTCACTCCGGTCAACTCCTATGGGTCAACTCTGCTCACTCAGTCCCTGCTTGTTCTGGCCCAAAGATTTATTTATTATTTATTATACATAAATACACTGTAGCTGACTTCAGATGCACCAGAAGAGGGCGTCAGATCTCATTACAGATGGTTGTGAGTCACCATGTGGTTGCTGGGGTTTGAACTCAGGACCTTCAAAAGAGCAGTCAGTGCTCTTACCCTCTGAGCCATCTCCCCAGTCCTCAGTTTGTCTTCTTAATTATGCGATTTCTTGAATCTTCCAAACAGATCCCCCAAAGGCACATGTGACCCATCACCCCAGGTCTTATGGTGCTGTCACCCTGAGGTGCTGGGCCCTGGGCTTCTACCCTGCTGACATCACCCTGACTTGGCAGTTGAATGGGGAGGAGCTGACCCAGGACATGGAGCTTGTGGAGACCAGGCCTGCAGGGGATGGAACCTTCCAGAAGTGGGCATCTGTGGTGGTGCCTCTTGGGAAGGAGCAGAATTACACATGCCATGTGAACCATGAGGGGCTGCCTGAGCCTCTCACCCTGAGATGGGGTAAGGAGGGTGTGGGTGCAGAGCTGGGGTCAGGGAAAGCTGGAGCCTTTTGCAGACCCTGACCTGCTCAGGGCTGAGAGCTGGGGTCATGACCCTCACCTTCATTTCCTGTACCTGTACTTCCCAGAGCCTCCTCCATCCACTGTCTCCAACATGGCGAACGTAGCTATTCTGGTTGTCCTTGTAGCTTGGCCATCATTGGAGCTGTGGTGGATTTTGTGATGAAGAGAAGGAGACACACAGGTAGGAAAGGGCAGAGTCTGAGTTTTCTCTCAGCCTCCTTTAGAGTGTGCTCTGCTCATCAATGGGGAACACAGGCACACCCCACATTGCTACTGTCTGTAACTGGGTCTGCTCTCAGTTCTGGGAACTTCCAGTGTCAAGATCTTCCTTGAACTCTCACAGCTTTCCTTCTCACAGGTGGACAAGGAGGGGACTATGCTCTGGCTCCAGGTTAGTGTGGGGGACAGAGTTGTCCTGAGGTCATTGGAGTGAAGCTGGAGTTGTTGGGTGCTCTGGGAACCCATAATAGCTTCTCCGTTGTAATCCTCTGGTGGCCTGTGTCAGATCTTGCTATAGATATATCTTTGTATATATTTTTCCCTAGGCAGGGACAGCTCCCAGAGCTCTGATATGTTTCTCTCAAGATTGTAAAGGTGACATTCTATGGCCTGATTGCAGAGGGGCACTGTGGACATGGTTGTGTTTCAGGGACTCCCACAATCCCCTGTGAGTGGTGGGTTGTTGGGATATTGTCTTCATTGTGGTGGTTCCTGACCCTCGTTCTCTATCATGAAGACAGCTGCCTGGAGTGGACTCAGTGACAGCCAGTGTGACCTTGGGTCTTCATTTTTCTTTAGAGAACAGTGTCTGATGTTCCCTGTGAGCCTATGGGCTCAATGTGAAGAATTGTGGAGCCCAGCCTTCGCCTACACACCAGGACCCTGTCTCTGCATTGCCCTGTGTTCCCTTCCACCGCCAACCTTCCTGGTCTGCAGTGGAAACTAAGGGTTCTTTGGAAAGTCGGTTGGATGGCGTTGTGCTGGGGCAAACACATGAAGGAGTGTTTCCTTAAAGTGGATACAGGTGTGAAATCCTAAGGCCGACTCCTGAAGGAACATTTCACTGAAGCAGACACAGGAGAGAGGATGTTCTGTTAAACAAGCATGTGAAAGGATGCGTGATGAAGGATTCTTTGCTAAAGACACACTTATATTGGTCTGCCTTACATTGTGTAGTGGAGCTGCATTGGTCGGGGCGCCATAGAGAGAAACGCACCCAAAAATTCTGATAGTATTCTGCAGTTGATGCTTCCAAGGACATGAGCTTATTGGATGCCTGTGCTGAGGCAAGACGCTTGGAGGACACATGATGACTGGAGAGTATAAATAGGACTCCATGGAGTGACTGAGACAGAGTTTGCCTTGCTGGTACAGTGTGTGTCTTGTGTCTTCACTGTTCTTCACTTCCATAAGAGAGGTACAGCAAAGAACTTCTCCTGGTATTCCTGCTGGTCCTTCCTGCTGGCCCTAGCTGAGGCCTGGCTGTCTCTGCTAGGTCCTATCACTTCTGTTGCTAACCTGACTCTACTGAACTGAACAACTGCTATATCCCTGAGGTGTTTTCAAGTGGATGGAGCTGCCACTGCTGACCTGTGAATTGAACTGCCAACGTCCAGACAACTCACATGAGAGTTGCTCCCAAGTGTAGTCTCCCCTCCCCCAGCCTGAAACCTGCTTGCTCAGGGGTGGAGCTTCCTGCTCATTCGTTCTGCCACGCCCACTGCTAGAACCTGCGGAGCCACACACGTGCACCTTTCTACTGGACCAGAGATTATTCGGCGGGAATCGGGTCCCCTCCCCCTTCCTTCATAACTAGTGTCGCAACAATAAAATTTGAGCTTTGATCAGAATGGATTTGTCTTAGCTCCGTTTCTTCTTTCGCCCCGTCTAGATTCCTCTCTTACAGCTCGAGTAGCCTTCTCAGTCGAACCGTTCATGTTGGGAGCTGCTGGCGGCCACAACACCCAAGAACCTTTCTAAACAGGAACACTTCCCTCTCCCCTGATATCCTTTCTTTTCCCCTACGTCTGCTGGGTGGTAGGTTACAAGGAAAGCTAAAGTGTTTAAGAACCATCATTAAAAATAAAATTTGAAAAAAATTAAATTTACACTGGAATGATAAGGGGCCAGTGGAGAATCTAATTTTAGACTAAAGAGTGTAATCTCAAATATCTTACTTTGGTTTAGATTTTTGTATATTGACAGAACTGTAATCTTATATATTGCTACAACATACTGTATACATACTTTGACTCTTGTTTAAGACACTATACCTATGCCACTCATTTTAAAATGTAAAGTTCTAATCCATGAAAGACACTATTGAAAACAGTTCAAGAGAATTAAGAAATGCAAGTGGGTAGTCGGTCAATCAAACTTATGGACATGTTAGGCACTAGTTGTGTTAATTACAAAAGTAAGCTTTATTTAGCCTCTTGCAGATCTTTCCAAAGTTCACCAGATAATAGATAGCTAGAAACAAGCAACACTTACCTATGCTGATGTACTGTACATAGATAGGTGGTCTATGAAAATCTCAGAGATCTACAGGATATGGCGTTCTAAAGTGTTCTATTAACACGAGGTTTTCCATGACAGTGAGACAGGACTGCGCCTAGCATCACCCCTGTGTTGGTTTCCATATGCTCACCCAGGGAGTGGCACTATTAGAAGATGTGGCCCAGCTGGGTGGTGGTGGCCCATGCCTTTAATCCCAGCACTTGGGACGTAGAGACAGGCAGATTTCTGAGTTCGAGGCCAGCCTGTTCTACAGAGTGAGTTCCAGGACAGCCAGGGCTACACAGAGAAACCCTGTCTCGAAAAACCAAAAAAAAAAAAAGAAAAAGAAGAAGAAGAAGAAGATGCAGCCCTGTTGGAGTAGGTATGTCTCTGTGAGTATGGCCTATAAGACACTCATCCTAGCTGCCTGGAAGCCAGTATTCTGCTAGGAACCTTCAGGTGAAATGTAGAACTCTCAGCTATGTGTGCACCATGCCTGCCTGGATGCTACCATGTTCCCACCTTGATGATAATGGACTTAACCTCTGATCCTGTAAGCCAGCCCCAATTAAATGTTGTCATCCATAAGACTTGCCTTGGTCATGGCGTCTGCTCACAGCAGTAAAACCCTACTAAGACAGAAGTAGACTGGGGTATTGCTGTGATAAGCCTGACCATGCTTTTGTTGGAAGAATCTGGATTTGGGGACTTTGGATTTGGAAAACAGTAGAATGCTTTAACTAGGGCTTTATGGGTTAGCCTAGTAGGAATATGGAAGACTTTCTTATTGAAAGTGATTTGAACTGGGGGGACTTGGCCCAAGAGGTGTCAGTGGACAATTTCAATATGTGGCCTAGAGAATGTTTTTGTGGTATTTTGGTGAAGAGTGTTGCTAGTTTTTGCCTTTGTTAAAAGTGTCTGCCTGAGACTAAGGTGACAAGACTCAGATTAATTGCAGTGACAAAATAAGTCTCACAAAAGCCCATCATAGACTTAGTTCTCTGATTAAGTCTCACAAAGAGCATCTTAAACAAGCATAACAAGCCAAGAAAGGAAAAATATAAAATATATGGTATTAAAGTATTAAAGGGGACCCAGGAAGTAAAATGGAGCTGAATCTTATGTTCAAAAATATTAAATTGAATTAAGGGATTAGTGACCTTGTGTCAAGATTCCACCCAGCTAAATTTAGATCCAGGCACAGAACTACAAGCCTTTAATCCCAGGAGGCAAAGAAGAGCAGGTCTCTGAGGCCAAGGCCAACCTAAAACAGAGCAATTGTAGGTAAAGAAAAACTTAAATCTAAGATTGGTTGCCCACACCTTTAATTCCAGGAGACAGGTATGCAGATCTCTGAGTTCAAAGTCAGTCTACAGAGCAAGTTCTGGGAAAGCCAAGCTTAAAGCAAGCCAAGCAAGCAGCAGAACTTGGCAGCTTTGGCCATGTGGCTGCAGGCTACGATTGGTAAGGTGTAAGAGTCACCCAGGCAGTACTGGTTTTGAAGGCGTGAGGGCATATGAACAGCTGAGGTTTGGCACTGTGAGAGGCCATTGGTGAAGTGCAGACCCAATTGCAGTTGATAGCCCAGAACTGAAGAGGCCGTGCTAAGGATTTGAGGCTTGGCACCATGGAGAGAGCCTATGAGAGGGTCTTGGTGAACCCTAGTCACAGCAGTAGACTCCAGCATATTGGAGATGCCAGGACCATGGGACGATCACCAAGAACAGCATTAGCAATGGATTAACCTGAGCTCACAGTGCTACAGAGGGTAGGGTTGGAGAAGTGATGCCAGCCCTTTTTGGAGGAGTCCAAAAGACCATGCATGGATCCCAGACCTTGAAACCAGAAGATGTAACACTGAAGTTGTCTTGGAGACCCCAAGATACTTGCGATGCTAGTGCTGTGGTCTATCTCCTGAGAAAAGCTGCTAACAGGGAGTGGAGACAGGTCCAGGTGAAAAAAGTTTGTTCCACTCAACAAAGATGAAAAAAAAGAAGTTGGAGATCTAAAGTCTGCTTTCACATCAGACATAGAGATGCAGAGTTTGGAGTTTGCCCAGCTGGTTTCCTGCCTCGCTTTGGGAATTCCACTTAAGTGACTGAATGAACCTCAGAAGAGACCTTGAACTTTGGACTTTTAACACTGTTGAGACTGCCATAGACTATGGGGACTATTGAATTAAATATATTTTACATTATGCTATGTTTAGGTATGTCCCCCATAAACTCATGTTTGAACAAGCCTATGGTGGCCAGGGAGTGGAATGTGATGGTTTGCTTGGCCCAGGGAGTGGCACTATTAGAAGATGTGGCCCTGTTGCAGTAGGTGTGTCACTATGGGTGTGGACTATAAGATCCTCATCCTCGCTGCCTGGAAGTCAGTATTCTGCTAGCAGCCTTCAGATGAAGATGTAGAACTCTCAGCTCTGCCTGCTCCATGCCTGCCTGGATGCTGCCATGTTTCCTGCCTTGATGATAATGGATTGAACCTCTGAATCTATAATCCAACCCCAATTAAACATTGTCATTTATAAGACTTGCCTTGGTCATGTTGTCTGTTCACAGCAGTAAATCCCTAACTAAGACAACCCCATTCTAACTCAGAGAGGATGATGGGCATCGAAGAACCTCCAAAATGGAGTTTGCTTCAATGCAGCAAAGCCAGGCACTAGCCAAAAGCTTGCCCTTGCTTCAACTGCAGACTGCATGCTGTCCTAACAGGGGACAAGCAGAACACAGAGCAAGCTGTACCAAGACAAGTTGGGAGAGTCCTTCAATAATCCTGCTTCATAAAAAAACATCTGTCATATACTGGGCCAGTACCTTGAAGATGGATGCCCCAGCACTGCAGAAGAACCTTGGGTGACTGTCCAGTCAGCCAGCGATCTCTGCCATTCCCATAGCTTTGAAGCTGCTTGCTCTGCACGTCCTGTTTTCTCAGGGAATATTTATCCTTCTCAGGTCACTGATGGGGGGAAGACTACATAGTTACAGCCTCACAGGAAGCTTAGGTTGTTTAGGATTTAAGAAATCTATTAACTAGGTCTAGGAAGATATTTCAGGTGGATAATTTCCTGTCATGATACAAAAGGAATTAGACATAGAATGTTTTACAAATAGGATAGATAGAACTTTGGATTCATAGGATAGATAGTAATCTCTCAATGGTTGGCAAATACAAATGAACCAGATGTAATGAATTTAATTCTTATATTAAGAATTAATTAAAATTCTTAATTTTTAAAATTAAATCTTAATTATTAAATAAAGAATGAATACTACTTCTTAATAAAGAATTAATAATTCTTAATTAAATTCTTAACTTTTCAAAGTTATGTTCTTATACTTGTTATTGTGTATAGTTTAGGATGTCAGAGAAAGAACCTTTTATAAGACTAAGGGGGGGCAATGTTGAAATAATGTTGTTGTACCCTGTGTAAAAATGAGTCTCTGTCCTATTCTGCCTACCTATATCACCTTCTGAGTAGTAAAATAAAAACCCTATGTGCTGTAGCAAGGAGAGTAGAAGGCAGGATTCTTGGCAGAGAGAGGATCTCTGGGAAGAGAGAAGCATGGGGGATTTGCCACCCAGACTCGGAGGAAGCAGGATGTGTGAAACTGAGGAGAGGTGACCAGCCATGTGGCAGAATTAGAATAGTATGAATGGGATAACTGAATTATGAGATAGCTGGAAAAGGCCTAGCATAAAGCATAAGCATTCATAAATAAATATGAGTCTGCTCTTATTTTTCAGAGCAAGGGAGGACAAGCAGGAATCTCCGACAGATACAGGAGCAGGAGAAAGCAGACACAGCAAGCCTTTCCTTCTTCCATGTCTTCATGTAGGCTTCCAGCAGAAGGCGTGGCCCACATCAGAAAGGGGGAGGGGCTCCTACACAAATATTCTGGATTACAGGTGTGTCTTCCTATCTCAAAGAAAAGGATCAGAAATTGATCTTCCCACTTCAAATTAAGCAAAAAGCCTCACAGATGGTGTGCTCCATTTTGAGGTTTTAGTTAACGCCACATGTAGCTCGCATCAAAGAACCAACACCATGGTCCCTGTCCGAGTTCTGGAACTGCTCTCTTTGGGGCTTTGCAGCTCCTTTTAGCACTCATGGCTCTGCCTCCTGCCTTCCCTCTTACAAGGAGTTTTCTTCCCACGGGTGGAAAAGCACGTAAAGATCTTCTGGATGTAAGTTTGATGAGAGCAGGGCGGTCTGAGACCTGAGAGCCCTGGAGCACTGCAGACAGGAAGGAGGTCCTGGGGCAGCTCAGCAGCCTGGATCCCCTTTACCCTCAGCTCTGTGGGCTCAGACGCTGTCGTTTTTGTTTCTTCCACCAGGCGGCGCTGTTGCCCAGGAAAGTGATGCTTCTCTTTCATCTTCAAGGTGAGACCCTGGAGGGTCTGCAGTGGGAGGGAAGATGGGAAAGAGGGCACCTTTCTCTGCAGGAACGCTCTAGATGTTGGGATGTCATGGGCTGTTACAAATTAGCATTCAAGCATTTGAGTGGAATTGATCTTGTTCATTGGGAATCAAAAACTAACATCGGCTCAAGTGCAAAGATGAGCACACACTGTGTCTTCTTCCTGGGATGAGGCTGTGACAAACTGGGCATGGTAGGTCCATAAAATGAAATATCATCTGTATTTTTAATTTTATGCTTTTGACAAATTGTCATTTCAATACACTCTATTTCAACCATCATTTCCTGTCCTGATACAAAGCTCTGTTGGCTGGTGGGACAGTGATGTCCAAACATTCCTGTGCCCTCCACTCCTGTCCTCACACTCTGGATGTGTAGGAGAAAGAGAAGGAGTATTTTTCAAATCATATTTTTAAAATTTTATTGTCATGAGATGTAATCATTTTTGTATGTGAATATGTATGTGCACTAGCACTAGCATTCGATCCCTGGGAACTGAAGTTGCAGATGGTTGACAGCCGCCATGTGCTGATGTAACTCACCCTGGATCCTCTGCAACAGCAACACGTGCTTTCAGCCCTGAGCCATCTCTCCAGCCACCATTGGAATGTTCACATGGGGACACCACACAGCTGATCACAGCCTGCTGCTGAGCACATGAGAGAAACTAGAGGCTCAGGAAGAGACAGTGTCAGTGTAGAGCTCAGGAGGGAGGGGAGCTGGGCAATGATGGGGAGAGGCCTGAGGGACAGAGACAGAGAGGGGCTGAGCAGGAGGAGACAGAGGCAAAGGGGGAGACCTAACTCAGCAGAGTCCCCTTTTGGAGGGCATCTCTGTCAGACTGCACTGGACACATCTGCAGAACCCTGCTGGCCTCTTACATTTCATAGTGAACGCTGTGCTGGTTTGAATGAGAACAGCCACACAGGCTCATAGGAATGAATCCTTCAAATCCAGCTCCTGGAACTGTTCAGGAAGGACTAGGGGGTGTGGCCTTGTTGGAAGGATGTGTGCCACTGGGTTGGGCACTGAGGTTTTAACAGACTTTCTCTATTCCCAGTGTCTCAGCCTTTGCTTGGAAATCAAGTCCTGAGCTCTCAGCTGTTCCTCCACCACACCTTCCCTCTGCCATCATGCACTCAAACCCTCTGAAACTAGAGAAGAGATTAAACATTGTTATATGTTGCCTTGGTTACAGTGTCTTATCACAGTAATAAAAAACTAACTGAAGCTGGTGTAGTGACACATGCCTTCAGTCCCAATGTGGTGGATTGAATAGGTGGCCCCATAGACTCATGTGTTTGAAAGCTTGGCCTACAAGGAGTGGCAATGTTAGGAGTGTGGCCGTGTTAGAGGAAGTGTGTCACTGTGAGGTTGGGCTTTAAGGTCTCCTATGCTCATGCTCTGCCCAGTGTGGAATGACAGCCTCTCCCTGGCTGCCTCTGGATCAAGGTGTAGAAGTCTCTGCTCCTCCAGCACCATGTCTACCTGCACACTAGCATGCTTCCTGTCATGATGGACTAAATCCCTGAAACTGTAAGCCAGCCTCTACTAAATGTTTCTCTTTAGAAGGGTTGCCTTGGCCAGGCAGTGGTGACACACGACTTTAATCCCAGTACTTGGAAGGCAGAGGCAGGTGGATTTCTGAGTTCAAGGTCAGCCTGGTCTACTGAGTGAGTTCCAGGACAGGCAGGGCTACACAGAGACACCCTCTCTTGGGGGGGAAAAAAGTCATGGTGCTTTGGGTTTTTTTTTTTTGTTTGTTTGTTTTGTTTTACGAGACAGGGTTTCTCTGTGTAGCTCTGGCTGTCCTGGAACTCACTTTGTAGACCAGGTTAGCCTTGAACTTAGAAATCTGCCTGCCTGCCTCTGCCTCCCGAGTGCGGGATTAAAGGCGTGTGCCACCACGCCTGGCTGGTCATGGTGTTTTTTTGTTTGTTTTTGTTTTAAATATTTATTTATTTATTTATTATATGTAAGTACACTGTAGCTGGTCATGGTGTTTTTTGTTTGGTTGGTTTTGTTTTAAATATTTGTTTGTTTATTATATGTAAGTACACTGTAGCTGTCTTCAGACACACCAGAAAAGGTTGTCAGATCTCATTACAGATGGTTGTGAGCCACCATGTGGTTGCTGGGAATTGAACTCAGGACCTCCGGGAGAGCAGTCAGTGCTCTTCTTAACCGCTGAGCCATCTCACCAGCCCCGGTCATTGTGTTTCTTAACAGCAATAAAACCTAAACTAAGACACCCAACACAAAGGCAGTTGTATCTCTGTGAGTTCAAGGACAGCAATGCCAGGGCTGTGCAGATAGACCTTGTCTAAACAAACAAACAAAACCCATAGTAAAATAAGAAGAAAAGCAATGGAGTCAGATCCTTTCTGTGAAGCTGCCTGACCCCAACAGCATCCCTAGGTTGGTCAGGAGGAAACCTAAGAGCACCAAGTCCCCATGGAAAATGCTCCTAGCATCCAATAAGTGGGGTTCAGGGAGACAGGGTCTGCTGAATCCTGGTGAGGCTGGGGGGCTGCTGTGGAGACGTTCATGGGGAGGTGACTGGAGTTCACACCTGTGGTCACACACATTCATTGCTCTGTGATGAGTGACTCACTTTGGGAGTCCCCACCCATCTCTGCTCTTCTTTCCACTTCACTTCTGTGGCTGCTATTTGAAAAGATCCACAGAATCATGAAATGGGTAAATTTAATCTTTCCTCCACACTACTGATCAGGGGTGAAACCTCACATCACCAGTGTGTGCTCTCTGGCATGAGAATCATCTTTCTTCCAGTGTCCACACTGCACAGGCCTGGGGAACTCTGGGGCCAACTCAATTATCAGAACCCGTGTCCCACACAGCTGTGACATTCATGTCCCTCACCTCATCAGCTCATAAGTATGAGTGAAGGTCAGGGAGGGAGGGAGAGGGTCAGAAATTACATAGCTTCTACCATACTATCATATTTATTCTGTGTTATAGTTGGTGACAGTTCCTCTCCTACTGTGATTGAGTCACTAAAGCAACTGCACCTTGGAAGTGCAGAAATAGAGAAGTGCAGTGGAGACAGCGATCAGTGCCCTGCTGTCTGTGGTCTGCACAGGGGTCTCTCTTCAGTGGACAAGGGGATCTCCTGTGCTGAGTCCCAGGTCTACACAGACAAACTCAGAAGGAAGATCTTTGTTTTAAAAAACAAAAACAAAACAAAGATTCCGGGCGTGGTGGCACATGCCTTTAATCCCAGCACTTGGGAGGCAGAGGCAGGTGGATTTCTGAGTTCGAGGCCAGCCTGGAGTACAAAGTGAGTTCCAGGACAGCCAGTGCTATACAGAAAAACCCTATCTCTAAAAAAAAAAAAAAAAAAACCAAAGAAGAAACAAACAAACAAACAAACAAACAAAAACCCTGCAGCTACAGCTCTTCAACTAGGAGGTAACACAAGGAATCTGTGAGAAGACAGATCCTGAGGGGAGAGGCGAAATCTACACTTAACTGATGAGAGTCCTGTACTCAGGCTTGGCAGTGTGAGCTGCCCATTGCAGGTGAACAGAGCCTGGTCTCTGTGGAGTCCATGTGGGGCTTTGCAGACCAGCGCCTCTGCTTTAAGGAGAAGCCTATCTTCACTGCATCCCCAAGTGCTTGTGTCTCCATTGTATTCCCAGAAGTGGCATTTCTTCTAGAAGACTCCAAGGTCTAACTTCTGAAGAGAAGAAGGAAGAGGAAGAGTGGAGGATAGGGCACAGAGAGTGTGGCCTGCGGGTCTCTCCTGGTGTCCTGACAGCATCTGGATCAGAACTCGGAGACACCATGACAAACAGCTCTCTGTCCCCGGCACAGGGTTCAGGCAAAGTCTTAATCTCCAGGCAGTGAGGTCAAGGGTAGGGAAGCCCATGGCTGGGGATTCCCATCTCCCCAGTTTCACTTCTGCTCCTAACCTGGGTCAGTTCATTCTGCCAGGACACTGATGACGTGTAACAGTTCTCACCCCTATTGGGTGAGGTGATTACCCGGAACCAATCAGCGTCGGCGCGGGAGCGGGTTGTAAAGTCCACGCTGCCCACAGGAGTCAGTCGACCGGAATCCCCCAGGGGAGCAATGGCTCTAACAATGCTGCTCTTGCTGGTGGCGGCCGCCCTGACCCTGATCGAGACCCGCGCGGGTGAGTGCGGGGTCGGGAGGGAAACAGCCCCTGTGCCGCGTCCCCGCGTCGCCCACCGGACCTCCGCCCCTTCTCCACCCGAGCCCCGAGCCCTGCTCCACTCCCGGCCCGCGTACCCGACCGGGGTCCGGGGAGGAGGTCGGGGTCTCACCGCGCGCCGCCCCCAGGCCAACACTCGCTGCAATATTTCCACACCGCTGTGTCCCGGCCCGGCCTCGGGGAGCCCTGGTTCATCTCTGTCGGCTACGTGGACGACACGCAGTTCGTGCGCTTCGACAGCGATGCGGAAAATCCGAGGATGGAGCCGCGGGCGCGGTGGATGGAGCAGGAGGGGCCGGAGTATTGGGAGCGGGAGACACAGATCGCCAAGGGCCATGAGCAGAGTTTCCGAGGGAGCCTGAGGACCGCACAGAGCTACTACAACCAGAGCAAGGGCGGTGAGTGACCCCGGGTCGGAGGTCACGACCCCTCCACGTCCCGAAACAGAGGCCGGTGAGGTCCCGGGTCCAAAGTCCGAGTTTCAGGAGCAGAACTGACCCAGGACCGGATTCCCTTTCAGTTTGGAGGAGTCCGCGGTGGGGGGGAGGGGGGGGCGGAGGAGGGACTGACCACTGGGTCCCGCAGGCTCTCACACACTCCAGTGGATGTATGGCTGTGACATGGGGTCCGACGGGCGCCTCCTCCGCGGGTACCTGCAGTTCGCCTATGAAGGCCGCGATTACATCGCCCTGAACGAAGACCTGAAAACGTGGACGGCGGTGGACATGGCGGCACAGATCACCCGACGCAAGTGGGAGCAGGCTGGTATTGCAGAGAAAGACCAGGCCTACCTGGAGGGCACGTGCATGCAGTCGCTCCGCAGATACCTGGAGCTCGGGAAGGAGACGCTGCTGCGCACAGGTGCTGGGGCTGCGGGCAGCTCCTCCCTCTGCCCTAGGGCTGGGGCTCAGTCCTGGGGAAGAAGAAACCCTCAGCTGGGGTGATGCCCCTGTCTCAGAGGGGAGAGAGTGACCCTGGGTCTCCTGATCCCTCATCACAGTGACTGCACTGACTCTCCCAGGGCTCAGCCTTCTCCCTGGACAGTGCCCAGGCTGTCTCAGGAGGGAAGGAGAGAATTTCCCCGAGGTAACAACAGCTGCTCCCTTCAGTTCCCCTGCAGCATCTGTCAGCCATGGCCTCTCCCAGGCCCGGTTGTCTGCCCACACCCACTGCTATCCTGCTGAGTGTGTCAGCCCTTACACCTCATGACCTGAAGTCTCCTTTACCCGATGGGAGACATGGACTATCCTACACTAGGCTGGTTCCCCCAGTTTCTAGAACTTTCCAAAGAATACAGTCTACCAGATCCCTCCGTGTCTGTGGGGTTTGCATCCTTTGACACCCAATTCTATCTATTCCTGCAATGGTGAATGGTCACATGAGCCATTATGGGTTACCCTAAACAAATACTTTTCTTGTGTTTTTCCCCTCTCGTTTTCTTTTTATCTTTACTTTTTTTAAGGGTATTATGTTGCTTATAATCGGTTTTTCTTCGGCACTGGAATGATATTGCTCTCTCTCCCCACCATACCCCCACCCCCACCTATATCATTTGTATCAGTAGCCCTGGCTGTCGTGGAACTCACTCTGTAGACCAGGCTGGCCTTGAACTCAGAAATCAGCCTGCCTCTGCCTCTGCCTCTGCCTCTGCCTCTGCCTCTGCCTCTGCCTCTGCCTCTGCCTCTGCCTCTGCCTCTGCCTCTGCCTCTGCCTCTGCCTCTGCCTCTGCCTCTGCCTCTGCCTCTGCCGCTGGGATTAAAGGCGTGGGCCACCACCACTGGGCAGAAGAAAGGTTCCTGTGAGCTTAAAATGTTTTCTGGCAGAATTAACCATCCAGATCACACCTGATATCCCTGTGCCCCACCAAGTTACAGTGCTCCCCCTGGTGAATCAGAACTTGGACTCTGAGAGACAGGGTCTTCTGCAATCCAGGCCTGAGTGAGAGGGAAGACCACACACCCTGTGAGCCCACTGTGTTCCAGTGAGTGCTGCACTGGGGTCCACAGCACACTCCAGGGATCCTGTGTGACACATCTGTACCTTGTCCCCCAGAGTCAGGGGCTGGGAGTCATTTTCTCTGGCTGAGTGTCAGAGGTTCACCACATTTCTGCTACACACTCCCTGATGGCTGTTTACTTGGACTGACAGTTAATGTTGGTCAGCAAGATGACCACAGTGGTTTAGTCTCAATGGTGTCACTCTTCCAGTAGCATATGGTCCTGATTTCTAATTTAGATACGAACTCAAACACATATGAAATTTCTTATTTTCCATTCCATCTTCCATTATATAGCTGCCTATCTCGTGCTATTGAACATCACATAAGATGACCATGTTTACCCACTGGCTCATGTGGATTCCCTCTTAGCTTCTGAGTCCCCTCAGGAAAATGTGCAGTTCTGTGCTGAGGGGACCAGCTCTGCCTGCAGGTCACTAGTGCCATGACAGTTAAAGTGTTCATACAGACACATAGTTCATTGTAATTACTGATTTAACGTTGTCTTGGCAGTTTTCAGTTTGCATTTATTTATTTATTTATTTATTTAATGCATGGAAGTACACTGTTGCTGTACTGATGGTTGTTTGCCTTTGTGTGGTTGTTGGGAATTGAATTTTTTTTTAGGACCTCTCTTTGCTCTGGTCGACCCTGCTCACTCCGGTCAACTCCTATGGGTCAACTCTGCTCACTCAGTCCCTGCTTGTTCTGGCCCAAAGATTTATTTATTATTTATTATACATAAATACACTGTAGCTGACTTCAGATGCACCAGAAGAGGGCGTCAGATCTCATTACAGATGGTTGTGAGTCACCATGTGGTTGCTGGGGTTTGAACTCAGGACCTTCAAAAGAGCAGTCAGTGCTCTTACCCTCTGAGCCATCTCCCCAGTCCTCAGTTTGTCTTCTTAATTATGCGATTTCTTGAATCTTCCAAACAGATCCCCCAAAGGCACATGTGACCCATCACCCCAGGTCTTATGGTGCTGTCACCCTGAGGTGCTGGGCCCTGGGCTTCTACCCTGCTGACATCACCCTGACTTGGCAGTTGAATGGGGAGGAGCTGACCCAGGACATGGAGCTTGTGGAGACCAGGCCTGCAGGGGATGGAACCTTCCAGAAGTGGGCATCTGTGGTGGTGCCTCTTGGGAAGGAGCAGAATTACACATGCCATGTGAACCATGAGGGGCTGCCTGAGCCCCTTACCCTGAGATGGGGGAGATGGGGTAAGGAGGGTGTGGGTGCAGAGCTGTGGTCAGGGAAAGCTGGAGCATTCCGCAGACTCTGAGCTGGTCAGGGCTGAGATCTGGGATCATGACCCTCACCTTCATTACCTGTACCTGTCCTCCCAGAGCCTCCTCCATACACTGTCTCCAACATGGCGACCATTGCTGTTGTGGTTGACCTTGGAGCTGTGGCCATCATTGGAGCTGTGGTGGCTTTTGTGATGAATAGGAGGTGAAACACAGGTAGGAAAGGGCAGGGTCTGAGTTCTCTCTCAGTCTCCTTTAGAAGTGTGCTCTAATCATTAATGGGAAACCCATCTACACCCCACATTGCTACCTTCTCCAACTGGGTCCTCTGTCAGTTCTGGGAACTTCCAAGATCTTCCTTGAACTCTCACAGCTTTCCTTCTCACAGGTGGACAAGGAGGGGACTGTGCTCCAGCTCCAGGTTAGTGTGGGGACAGGATTGTCTGTGGACATTGCAGTGAAGCTGGAGATGTTGGGGAGCTCTGAGAATCCATAGTAACTCTTCCAGAGAAATCTTCCAGGGCCTCAGTTGTACCAATATGAATACATATATGTACATATGCATATACATTTTTTACCCTTGGCAGGGACAGCTCCTAGAGCTCTGATAGATCTCTCCCAGATGGTAAAGGTGACACTCTGGGGCCTGATTGGAGAGGGGCAATGTGGATATGATTGGGTTTCAGGGACTCCACGAATCCCCTCTGAGTGAGTGGTGGGTTGTTGGAATGTTGTCTTCACAGTGATGGGTCTTGTCCCTCATTCTCTAGCATGAAGACAGCTGCCTGGACTGCACTGAGTGACAGACGATGTGTTCATGTCTCTCCTGTGACATCCAGAGCCCTCAGTTCTCTTTAGACAACAGTGTCTCATGTTCCCTGTGAGCCTATGGACTCAATGTGAGGAACTGTGGAGCCCAGCCTGCCCTGCACACCTGGACCCTGTCCCTGCACTGCCCTGTTCCCTTCCACAGCCAACCTTCCTGTTCCAGCCAAACACTGGGTACATCTACATCCTGTCAGCTCCATGCTGCCCCGAGCTCCAGCTCCATACTTTCACACGAAGAGTATGTGACCTTGATTGTTATCATCTTGAGCTGAGGGTTGATTGCTTGTTAATTTAATGGTTGAGAATACTTAGCATTTTTCTCTTTTTTAAAAAAATAAATAAATGGCAGATGGAGAACCTTTCAGGATCTGTGTCACTGAGCTGTGTGTGTCTGTTGGGAGAGCTTGAGGCTATGAGAGCTGTGTGTGAACAGGGCTGTGCACAGGTGGTCTCAGTCATTTATTTTCTTTAATGGGTTCACTGTGTAACATCCGGGCTCTACTCTCTCCATCACTATGAAGCACATACCGAGAGTCTGTGATCTCAAGGACACAGTGAAGGCCTGAGCCTTGTCCTGTCCCCAGGATTATGAGCCCCCAAGGGCTAAAGATCAGAACTCATCTGGGGATCCTTTAAAGTGCTGTGTGCACAAGATAGGTCATGTCACATTTCCTTCCATCCACTTGATTGTAGCTTCTAATGATGCAGTCGTGAAGCTGCCCTGGGCGCTCCCTGTAGCCCTGCTACTGTGATGGTTTCTGCTTCTCCTTCTTTCCAGGGTCTTTTACAGGGATCTCAGGGGTCTTATGTGATTTCCTGTTGATCTTTCAGGAGCGCATCCACAGCTGAGATAAGAACCTGTTGGCTTAGATTTTTCAAAACCGATTTTTCATAAGGGTTCTTACATGCTTTGTTTGTTTGTTTGTTTTTTGAGCCAGGGTTTCTCTGTGTAGTCCTGGCTGTCCTGGAACTCACTTTGTAGACCAGGCTGGTCTTGAACTCAGAAATTTGCCTGCCTCTGCCTCCCAAGTGCCGGGATTAAAGGTGTGTGCCACCACTGCCCGGCTGTTCTTACATGCTTTATCCTCCCTTCTCACCCACTAACCATCAGAGGTAATGCAAGAGAAAGGACATTAGGATAGGGGGGAAGTTGATCTGTGTAGAAACAATGTGTTGGAGCAAATCTAATTTGTGTTGTCAGGATAGCAGCAGTTTAGTTCACAAAAATCAGCAAAGTCGGGTCAATTAAGAAGAAGCTGGGAGGCTCAGCTGTTTGCTGTTTAGAAGCAGTTCCTTGGGGTGATTTCAGTCTCCCATTGTCAGGATACCAGCAGTCCAGTTCAATAGTGTCAGGATTGCAAACATGAATCAGGAGGGGTGGCATGACACAGCAGAAACAGTCAGGTCTCCACCGATTCAACAAGAGTCAGCAGGAGGGACCAGGGCCAGCAGAGATGCCAGAACTTCTCTGTCCTGCCTCTCTCAACAAAGTGAAGATCAGCCTAAGGAAGACACAAGACCAATGAAGCATTGTAAAGCTGGCTATGCAAGCCCACCATCACTGTCCCTTGAGTCCTATTATACTCCCTACAAACATCGTGTGTCCTCCCACGGGTCTAGCCTCCCATGGGTGTTGCCTCAGCAAAATTCCCCATGAGTCTGTATCAGCTGATGTATCCATAAACTCCCACTTCACTCTGCCAGTCAGCCCAAGTCTGCAGAAGCAGCAAGAAGCCGCCAGAACATCACCAGAAGTTTTTTGGTGCATTTATCTCTATGGAATCACCAATAAACAATGGTAAGTGTTACATTATTATTTTTTTAATCCTATTTTAAATGATGGGTTTTAAATGCTTTAACCTCTCTTTTAACCCAACACCCAGAGTTAGTACAAAAGAATGGATGAGAGGAGGGGGAAGTGGACCTGTTTAGAAAGGTTCTTTGAGGAACTCCTGTCAGTGTTGGCTGGAAACAGTCAGTTCAGTCCACAGGGTAAGAGCAGCTGCTCCATTCACTCAAGGTTCACGGATACATCAGCAGTCCAGTGTGGTAGAGTCAAACGGGAATCGGCTGGGGTGGCCCTACCTGGTGAGACTGCCAGGCTTCAGCTTTGGGCCTAGTTAGCAGGAGGACCTGGAGGAATGTCAGGAGAAGTTTTCAGAGCATCATACAGCTAGCTGTACCAGCAAGCCAAGCTCAGCCCAAGTCACTGTCCGTTGAGTCCTAGTTATGTTCTCCAATCATCATGTGTCCTCCATGTGTCTTGCCTCAGCACTTGCACCTGTCTCAGCTGGCATCACTCTGCCAACCACCCTGAGTCTGCTAAAGCAACAAGAAACTAACACACCACCCAAAATTTTTTGGTGTCTTGCTCTCCATAGAGTCCTAACACATGCAGCTCAACTACGCAGTATAAGAGAGACCAATACACGTCTGTTGTTAGAGAAAAATCCTTCAAGAGGCGAAGCGGCGGAGGCTCCTGTCAGGGGCGGCAGGTCCGGAGCGGCCAGAGCTCCACCTCTCTGGGCAGCAGCCCGCGTCCCTGTAGAGTCAGAGCGGCATGGCGCACCCCACCTGCGGCCTCACCATGGTGCTGTTGGCAGCAGCAGTCTGCACGAATGCGATAAAGGCTATTGTTTCTCGACAGTTCGCGGAGATGACCTGAACTCGGATTGAAGGCTTATTAGCAGCTTTCCCAAAACTCATGAACACTGGAAAACAACATACTTTTGTTGAAACAGAGAGTGTAAGATAGGTGTACCAACCTATGGAGAAACTGTACATGGTATTGATCACTACAAAGAACAGCAATATCTTAGAAGATTTGGAGACTTTAAGGCTCTTCTCAAGGGTGATCCCTGAATATTGCCGAGCCTCAGAGGAAAATGAAATATCTGAGCACTGTTTTGATTTGATTTTTGCTTTTGATGAAATGGTTGCCCTGGGATGCCGGGAGAATGTTAACCTGGCACAGATCAGAACCTTCACAGAAATGGACTCTCACGAGGAGAAAGTATTCTGAGCAGTCAGAGAGACTCGAGAACGTGGAGCTAAGGCTGAGATGCGGCGTACAGCAAAGGAATTACAACAGGCCCGAAGAGATGCAGAGAGACAGGGGAAAAAAACACCAGAATTTGGCGGATTTGGTAGTTCTGCAGTGTCTGGAGGCAGCACAGCAGCCATGATCACAGAGACTATCATTGAAACTGATAAACCAAAAGTGGCGCCTGCACCAGCCAGACCTTCAGGCCCCAGCAAGGCTTTGAAACTTGGAGCTAAAGGAAAGGAAGTAGATAACTTTGTGGACAAATTGAAATCTGAAGGTGAAACTATTATGTCTTCTAATATGGGAAAACGTACCTCAGAAGCAACCAGAGTGCATGTTCCACCTATTAATATGTAAAGTATGCACATGAAGATTGAAGAGAAGATCACACTAACCTGTGGGAGAGATGGAGGATTACAGAATATGGAGTTGCATGGCATGATCATGCTTAGGATCTCAGGTGACAAATTTGGCCGGATTTGTCTTCATGTAGAAAAAGAAGATAAGGGCTGGAGAGCTGGCTCAGAGGTTAAGAGCACTGTCTGCTCTTCCCGAGGTCATGAGTTCAATTCCCAGCAACCACATGGTGGCTCACAACCATCTGTAATGAGGACTAGTGCCCTCTCCTGGCTTGCAGGCATAAATGCAGGCAATACCGTGTACTTAATAAATAAATAAATCTTTAAAAACAAAACAACTTATCATAAAAAAAAAAAAAAGAAAATGAAGATAAGAAAGGGGTGCAGCCATCTCCACGTTTCTGTATAAAATGTGCCTTATGAAAACACATAGAGATTTCCATGTGCACACATACATACACACATACATTCCTGAACAGACTAACTTGGATCTTAAGTCTTAAATATATATAATATATTATATAGTAACATATATTTAATATATTAATTATTAATATCATTATATGTTATTGACTGCATTATATAATTGTTAATATATTATACAATATTGTGTATATTTAATGATATGTAATACAGAGGATATATATATATATATATATATATATATATATATATGTAGTGAATAAATCCTAAACCAAGAGGAGCAGTGTGAGAAAGTTAATCTGGAATATTTAAATGTGAGTAAATTTTAATAAATCATCTCATTAAAGTGGGCCATATGAGCTGGAGTAGAAAAAGCAAACAGGCTTCTAGGAAGCAATAATTTACACAAAACGATATTCCAATGTCATGGGCAATTTAACCAGAGAGGTTTTTTTTCTAAGAAACCTTCCCTCTAGAGCATGAAGGAAAAAAAAACCCCATCAGATCATCACAGTGGCTGCTGATTTTCAACACGCATTGGAATGTTCAGAATTAAAAAGGAAAACTCACGAAATCCACTGTAGACATTGAATACTGAATGATCTAGTGGCAATAAAACTACTAAATCTATGTCTCTCTCTCTCTGCCTCTCTCTCTCCCTCCTTCCCTCCCTCCCCCCTCTTTCTTTCTTTCTCTCTTTCTTTTTCTTTCTTTCCTTCTTTCTTACTTTGTTCCAAAACTGTGCACATATTATCAAGATATTCCAAGTAGCTCCAGCTTGGGGATTGTCTGTATGAGATCTGTGCAAAAACAGGTTCACATCACTTCAAGGCTCAGTGTTTTACCTTGTTCTTCTGGGGTAGCTGAGCTGGATGTGGCCACACATGCTTGTAGAGGATATGCTGTTGCTGTACTGAGCTCTGCCTGGCCTCAAATGTTCCCATAATGAGCCAAATACAGAAAACAACCAGAGTAATTACTCGTCATAAAACTCTGTCAATAGAGATGAAAGAAAGAAAGAAAGAAAGAAAGAAAGAAAGAAAGAAAGAAAGAAAGGAAGGAAGGAAGGAAGGAAGGAAGGAAGAAAGGAAGGAAGGAAGAAAGGAAGGAAGGAAGAAAGGGGTGCTGCTACAGACGCATCCAAATGTGGATTAAAAAAAACGTTTTACTGCAGAGTCTCTCATTGGCTTGAAAAACCCAGAGAAGTCATTTCCAGTGAACAGTGATGTAGGGGTACTAAAGTGGAGACTACAAACAACAGAGGAATCTTTTATTCCTTTGACAATTAATTGCTGGCCTTTGGAAAGTGGAAACAGAGCTGTGATGTCAACAAAGAGTGCGGACTACAGGAAGATAATTTAGAGCTCAATGATGTGGTCATCACTATCCACTCCCATCGGGTGTTGGTGTGCCTGTGATTGGTGAGATCGATGGGGAATATCGACATGACAGTCGGAGAAATATGTTGGAGTGGTGCCTGCCAGTGATTGATGCCAAAAATAAGAGTGGCAGCCTGGAGTTCAGCATTCCTGGGCAGCCTAATGACTTCTTCCCTGTTCAAGTTTCTTTCATCTCCAAACAGAATTACTGCAACACACAGGTTACCAAAGTGACCCAGGTAGATGGAAACAGTCCCGTCAGGTTTTCCACGGAGACCACTTTCTTAGTGACAAATACGAAATCCTGTAATACCAAGAAGGGAAAGCTGAAAAGGAAGGATTTCAGATTAATAAAGAAGAAGCCAAAAGTGGCTGAAGAGTTTTTCCAAATTTACAAGCCATTGGAGGTCTCCCAACCCCCTTTTCTGATACAGTGCACGTTCTCTGTGCGCAAGGACCCTCAACTCACACCCAGTGTTGCGGTGTCACAGAGACATTTTTGACAAATGACACTGACATAAAGGGAAAGGCTGCTGATTTCTTTGGCCAGCAGGAAGCCAGCTCTCCAGGGAATGGAATGTCCCAGTAAATAGCTCTTCTGCCTTCACCTAAGTCTCCCTTTATTTTAAGCCCTAAATATAGGTATATTTCATACTTTGTTTTAAAAAGTTTTCTCTATAGATTTGAGTCTTTCACACCCCTTTGCTTTCTGTTTTCTTTCAGTACACTTAGTCACACACTGGGGTCATCTGTCTGTAGTACTGTGTTCAGCACTCTGAGAACAAGGTTATCTAACCCATTCTTGACATTAGACAGTACCAGTGAACTGCTTAAGGGATGTAGAGTCTAAAAGTTGAAATACAAGGTTGTCTTGTTTTCTCTCCTGTATCCATCCATTGCTCCATCTCTTTATGAAGTCGTCCTTGTGAGCCCTGCCCTTCCAGTTGCAGGCAGTGTTGTGAATTCCATTTGTGTCAATATTAAAGGTAGCCAGCTGGGAAGCAGCTTTTATGTGTACACACCTTTTCAAGATGCCGAATAAGATGGCTACATCCATTTCCACAGGAAATCATGTCTGCTGCTAATGCTACCCCAACTTACAGTTCCCTACATGACGTATGGTTCCCTATGTAACTTACAGTTCTCTCCGTGCTGTGGGGCGATTGAGTTGAAGCACTGTAGTCCACTCAGATCCCGAGTGTCCACCTCCTCCCCTTCCCAGATGTTCTTCCCTTCATCAGCCTTCTTTCCAGCAGAAATGAGTCTAGTGAGTCTGTGCCATTTCTCCTTAGCCCTAAACCATTGGAGAGACCCCATCTTCACCATTTGAGTGGTAGCATTTTGAGAGGCAGGTGTACAGTGAGGGGTTACTCAAATATACCCCATCTAACCTGACATTTACCACCTCCCTCTCTGTCCTTGTTTCTGAAAACCTTTTTTCTCCTCCTCTGGCTTTTTGGTATCATCATGTAATAATTGTAGGAGTTTCTCAGCTCATTTTGATCTATTACCTTTTCAATAGAGGCTGAATCAGCCAATCCCACCCGCCAAGCACTGAACTGGGTGGGGCAGAAGATCACTTGCTGAAGGCTGCAAGCAGTAGCAATGGGAAGCAGTAGATGACCTCCATTCTCTCAGGTGGCTGCAGAGCAGAGCAGAGCAGAGATCTCCCTCTGAACACCTGCCTTCCCTGGCAAGAGTATACTATCCATGAAGCAGGGCAGTCCCACAGAAGACTGTGGCTGGGATGGCTTGCCAAAGAAATTTCTAGCCTTTCCTTTTCCCCTAAACTGCATCAGGGAAGAATCCTTATCTCTAGCTTCGTTTTCACATGAGGTTTTCTGAGGAAGGGGACTGGGATAGGAAGTCTGTCATGTAGTAAAGTAGACAAGAAATCCTATTAATCCAGTTGTATTTCAGAGTTGTTCGTCCCTATGATTTTTAAAGTCAAGTTTAATTTCACAAGACTTTTTTCTGAAATTACTTTTGGGGTAATATTTAAAATGAGAGACATTTTGTAACCCTGTAAAATACATAGGGAATATAACATTCCAATGTACAAAATGAAGGCAAATTCTTAATCAAATAAAAGAGTATTATAAAATGAAAAAAAAAGAAAGAAAAATTCTTCATCATGTGTCCTTTCACATGCTTGCTTTAGCTGAACATCCTCTCTCCTGTGTCTGCTTCAGGGAATTGTTCTTTTACGAGTCTGCCTGAGCCTTTCACACCATGTGCACCTTAATGAAACGTTCCTTCATCCGTTTGCCCCAGCAAACACCTTTCAACACGACTGACTTTCCAAAGAACTCTTAGTTTCCACTTCACAGGAACTAAATTGGAATCATTCCGGAAGTGACCCCGTTTTCAAACTTGGAAACTAAATCCCTGCTGTGTCTTGTTTGTTAACAACCTGCACAGTCCGTGCTTGTTCTGGGTGACTTTTCTCAGCAGTTTCCCAAGAAGCATCTTCCATTTGACCCCCTTTCAGGGATTGTCTCTCATACTGAGGAAATATTAGTCTCTGTTCTCCACGGCTGTGGTAAATCTCATCTCCGTGAATCGATGGCTCCGTCAGCCACATGTGGCCTTAACCTTCCTATTTGACCTTCTGGTTCCACACTTTAACCTGTCACACGCTTTATTTTACCCGAGATAACTTTTCAATTCTTAGATACTGGGTATAAACCTTTTGAAGTAAACATTCCAAAATCAAAGATGTTTGTAAAATGATAGCTACATCAGCTCCTGTATCCTTCTATTGCAATGCCACTCACTGGTAACATTAATTTTGGCCTACAATTATTAAAAACTGTTTGCCAGAATGCACATTTTCCAGTAAATCCAAGCCCTCCTAATCTTTCTAATGGAGCAGCTTAGCCTTTGATTTAGCGAAACAGTAACTGGTCAGCAATTCCATCACCTGTGTTAATTTGCATCTCTCTTTTTACATAAGCCATTACTTAAATTATAGTTGGAATCTTCAACTATAAATTGTGAGTGAACAGTCAGTTCCTAGAAAGTCAAACTGTTTCCTCCCAAGACCATTCCTCCTGTCCCTGAGGGCAAAAGACCATATCTCCTATAGATATATTATAACATTGAATATTGGGGATAAAATAGATGTTTATGGCCAAGTCTAGCAGCACTGCCTACAATAGCTTGCATTAGATCTGCAATACTTAGTTGAGGTTTTTCTACCTGGCTGACAAAAGGCAAACATCTCGTACTTTTTGCTGCAGGGCCTTGTTCTAGGCCCCAATTTTGTTTACTGATGGCAAGAAAGTGCCTTGGATATCTCGCTCTTGGACCTACACTCATGGGGCCAGTGGCAATCCTTGTCACATTGCCTGTGCACTCCTGGAAGCCTAGGCCTTCTTTCTGCTTTATATTCAGAATATCCATAGCCCTTAGAGATACCGTGATAACAGTTTTGTTTCAGATGACCGTGTTCCCCACAGTCAAAGCACCAGGCATTTTTAGACCTAAGGCCTTGACAAGCTTGGTCAAAGTCTTTTTACCATATCTGCCACAGTTAAAGCACCATGGATTTTGAGATCTAAAACCTTTAGATATGGCTTGCCCGATTATCGTGGCCATATAGAGACTAGAACCAATATTGGCCTCCTTTCTGATCCACCGTTCTATAGGTGCTGTCCTTGACTTTAATGGCCTGACAACATTTTTGCATTCCGTATTTGCATTTTCAAATACCAAGGTCTCAATTCCCACTTGTCTCCCATCAGGGTCTGACTTGGCTTTGATCACAGCTGAAACTAATCTTTGCAAAAAATAAAAAAATAAAAAATAAAGTCAGTGTAGGTTTTCCCTGAGTCTTGCATAATTTTTCTAAGTGGTGTGGACTTCTCTGTCTCCTCAGCTTTGTCCCAAGCTCTAAAAGCTGCTAAACAACATTGCTCTTGGTTTGTTTCTTCATATTGAACCTATTCTGCTATAGCAGCGCATAGAAAGTATCAACTGGACCTGTGCTAGGTTAATTCCCCTCGCTCCTTTGTGCTGCTGCAAGTTTGCTCGGCCTTGGCAATCATTGCAATTGAGGACCATCCTCTTGTACAGCTGTTACCAATCCTCCTCAATCCTGGGAAATAATTCTATTTTGAGTAGTCCAATTATTTAGAATTTGTTTCACATAGGACAAGTGCATCTCATAAGATATCACTGCCTCCTGAAAAAGCTTTAGGTCTGTCACTTACACTGGATGCCATCCTATCTTGTCATAAACTTGTAGATTATCTTCATTACCAAGCATACTATATAACTACTTGCTGTTATAACTAATGCTGTTGGTGATTCTGTGACCCAGGAGACTGTCCTCAAAAGGGGCTGTGGCTTTAACCCTGTCTTCTGAACATGGCTGTCTCATTTGACCATCCTCCTCCTTTTCCATTTTTTGACTTGACTGCCCTCTTACACAGTTCCTTCCCCTCTTTCTACTTAGGGGAAACTCCCTCCTGCTGGCTCAGTCACTGGAAATGAGCCTATTTGTTCTCCCTTTCCTGTGTTTGACTTATTTCAAACTTGTCTACCTCTACATTAACTTCTCTAGCTGCACAGCCAAATCTGTTACGTCTTCAGAAAGAAGAGAGAGGAAGGAACCCTCTTCTTTTCCTTTTTTCTCCATGTTTTGACTCACAGGCTCCTCCATTTCTTCCTGTAATTTTTTCAGTTGCTCAGTCAAGTCTTTTGTCCTTTTTATAAACAAAGTAGCCCAAATGAGAGAAAGTGGAAAAGAAAACCACTACTGAAACCCATGTGGGGCATGTCCCAAGGAAAGTCTCAGCAAATACTTGGTTTACTTTTTGAAACAAAGTATCAAAAAAGTATTCTCTAGATTTGATGAGATATATGATTAAACCCAGTAAAATCTTTAAGGAAGAGGTGAGCTCAAAAGTTGTAACACTGGGGTAGGTAGTTAAAATCTATACAACGAAATCTTTCAACACATGGCTTGTGTCTGTCTCACCCACTGTCCCCCTTATCAGGATGGAGGCATCTTTGCTGACAGCCATCTTTGCTTGGGTTTAAAAGGATGGTATTTGCCATGTGGCCTCACACCTATCTTGATTAAAAAGTGATCACATGACAGAAACCAATCAAGGAAGCATGAGCTGCTCCTAGCTGTAAGGCCCAAACCAGATAATTCTTCCACTGTTTTCAATCACACTAAGAACAACAACCCAGAGAACCTCTCTTCCTCCTCAGCCTCTTCTTTCTCTTTGTCCTCAGCAACAGGCTGCCCATGCAGATAGGGCTGAGGCAGTCCCAGACCAGGACCCTAAATGGAATCACAATACCCTAGGGGGCATCCTAGCAAAGAATCTCTTTACACCTTGCCTCCTAGCCAGTCTCCACAAAACTCTTCTTAGTATGTAAATTATGAAAAATTCCAAAAGGGCACACAGGATAACTATGAAAATCCATCACAATTCCTAAAGTGCCTTCCACAGGCCCTCCTACAATGCACTAACCTGGATCCTGAGATCCCGGGTGAAATTCAACCCCGTATGAGCTACCTTTCCCAGAGTTCCTCAGGGCATGGGAACATCAATCCCTGATCACCTTTGGGCTAATATCCTTGGTCTGGCCATGGACAACTGAGGGGGCCCAGGCTTCCTTGGCCTGACCGCCACCATCTCTGATGCAGAGTCATTGTCATGGTATTAAAGCATTCAATCTCCTTCCTTCTGGACACTGGTGCTACTTTCTCAGTCCTGACAAAATTCTGGGGACCCACCTCTCCTTTCCACTCCTCTCTTGTCAGAGTAGGGGAACAGCCCTACCTGGCTAGACTGTCCCCACCACTTAGCTGTATATTTAGGGGTATCCCCTTACCCATTCCTTCCTAGTGATACCAACCTAATAGCACCAGCCTGTTCCATCTTCTTGCTGGGAAGAGACTTTCTAGTCAAAAGAAGAGATCCTATTTCTCTTGCTACACACAGCTGCTCAACCCCAGGCTCACTGCTCATTCCTCTCTTCCAAACTACACACTCTGACACAACTTTTACCTTGCTAGCTTTCACAAGGTTCCTCAGGTACAAATATCCTTCCTCCACTAATCATTCAATAATAGAACCCCAGCCAATCTATAAAACACATTCAATACTCACTTCCCCTCCAAAGTGGCAGGGACCTGAGCCTCTTATTCTTGGCCTGGCCTGGTGGGAAATAATCTTCTGATCCCACTTCATCCCCCTTTAGTGATCCCAGGCTTGCTAGGCGTGGTGGCGCACGCCTTTAGTCCCAGCACTCGGGAGGCAGAGGCAGGCAGATTTCTGAGTTCGAGGCCAGCCTGGTCTACAGAGTGAGTTCCAGGACAGCCAGGGCTATACAGAGAAACCCTGTCTTGAAAAAAAAAAATCCCATGCTTGCAGTTAAAAACCCCGTGGAACGGATTGCTTTGTTCAGGATCTCCGACGTCTCCACTCAGCAGTAGCTCCCCTCCACCCCTTAGTATCTAACCATTATACTCTCCTCTCATCACCCCTCAGAGACCTCCCATCTCTCTGTCCAAGACCTCAAGGATAACCTTTCTATTCCTCTTGACTTCCAGTCAGAAAATGCCTTTGCCTTTGCCTTTACCTGGACTGACCCCAACTTGCACACTTCTACCCAACTCACTTGGACTGTCTTACACCGGGGGTTCCAGGAAAGCCCACATTTATTTAATCAGATTCTGACCTCTGGCCTTCTTTCTTCATCACTTCCTAAACCAATACATAGATGACCTTCTCTGTCATAATCCATCTCTGCAAATTAGCCAGGCAGACACGTCTGCCCACCCAGGGCTATAGGGTCTCAGGTTCTTAGGTCCAGTTCTCCACCCCTCAGGTTACTTATCTGGAAGTAGATAAAACTCTGACAAGATCATTACTCTAGATAGAAAACACCTAACCCAGTCACTCATAGCCCCCACAACCAAGGACAAAATCATATCATTCCTAAGAATGGTTGTTTCCTGTGCTCTTGGATTCCCTGTTTCTCTCTTCTTGCTCACCCCTTATATGAGGCGACCCATGTTTCCTCTCATGAGCCAGGCCTTGAGCCCATTACCAAGCCCCTCTGTACCCTTTAACAGGCCCTGCTGCAGGCTCCAGCCCTATACCTTTCAGATTTCACTCTCTCTATGCCACTGAATTAGAGGGACATGCTCTCAGAGTCTGGGGTTACCAGCTGGAACCTTCCTTTGTGGCCCCCAAAATTAGATCATAGTATACAAGGATAGACTCCTTGTCTGCACACTCTGGCTGCAGCTGTACTTCTTAAATGCAAATCAAGGGGGTTAACCTTCAAGTAACCTACTGTGGTTTTCTCCTTTATCACCTGTACCATCTCCTGACACACAAGGGTCTCCACAATTACCCCTGCCAGAGTTTGCTCCCGTCAGATGGCATTAGGAAAGGGTGCTGCACTTGGCCTTCGCCGTGTCCAGGTTCCAACATTACAAACTTTGTCAAACTACTGAGAGATCGTGTGTTTTTGCTGTCTCCTGCCGCCTACCATACTTGATTCCTAATTCTAGAATCTGCCTATAGAAACTCTCTCTGGTAGAGTTCATTTTGTGACATTTTTTTCTTCCTCCACAGACTCAGATTGTATTGAAACCTCACTCTGTGAGTACAGTCAGTTTGGCCTCAGTACAGTTCAAAGGTCTGAAATAGACACACTTGATTTTCAATAATGGCAATTTCTGTCACTGCACAAACAAATGACCCCCAAAATCTTTTATATTTTAATTAAGGACTCATGTCACCAAGATGGGAGATGGGGTCACTTGTAACCTTGAGTACAGCATTTTCCATAGAAGCCCATCAGGTACAATAAAAGTGCAGAGGGCACACATTCTACTCTTTGAATCCTAGGTTATAGATATGGAAAAAGATGTGGTCCACAGCTCCTCAAAGATCCTCAGATCCCTAATATCACTACCTTGGAAGATACTGATCTGCCCTAGTGACATGCTCCGACAGGAGCTTTCAAAAATGGCAGCTCCTGTCAAAATGGCAGCACCAGGCCATCTCAGCCTGCAGCCATCACAGCAGCTGTCCACAGAGGAGTATCCCTTTCCAGCCTCAGCAGGAGCAGCCACTCAAGAGCTGTCTACAGAGGCAGTGACAATAACTTTCTGCCAGCACCTCAGCCAGTCTTAGCTCCTTTCCTGGAGGAGTGACCATACCACCATCCCTGAAGGGTCTGTGGCCTTTGTCATCCTGCCTGGATTAGGCTGGTGTGGTTTCCCATTGACCTTAACCACAGGACATGGTAGTACTAAGAGAAGCCCTAAAGGATCTCCTACACTCCAGACATGATCCTTCTTACCCCCATTGTGGAGAGGCAATCTAATTTCCCCTTGGTGGTCTGCATCATTCACCCCTCCTAACACTGTTATCCCTTTCTTAGAATGGCCAGCAATATCTAGACAGTAAAGGTGGGACTTCAGGGCTGAGAGAGGGCCTCTGGGAAAAGATCAGAGGCAGGAGGATTCGCTAACATGACATGGTGAAGGTTGATGTACCAGGGCTGTGAGAGAGAGGTAAAGAACAGGTCACGTGGTGGGACATAGGCCAGTATTTGTCACCTTAGAATAACATAAAGTCTGCCAAGCTAAGCATCTAAGCATCTAATAATAACAATAATGATGATGATGATGTCTGTGTCTTTATTCATCCACTGGCAGGACCAAGAAAGTCCCACTATTCATGTCTCAGCCCTGCAGGCCTCTGTCACCTAATGCACACTGTAACTGTGTCTTCAGACAGTCACCCCATCTTTCTGTCAAGCCAGCTACCTCAGGTTGGTGGGGGACAGGGTAAGACTAGAGAACTCCATGACTGTGGGCCACTGTCACACTTCTCCTGCTGTGAAGTGAGTTCCTTGGTCAGAATACCACGTGGATCTCTGTGTGGAATAGCAGGACGGTGGATCAGGCGTTCTGTAAGTTCACTGCTGGTGGCTTCAGCAGAAGCATCCCATGCAGGAAAGGCAAATCCATGGTCAGAGTGAGCGTCTGGTCCAGCAAGGACCAAGTGTTGTCCTTCCCATTTTGTACCTGGTTCACGGGATCAGCCTGCCACCAGGTAGCTGGCTGGTCACCTTGAGGAATGGTGCCACCTCTGGGGCTCAGTGTTGGTCACCACTGTTGGCAAATCTGGCTTGCAGCAGCAGCTGTAGTCAGATCAGCCATAGTGAGTGGAAGTCCATATTGTCGAGCCCATCTCTGCACAATGGTGTCTTTGATCGTAGGCCCATTGAGTAATGGCAGAGGTGGCTAGGGATAGAGACTGACTCCACAGAATGGGTCACCTACCTAATTGATTTTAAAATGTCTTTCCACCTGATGTCACCTTTTGATGAGCATGTACAAGTGTCTTCACACCCTTCCCCCATTTGGAGAGATTTATGCACATGCTTCCTCCCCAGATGACTCCAACATGTTCTTTCCAAGTCCTTGTCCATCAGCCAATCCATTGGCTACAGCACGTGAATTAGAGAGCAACCATATATCTGACCATTTCCCCTTCCAAATAAAATGTATTAACATGTGTATTGCCTGAACTTCCACCCACTGTGCAAGATTTCCCTTCACAAGAGTCTTTCAGTATTGTCCAAGAAAGGGGTTGTAATGCTGCAGCTGTCCACTTCTGGTGGTGCCTGCACAACATGCAGAGCCATGAGCAAGGCAGGCCGTGGTCTTTTCTTCCTTAGTCTTCCACTAATAAAGCCCCTCATGAGGCTGTAGGTATGTGCTTGGCAGCCAATGACATTGCAACAGGAGTAGAGACCATAGGCATGTGGGTAAAGTCTTCATGTAATTTCCTGTGCCTATAGAACCTGACCAGGCACATTTATATCACTTTATTTTTACATTTATATCACTTCTATTTGATAATAGATTACTGTGTGTGTCCTATTTTATGACTTTGCAGATCAGATAACATCCAACTCATTATAGGCAGCAGAGGTCACACAGTAATTTTGTCGCCCATTGTTAAATGTTCAGTTTCCACCAAGGCTAAGAGCTCTCAAAGAGGGAATAGTTGTCTTCTGAGGATGGTGGAGCCTTGCTCCAAAACCCCAGAGGTCTCTTCTGTGATTCATTCACAGGTGTCTGCCAAAGGCTCCAAACAGTGTCCCTCTCTGTCACTGACACCTCAAGTACCATCAGGTCTGCTGTATCCTGGTCCAAGATTTGGGACATCCTGCACAGCAGCCTGGACTGGTTTTAAGAGCCTTTGCCTGCTCCTGGACACACACAGAGCTAGCAGTTTTCTGATTCAGGAGGCACATGGGCCAGAGTAACAGACCCAAGTGAGGGATGTGCTGCCTGCAGAATCCAAAGAGACAAACTAAGCACTGTGCTCCTTTCTTGGTAGTAGGAGGGGCCAGGTCAGTAGCTTTTCCTTCATCTTGGATGGATATCTCTGCATGCCCCAGAGCACTGGATTCCTAAAAACTTTACTGAAGTAGAAGGCTCTCAAAGACTTGGTTGGAATCATTTCCTGCCTGCTGATGCACATACGTGTTACCAGAGTCCAGTGTGGTTGCCATCACATCTCCCTTTAACTGTCCTATCTGGCCAGTACAGAGCAAGACATTGACAGTGGAGACTGACAGTTGACATTGATGGTGACACTAGTTTCTGAAATTCCTACGAGGATGTGATACCGTCTTTGACTCACTACTTTCCTTGGCAGAGGGAACTCTAACCTTTAGCCTTTCCAACTAGAATACTCCTACTCCACAGGTCAGGGAACCAATGTGAGAATTCTGCCAAACTCTATCTATCCCAGTTGTACATTCTGGCTCTGGAAAAACAACCACAGGATGAATACAGGAACCTACTGGACCGAGTGAGAATCAGACTTCTACCAAATTTTCATTAATCACCAGACCTATATAAGACCCTACTTTAACTGCAGGGCCATATATTTCTTAGAATCTCAAGCAATCAGCATTAATTTGGACCAGTATCCAATGGACAAGGGAAAGTCTGATTATTTCTCTCCCCCCTCCCTGTGTATGGTTACCCTAGTGAAAGCCTGTAGGTCCCACCAGAAAAGGATTGGAGAAAGGCCAGCAGAAAACATTTTAGGTACTTTTTAGGTACTTACTAAGTCAAACCTGACCATCGTTCATTCAAGGGGTTCTGGGTCTGCAAACTGACTCAAGTCTAGAAACTGATTCACGGGCAGAGCTGTTCCTTTGCCAGTATTATGTAGCCTTTCTCTCATTTTAGACAATTTTCCCACTTACATGATCAAGCAAAAATTCAGTAGGTATCTGTGTTGCTTTGATTAAGAATATTTGCCTGGCTGTGTTTGTGCAAACCCAGAGGCAGACAGATCTCTGAGTTTGAGACCAGCCTAGTGTACAGAGTAGGTTCCAGGACAGCCATGGAAAAACCTGTAGCTAGTCTTTGCTACTGTGTTGGTTCTTTTTTCTCACCCTATATCCTCGTGGTTTCACCCACTATGACTATATAGGAAAGAAGAAAGGAAAGAGGGAGAGAGAGAGAGAGACAGAGAGAGAGAGAGAGATAGAAAGACAGAGAGACAGAGACAGAGAGAGAGAGGGAGAGGAGGACAGAGGGAGAGAGAGAGAGAGAGAGAGAGAGAGAGAGAGAGAGAGAGAGAGAGGTAGAGAGAGAGACCTGAATCTAATTTCTTTCCCAATCATTTCTCCCAGTTTCCAGCCCAGTTCCTTCAAATGTTTCTCCCAGCCTTTCCTCCCTCAGTTTCCCAACAGTCTGCTTAAACACTCCCTCCTCCCAGTTTTCCCAATGCCAGCAGTTCCAAACTGTAACAATTGTTCTAGCCTCTCTGCTCAGTCAGCTCCTCCTGGCTCTACTGTCTCCCAACAATATCTTCTGCACCAACTGCTTCTCCTCTCACTCTGCTCACCCAATCCTCTTTCTCAGCCTCGGCGTTTTAAAATAACCTATCCTGTTCCTAGAAATCCAAGGGGCAACAAGCCATAAGGTTATAGTTTCAGGCAGTTCTAACAGCTAAGAATTCTAAAGGGCCGGTTGCCTAGCAACTGGGTACCTTTTAAAGGGCCAGGTACACAAGATAAAGCACACTACAGACACACAGTTTAAAAACAAAAACAAAAACAAAAAGGAACAGAAAATATATTCAATATTCAGCCCCATAAGCTCATAAATTTGAATTCTTGGTCTTCAGGGAGTGGAAGTACTTGTGGCAATTAGAGGATGTGGTTTTGGTAGAGGAAGCCTGTCAATGGGGTGGGAACTGGGGCTACAAAGCCAAGATAGTTGCAGAGGCGCTCTCTCTCTCGCTCTCGCTCTCTCTTTCTCCTCTCTCCTCTCTCTCTCTTCTCTCTCTTCTCTCTCTCTCTCTCTCTCTCTCTCTCTCTCTCTTCCTCTTCCTCTTCCTCCTGGCTGTGCATCCAGTGTAGAGCTCTCACCTACTTCTCCAGCACCACGTGTGCCTGCGTGCCTCCATGCTGCCCGCCATTACAGTAATGTAACAAACCTCTCAAGCTATAAGCACGCCCCAATTAAATGCTTCATTTCATAAGTGTGGCCACGATCATGATTTGTCTCACAGCAATGGGACACTGACTCAGAGTTTGCTACCAAGGAGCATGGCACTGCTGTCACAGGCCTGACAGTGCTGCTTGCAGGTGCAATGAGGATTGGATTTGGAAAGTAACCAAGTGCTTTAAGTAGGGCTTCATGGGACACTCGTAAGAGCATGCGAGACAGTGCTGAGGGCGATTAGAACTGGTGGGAAGGCAGGCTGAAGTGGTGTCAGAGGTGATGAATATTAGTAGCACACAGACAATTCTGTGATATTTTGACCAAAAAAAAAAAAAATGTGGCTGCATTTGTCCTTGTCCAAAAAATCAGCCAGAGGCTAATACACTGAAGAGTCTTGCGTTCTTGGCATTGGCAGAGGACATTTGAAGACAGTCTAGTACTGAGTCTGCCCTGTGGTTATTAGTGCTTACTCTTAGGCAGATCTATAATGAAAAGCAACAGCCAATCAAGGGAAAACACACCATGCACAGCTTGAGGGGAGAGAAAGCACTGTGACGTGTACTGGAGCTAAGTCCAGTGCCCAATGAGATAAAATTTAATAAAAAATCTGTGGTGATAAACAGAACAAAGGGAGTGCATACTACAGAACAAGACCACAGCCAGCTTAGCTTCCAACTTGTGTAAAGGAATTAAAGTTTAAGCAGTGAAAAAACTATCAAAAACACAGGCTGTTGAAAACTTATATGAAAGAAGGGCAAAGTGCCAGCTCCAGCAAGCAGCAGAGCTTAGCAGCTTCAGCCACATGGTTCTGTGATGTCTTCAGAGTCAAAAACACAAGGAAGAGATGATGGAATCTCCCTGTGAAGCTAAGAATTGCCACTGAGGTCAGGCATAAGGCAGGGGTGTCCATGCATCTACCACTCCTTGTCAGGAGACCATCTTTTGACAAATGCTTCAGACAACCATTCAAGCATTTTTTCCCAACTTTTTATTTTTTTTTTTTATTTTTTTTTTAAAAGATTTATTTATTTATTATATGTAAGTACACTGTAGCTGTCTTCAGACACTCCAGAAGAGGGCATCAGATCTCATTACGGGTGGTTGTGAGCCACCATGTGGTTGCTGGGATTTGAACTTTGGACCTTCGGAAGAGCAGTCGGGTGCTCTTACCCACTGAGCCATCTCACCAGCCCCTTTTCCCAACTTTTTAAAAGGTTAAAGCTTCCATATTTAAGTTCAATCTCCACTCAGTGTTCCCATATTCAAAAACTCAGCCTGACCCAGTTTTATGTTCCTTCCACCATTATCCCACACCCTCAAAATCCATTCCCACACATATTCCCCAGTGTCTTAGTCAGGATTTCTATTCCTGCAGAACATCATGACCAAGAAGCAAGTTGGGGAGGAAAGGGTTTATTCAACTTACAATTCCATACTGCTGTTTATCACCAAGGAAGTCAGTACTGGAACTCAAGCAGGTCAGGAAGCAGGAGCTGATGCAGAGGCCATGGAGGGATGTTCTTTACTGGCTTGCTTCCCCTGGCTTGCTCAGCCTGCTCTCTTATAGAACCAAGACTACCAGCCCAGAGATGGTCCCACCCACAGTGTGCCTTTCCCCCTTGATCACTAATTGAGAAAATGCCTTACAGTTGTATCTCATGGAGGCATTTCCTCAACTGAAGCTCCTTTCTCTGTGATAGCTCCAGCTGTGTCAAGTTGACACAAAACTAACCAATACAATTGACCCCTTGTCAACTTGACACACAAACACATCACAAGTAAGCCTCAACACTTAATTTCTTATTCATCCCCAAGATCTAAATAACTTTAAAAGTCCCATAGTCTTTACATATTCTTAAAATTTCAATCTCATTAAAATATCCATCTCTTTTAAAATCCAAAGTCTTTTTACAATTAAAAGTCTCTTAACTGTAGGAGCCATAAAAAAAGTTTCTTCCTTCAAGAGGGAAAATATCAGGGCACAGTCACAATCAAAAACAAAAATCAATCTCCAACCATCCAATGTCTGGGATCCAACTCACGATCTTCTGGGTTCCTCCAAAGGCTTGGGTCACTTCTCCAGCCATGTCCTTTGTAGCACACGAGTCGTCCTCTAGGCTCCAGATGCCTGTACTCCACTGCTGCTGCTCTTGGTGGTCATCTCATGGTACTGGTATCTCCAAAACACTGCATGACCCCTTCAGTCCTGGGCTGTCAATTGCAACTGAGGCTGCACCTTCACCAATGGCCTTCCATGGTCTCTCACAGTGCCAAACCTCAGCTGCTCTTCATGACCCTTCATGCCTTCAAAACCAGTACCACCTGGGTGACCCATACACATTACCAAGTCCCGCTGCAGCAGGAGTACAACCTTGGCTATCTCTGGAACACAGCCTCTTTGTGCTTTCAGAAAACACTTTCCAGAAGATGTCACCTCAATGACGCTGTTCTCTTCTTAATCACTGCCAATTTCTTAGCTCCAGCTAACCAGCATCAATAGTCCCAGTAATGCAAAAGTTTCACTTTAGTAGTTCTGGTATCTTGTTAACCACAGCTTATTCTTCAGCCCCAGCTAACCAGAACCACAGAATCTTCCCAATCAAAATAGCAACGGCCCTAAAAAGAGTCTTTAATTAATTTTCCCTCTGAAATTTCACAAGCCAGACCTCTATCTTTTGCACTGTTCTCAACATATCTTCCAAGCTCCTACACAACATCTGACGGAACTCTTAACAACAAATGGATCTTCAAGCCCAAAGTTCCAAAGTCCTTCCACAGTCCTCCCCAAAACTTGGTCAGGTTGTCACAGGAGTACCCCACTATGCTGTACCAATAGTCAGGATTTCTATTCCTGCAGAAACATCATGACCAAGAAGCAAGTTGGGGAAGAAAGGGGTTATTCAACTTACAATTCCATACTGCTGTTTATCACCAAGGAAGTCAGGACTGGAACTCAAGCAGGTCAGGAAGCAGAAGCTGATGCAGAGGCCATGGAGGGATGTTCTTTACTGGCTTGCTTCCCCTGGCTTGCTCAGCCTGCTCTCTTATAGAACCAAGACTACCAGTCCAGAGATGGTCCCACCCACAAGGGGCCTTTCCCCTTGATCACTAAATGAGAAAATGCCTTACAGCTGGATCTCATGGAGGCATTTCCTCAACTGAAGCTCCTTTCTCTGTGATAACTCCAGCTGTGTCAAGTTGACACAAAACTAGCCAGTACACCCAGACTTCTGGATTAGTAAACTTTTTAATGAATTAGCAAACTCGTCAAGCTCCTTACATGTGTGCACAGAAGTGCAGGGTTCCTCCTCATGGACTACACACTCCACCTTCCCTCCTGAAATCTACCATGTCTGAAGTCTGCTTATAGGTCTAGAGACAGGTAACACAGCCACTAAAAAAAAAAAATGGAGTTGAGAAAGGACTGCTGGATTAGATCAGCGTACATATGTGAGAACCTCAGAATGGAAGGAAGGAAATGTGTTGAGTTTAGGGATTTTGTTTCAATAAGAGAATGAAAGCTATGAATTCCTTCAAAAGTAATAAAGATGACATTTGACCAGGGGAGACCTCTTGAAAATGTTGGCTGTGGGGCTGGTGAGATGGCTCAGTGGGTAAGAGCACCCGACTGCTCTTCCAAAGGTCAGGAGTTCAAATCCCAGCAACCACATGGTGGCTCACAACCATCCCTAACGAGGTCTGACTCCCTCTTCTGGAGTGTCTGAGGACAGCTACAGTGTACTTACATATAATAAATAAATAAATAAATAAAAAAAAAAAGAAAAGAAAATGTTGGCTGCAAAAATGAAGGAAGAAAACAGGTAGAACAACAAAACAAAACAAAACAAAACAAAACAAAACAAAACATGGATTCTCATCTCTCTACATGGAAACATCTCTGAGCTGGCTGAGAAACGAATGTCTCCATGTCTGTTCAAAGCTAATAAATCTTGTTGGCTACAAAGTCCACATGACATTTCAGGTCATTCTTTCAAATGGCATGGGTGGATATTTATATTGCAGCTTGTGCATAGAGCACAAGCAGAGTGATGGGGTTTGATGCCTTTCCTTCCCACACATAGAAGAGTCATCTTGAACTGATCTGTGCACAGGGCTCATTCCATCCTTATCCAGATGATTCAGTAAAACTTCAACATGGCTAATCTCACAGCCTCACAGACTGCTCCATCCTGGACTTCAGTTAAACCCTGCACTTTCCTATGATATAGAGACTGGACAGCAAATGCTACACCTAGCTTTCTTAGGACTTGACCATTATCCTAATTGCCTTAGGGCGCCTGAAAGTTATCATCATTCCCAGAAAGACGGGTGAACTTTTAAGGACAACATGCCCTTGTTCCCAAAAGTGGGGCGGAAGCTATTTAGTTGTTGAGTGGATGTAGACTATTTGTTTTGTAGGGGTGGCCACAAGTTGTTAAAGGTCCTCATCAGGGAAGAAACAAAGAAAGGGAGATTAGATTCAGGAATTTCTTTCTCTTTTCCTTTCTTCTGTTTTTCTTTCTCTGCTATCTAATGTTAGTGGAAGAAGGGGGAGAAGAGAGTTTTAAAAAAAGAGGGTATGTAGGCATATTTTTTCCAACCTACTTTAATAAATGTTCAGCCTCTCCTTTTGCCAGCCATGCAGAAGAGGTAGTGGAAGAGAAAAATTATTAGGATATGGGGGAAGTGGACCTGTTTATCAACAGCTCCTTGGGGGCAAGCTCAATCTTCTTTGGCAGCAGTTCAGTCCCATAGCAAACACCAAATACGAATCAATAGCTGCAGTCCAGTCCTCTCAGCAGGCAGACACCATGCCTGAACCAGCAACTGAGGATCAATCCTGAAGAAACCATAAGGCTCACCAACCAAGACGTCACAGGAAGGTCCAAAGCAGTTCTTTGGAGAGTTTCTCTCAATAGGGGCGGTCCCACAAGTGTATCTCAACAACCATGTAGGGCAAACCAACCTTGTATAATTATGTTTTCATACTTGCTCTTATTGTATGTAGTTTATAATGTCAGAGATAGTGTGGGGAATTGCAGGCTGGTCTCCAGTCGAGCTGAGCGATGGTCATAATTCACCTACATGACATGGTAGGCGTTCCCTCATACTCCTGGAACTCTGGAGCCTGCCTAAGGTACCACCTCCCACAGCCCCCACAAGAGAAGCATGGTCAGTAGTCATATAAGCAATGGCCCAAGCTTCTAACCTTCAGGCTAAACTCCTCCCCTGTTACCTAGCAACAGTGAAGACCATAAAAAGGGGTGCCCCCACATTGCTCTCTTACTCCTTTGTCCTCTCACATCACATCTCTCTTCTCTCACTTCTCTCTCCTCTTCACTTTCTCTTTGTCTTCTCTCTCTCTCCTCTCTCTCTCTCTCTCTCTCTCTCTCTCTCTCTCTCTCTCTCTCTCTCCCTTCTTCCTACCCTCTCTCTTTCCCCTGCATTTCTATAATAAAGCTCTAAAACCATAGAGAGTCTCTGCTCTGCTCCTTCAAGTTCCACTGCACACTCTGGTCAGTGTTGGGAACTTCTTCCCTCTCTCCCACAACCCTGGTGGCTTTAGCAAAGTAGCTGGGGGGGGGGGGAGGTCCCCAGGCAGGGCTACCCCTTGACCACCCCCTGAAGAGCGGGATAGAGGAATGCTCACCCAGGGATGAGTGGATAGGGTAGAATACAACCCTCCCACGCCTGACTGACCAGAGAATAGGGAAACTCTGACGGGGTATGGGCATCTTTTTCCTATTTCACTTCTCCCTGGGCCCCATTCCAGGGCCTCCCCATTATTTTGTTACCAACAGGATAGAGCCCTTTATAGGACTAAAGGGGGAGCAATAATGAAGTAATGTTGTTGTACACTGTGAAGATGAGTCTCTGTCCTACCTTGCCTACCCTAAAGCACCCTGAGTGGTAAAATAAAAACCCTATGTCCTGTAGCAAAGGAGAGTAGAAGGCAGGATTCTGGTCAGTTAGAGGAACTCTGGGAAGAGAGAAGCATGGGGGATTTGCCACCCAGACGTGGAGGAAGCAGGATGTGTGAAACTGAGGACAGGTGACCAGCCATATGGCAGAACTTAGAATAGTATGAATGGGATAACTGAATTATGAGAATGCTGGGAACAGGCCTAGATAAAGCCTAAGCATTCATAAATAAATGTAAGTCTGCCATCATTATTCAGAGCAAGGGAGGACAAGCAGGAATCTCGGACAGATAACAGGAACAGGAGCAAGCAGACACAGAGCAAGCCTTTCCTTCTTCCTTGTCTTCATGTAGGCTTCCAGCAGAAGGCGTGGCCCAGATCAGAAAGGGGGAGGAGCTCCTGCTCAAATATTCTGTACTACAGGTGTGTCTTCCTACCTCAAAGAAAAGGATCAGAAGTTGATCTTCCCACTTCAAATTAAGCAAAAAGCCTCAAGATGGTGTGCTCCATTTTGAGGTTTTAGTTATCCCCACATGTAGCTGACATCAAAGAACCAACACCATGGTCCCTGTCCGAGTTCTGGAACTGCTATGTTTGGGGCTTTGCAGCTTCTTTTAGCACCCATGGCTCTGCCTCCTACCTCTCCTCTTACCGGGAGTTTTCTTCCCACGGGTGGAAAAGCACGTAAAGTTCTTCTGGATGTAGTTTGATGAGAGCAGGGCGGTCTGAGACCAGAGAGCCCTGGAGAAGTGCAGACAGGAAGGAGGCCCTGGGGCAGCTCAGCAGCCTGCATCCCCTTTACCCTCAACTCTGTGGACTCAGACGCTGTCATCTTTGTTTCTTCCACCAGGCGGCGCTGTTGCCCAAGAATGCGATGCTTCTCTTTCATCTTCAACAGGTGAGACCCTGGAGGGTCTGCAGTGGGAGGAGGGAAGATGGGAAAGGGGACACCTTTCTCTGCAGGAATGCTCTGAATATTGGGATGTCATAGTCTGTTACAAATTAGCATTCAAACATCTGAGTAGAGTTTATCTTGTTCATAGGGAATTAAAAACTAACATAGGCTTAAGTGCAAAGATGAGCACACACTGTGTCTTTTTCCTGGGATGAGGCTGTGATCAGTATGTTGTATTTTTAATTCTATGACTCTTTTGCAAACTGTCTTCAGTACGGTGTATTTCAATCATACATTCCTGTCCTGTCCCAGAGCTGGCTTCACTGGCTGGTGATACAGATTTGTCTAAAGAGCCCGCGACCCTCAGCCTCTGCTCTAGATGTGTAGGAGAAAGAGAGGATTATTGAAATCATATATTTAAAATTTTTATTAGAATTATTTGTTTTTTGTACATGAGTATGTAGGTGCACTAGCATTCGATCCCTGGGAACTGAAGTTGCAGATGGTTGACAGCTGCTACGTGCTGATGGAACTCACCCTGGATCCTCTGCAACAGGAACACGTGCTCTCAGCTCTGAACCATCTCTCCAGCCACCATTGGAATGTTCACATCAGGAAACCACACAGCTGATCACAGCCTGCTGCTGAGCACATGAGAGAAGCTAGAGGCTCAGGAAGAGACACTGTCAGTGCAGAGCTCAGGAGGGAGGGGAGCTGGGCACTGATGGGGAGAGGCCTGAGGGACAGAGACAGAGAGGGGCTGAGCAGGAGGAGACAGAGGCAAAGGGGGAGACCTAACTCAGCAGAGTCCCCTGTTGGAGGGTATCTCTGTCAGACTGCACTGGACACATCTGCAGAACCCTGCTGGCCTCTTCCATTTCATAGTGAACGCTGTGCTGGTTTGAATGAGAACAGCCACACAGGCTCATAGGAATGAATCCTTCAAATCCAGCTCATGGAACTGTTCAGAAAGGACTGGGAGGTGTGGCCTTGTTGGAGGATGTGTGCCACTGGGTTGGGCACTGAGGTTTTAACAGAATTTCTCTATTCCCAGTGTCTCAGCCTTTGCTTGCAAATCAAGTCCTGAGCTCTCAGCTGTTCCTCCACCACACCTTCCCTCTGCCATCATGCACTCAAACCCTCTGAAACTAGAGAAGAGATTAAACATTGTTATATGTTGCCTTGGTTACAGTGTCTTATCACAGTAATAAAAAACTAACTAAAGCTGGTGTGGTGACACATGCCTTCAATCCCAGTGTGGTGGATTGAATAGGTGGCCCCATAGACTCATGTGTTTGAAAGCTTGGCCCACAAGGAGTGGCACTATTAGGAGGTGTGACCTTGTTGGAGGAAATGTGTCACTGTGAGGTTGGGCTTTAAGGTCTCCTATGCTCATGCTCTGCCCAGTGTGGAAGGAAAGCCTCTCCCTGGCTGCCTCTGGATCAAGGTGTAGAAGTCTCTGCTCCTCCAGCACCATGTCTACCTGCACACTAGCATGCTTCCTGTCATGATGGACTAAATCCCTGAAACTGTAAGCCAGCCTCTACTAAATGCTCCTCTTTAGAAGGGATGCCTTGGCCAGGCAGTGGTGACACACGCCTTTAATCCCAGTACTTGGAAGGCAGAGGCAGGTGGATTTCTGAGTTCGAGGTCAGCCTGGTCTACAGAGTGAGTTCCAGGACAGGCAGGGCTACCCAGAGACACCCTCTCTTGGGAAACAAAAAACAAAAAAACAAAGTTATGGTGCTTTGGTTTTGTTTTTTGTTTGTTTGTTTTTTGGTTTTTCAAGACAGGGTTTCTCTGTGTAGCTCTGGCTGTCCTGGAACTCACTTTGTAGACCAGGTTGGACTCGAACTTAGAAATCCACCTGCCTGCCTCTGCCTCCTGAGTGTAGGATTAAAGGCGTGAGCCACCACGCCTGGCTGGTCATGGTGGGTTTTTTTTTTTGGTTTTTTGTTTTAAATGTTTGTTTGTTTGTTTGTTTATTATATGTAAGTACACTGTAGCTGTCTTCAGACACACCAGAAAAGGTTGTCAGATCTCATTACAGATGGTTGTGAGCCACCATGTGGTTGCTGGGAATTGAACTCAGGGCCTCCAGAAGAGCTCTTCTTAACCGCTGAACCATCCTACCAGCCCCGGTCATGGTGTTTCTTAACAGCAACAAAACCTAAACTAAGACACCCAACACATGCTGGGCAGTGGTGGCACACGCCTGTAATCCCAGCACTTGGGAGGCAGAGGCAGGTGGATTTCTGAGTTCGAGGCCAGCCTGGTCTACAGAGTGAGTTCCAGGACAACCAGGGCTACACAGAGAAACCCTGTCTCGAAAACCCAAAAAAAAAAAAAAAAAAAAAAAAAAGACATCCAACACAAAGGCAGTTGTATCTCTGTGAGTTCAAGGACAGCAATGCCAGGGCTGTGCCTATAGACCTTGTCTAAACAAACAAACAAAACCCATAGTAAAATAAGAAGAAAAGCAATGGAGTTAGATCCTCTCTGTGAAGCTGCCTAACCCCAACAGCATCCCTAGGTTGGTCAGGAAGAAACCTAAGAGCATCAAGTCCCCATGGAAAATGCTCACAGCATCTAACAAGTGGGGTTCAGGGAGACAGGGTCTGCTGAATCCTGGTGAGGCTGGGGGGCAGCTGTGGAGACGTTCATGGGAAGGTGACGAGTTCACACCTGTGGTCACACACATTGCTCTGTGTGATGAGTGACTCACTTTGGGAGTCCCCACCCATCTCTGCTCTTCTTTTTTTGGGGGGGGGGGCGCGGGAGGGGGATTTGAGACAGGGTTTCTCTGTGTAGCCCTGGCTGTCCTGGAACTCACTCTGTAGACCCAGGCTGGCCTCGAACTCAGAAATCCACCTGCCTCTGCCTCCCAAGTGCTGCCACCACCGCCCGGCTCATCTCTGCTCTTCTTTCCACTTCACTTCTGTGGCTGCTAGTTGAAAAGATCCACAGAATCATGAAATGGGTAAATTTAATCGTTCCCCACACTACTGATCAGGGATGAAACCTCACATCACCAGTGTGTGCTCTCTGGCATGAGAATCATCTTTCTTCCAGTGTCCACACTGCACAGGCCTGGGGAACTCTGGGGCCAACTCGGTTATCAGAACCAGTGTCCCACACAGCTGTGACATTCATGTCCCTCACCTCATCAGCTCTTAAGTGTGAGTGAAGTCAGAGAGAGAGTGAGAAGTTGACAGATTACATAGCTTCTACCACACTATCATTCTTATTCTGTGGTATAGTCGGTGACAGCTCCTCTCCTATGGTGAATTAGTCACTAAAGCAACTGCACCATGGAAGGAAGTGCAGACACAGGGAGGAGAGTGGAGTGTAGACAAGGGTCAGTGCCCTGCATCTGTGGTCTCCACGGGAGCCTCTTCCCAGTGGACAAGGGGGTCTCCTATCCTGAGACAATGACCCAGGTCCACATGGACAACCTCAGGACTCTGAATGAAGACGCTTGTAAAACACACCTACCCGGAGCCGCAGACATTTCATCTGTGGGGAAAAAAGGAGTCTGAGAATATCCAAAAGTTTAGAGAACAGATCCTGAGGGAAGAGGCAAAGGCTCCTCTTTAAAGATGAGAGTCCTGCACTCAGGCTTGACAGTGTGAGCCGCCCATTGCAGGTGAACACATAGCCTGGTCTCTGTGGGTTCCGTGTGGGGCTTGCAGGCTAGCGCCTCTGCTTTAAGGAGAAGCCTCTCTCCACTGCATCCCCAACCCCTTGTACTGCCATTGTATTCCCGGAAGTAGATTTTCTTCTAGAAGATTCTAGGGTCTGACTTCTGAAGAGAAGAAGGAAGAGGAAGGGTGGAGGAGAGGACACAGAGATTCTGGCTCCCGGTGTCCTGACAGCTTCTGGGTTAGAACTCGGAGACACCACGACAAACAGCTCTCTGTCCACAGCACATGGTTCAGGAAAAGTCTTAGTCTCCACGCGGTGAGGTCAGGGGTTGGGAAGCCCAGGGCTGAGGACTCCCCATCTCCCCAGTTTCACTTCTGCTCCTAACCTGGGCCAGGTCATTCGGCTCGGCTCGGACACTGATTGAGGCTATCAGGTCTCACCCCCATGAGTGGCGCGTTCCTGGGGAACCAACCAGCGTCGCCGCGCCACTGGTTATAAAGTCCACACAGCCCGAGGGACTCAGACGCCCCGGATCCCAGATGGGGGCGATGGCGCCGCGCACGCTGCTCCTGCTGCTGGCGGCTGCCCTGGCCCCGACCCAGACCCAGGCAGGTGAGTGCGGGGTCGGGAGGGAAACAGCTTTTGCAGAGAGGGGCGGGGGCGGCACCAGGGAAGCCGCGTCCCCGCGTCGCCCACCGGACCCTCCGCCCCTTCTTCACCCGAGCCCCGCGCCCTGCTCCCCTCCCGGCCCGCGCACCCGCCCGGGGTCCGGAGAGGAGGTCCGGGTCTCACCGTGCGCCGCCCCCAGGCTCACACTCCATGAGGTATTTCGAAACCTCCGTTTCCCGGCCGGGCCTTGGGGAGCCCCGGTTCATTATTGTCGGTTACGTGGACGACACGCAGTTCGTGCGCTTCGACAGCGACGCGGAGACTCCGAGGATGGAGCCGCGGGCGCCTTGGATGGAGCAGGAGGGGCCGGAGTATTGGGAGCGGGAGACACAGAGAGCCAAGGGCAATGAGCAGAGTTTCCATGTGAGCCTGAGGACCCTGCTCGGCTACTACAACCAGAGCGAGAGCGGTGAGTGACCCCGGAGGTCACGACCCCTCCACGTCCCGAAACGGAGGCCGGTGACGTCCCGGGTCCAAAGTCCGAGGTTCGGGAGCAGAACTGACCCAGGACCGGATTCCCTTTCAGTTTGGAGGAGTCCGCGCAGGGGGGAGAGGGGGCGGGGGAGGGGCTGACAGCAGGATCCCGCAGGCTCTCACACGATCCAGTGGATGTATGGCTGTAAAGTGGGGTCCGACGGGCGCTTCCTCCGCGGGTACCTGCAATACGCATACGACGGCCGCGATTACATTGCCCTGAACGAAGACCTGAAAACGTGGACGGCAGCGGACGTGGCGGCGATTATCACCCGACGCAAGTGGGAGCAGGCTGGTGCTGCAGAGTATTACAGGGCCTACCTGGAGGCCGAGTGCGTGGAGTGGCTCCTCAGATACCTGGAGCTCGGGAAGGAGACGCTGCTGCGCACAGGTGCAGGGGCCGCGGGCAGCTCCTCCCTCTGCCCTCGGGCTGGGGCTCAGTCCTGGGGAAGAAGAAACCCTCAGCTGGGGTGATGCCCCTGTCTCAGAGGGGAGAGAGTGACCCTGGGTCTCCTGATCCCTCATCACAGTGACTGCACTGACTCTCCCAGGGCTCAGCCTTCTCCCTGGACAGTGCCCAGGCTGTCTCAGGAGGGAAGGAGAGAATTTCCCTGAGGTAACAACAGCTGCTCCCTTCAGTTCCCCTGCAGCCTCTGTCAGCCATAGCTCTCCCAGGCTGAGTTCTCTGCCCACACCCACTGCTATCCTGCTGAGTGTGTCAGCCCTTACACCTCATGACCTGAAGTCTCCTTTACCCGATGGGAGACATGGACTATCCTACACTAGGCTGGTTTCCCCAGTTTCTAGAACTTTCCAAAGAATACATTCTACCAGATCCCTCCCTGTCTGTGGGGTTTGCATCCTTTGACACCCAATTCTATCTATTCCTGCAATGGTGAATGGTCACATGAGCCATTATGGGTTACCCTAAACAAATACTTTTCTTGTGTTTTTTCCCCTCTCGTTTTCTTTATATCTTTACTTTTTTTTAAGGGTATTATGTTGCTTATAATCGGTTTTTCTTCGGCACTGGAATGATATTGCTCTCTCTCCCCACCACACCCCCACCCCCGCCTATATCATTTGTATCAGTAGCCCTGGCTGTCCTGGAACTCACTCTGTAGACCAGGCTGGCCTTGAACTCAGAAATCAGCCTGCCTCTGCCTCTGCCGCTGGGATTAAAGGCGTGGGCCACCACCACTGGGCAGAAGAAAGGTTCCTGTGAGTTTAAAATGTTTTCTGGCAGAATTAACCATCCAGATCACTCCTGATATCCCTGTGCCCCACCAAGTTACAGTGCTCCTCCTGGTGAATCAGGACTTGGACTCTGAGAGACAGGGTCTTCTGCAATCCAGGGCTGAGTGAGAGGGAAGACCACACACCCTGTGAGCCCACTGTGTTCCAGTGAGTGCTGCACTGGGGTCCACAGCACACTCCAGGGATCCTGTGTGACACACCTGTACCTTGTCCCCCAGAGTCAGGGGCTGGGAGTCATTTTCTCTGGCTGAGTGTCAGAGGTTCACCACATTTCTGCTACACACTCCCTGATGGCTGTTTACTTGGACTGACAGTTAATGTTGGTCAGCAAGATGACCACAGTGGTTTAGTCTCAATGGTGTCACTCTTCCAGTAGCATATGGTCCTGATTTCTAATTTAGATACGAACTCAAACACATATGAAATTTCTTATTTTCCATTCCATCTTCCATTATATAGCTACCTATCTCGTGCTATTGAACATCACATAAGGATGACCATGTTGACCCACTGTCTCATGTGGATTCCCTCTTAGCTTCTGAGTCCCCGAGGAAAATGTGCAGTTCTGTGCTGAAGGGACCAGCTCTGCCTGCAGGTCACTAGTGCCATGACAGTTGAAGTGTTCATACAGACACATAGTTCAGTGTAATTACTGATTTAATTTTGTCTTAGCAGTTTTCAGTTTGTCTTTTTATTTGTTTGTTTGTTTGTTTGTTTGTTTGTTTTATGTATGGAAGTACACTGTAGCTGTACTGATGGTTATGAGCCTTCGTGTGGTTGTTGGGAATTGAATTTTTTTTTAGGACCTCTGTTTGCTCTGATCGGCCCCGCTCACTCCGGTCAACTCCTAAGGGTCAACTCTGCTCACTCAGCTCAGTCCCTGCTTGTTCTGGCCCAAAGATTTATTTATTATTGTACATAAGTACACTGTAGCTGACTTCGTATGCACCAGAAGAGGGCGTCAGATCTCATTACAGATGGTTGTGAGCCACCATGTGGTTGCTGGGGCTTGAACTCAGGACCTTCAAAAGAGCATTCAGTGCTCTTTACCCTCTAAGCCATCTCCCCAGTCCTCAGTTTGTCTTCTTAATTGTGCGATTTCTTGAATCTTCCACACAGATCCCCCAAAGACACATGTGACCCATCACCCAGGATCTGAAGGTGATGTCACCCTGAGGTGTTGGGCCCTGGGCTTCTACCCTGCTGACATCACCCTGACCTGGCAGTTGAATGGGGAGGAGCTGACCCAGGACATGGAACTGGTGGAGACCAGGCCTGCAGGGGATGGAACCTTCCAGAAGTGGGCATCTGTGGTGGTGCCTCTTGGGAAGGAGCAGAATTACACATGCCATGTGTACCATGAGGGGCTGCCTGAGCCCCTCACCCTGAGATGGGGTAAGGAGAGTGTGGGTGCAGAGCTGTGGTCAGGGAAAGCTGGAGCCTTCTACAGACCCTGAGTTGGTCAGGGCTGAGAGCTGGGGTCATGACCCTCACCTTCTTTTCCTGTACCTGTCCTTCCCAGAACCTCCTCCTTCCACTGACTCTATCATGTCACACATTGCTGATCTGCTGTGGCCATCATTAAAGCTCTGGTGGTATTTGTGATGAAGAGAAGGAGAAACACAGGTAGGAAAGGGCAGGGTCTGAGTTTTCTCTCAGCCTCCTTTAGAGTGTGCTCTGCTCATTAATGGGAAACACAGCCACACCCCACATTGCTACTGACTCAAACTGGGTCTGCTGTCAGTTCTGGGAACTTCCTAGTGTCAAGATCTTCTTTGAACTCTCACATCTTTTCCTCTCACAGGTAGAAAAAGAGGGGACTATGCTCCCGCTCCAGGTTAGTGTGGGGACAGGATTGTCCTGGGGACATTGCAGTGAAGCTGGAGATGTTGGGAGCTCTGGGAATCCATAATAACTCTTCCAGAGAAATCTTCTGGGGGCTTGGGTTTTAGCTTGCTATGAATATATCTCTATATATTTCTTAACCTAGGCAGGGATAGCTCCCAGAGCTCTGATATGCCTCTCCCAGATTTTAAAGGTGACACTCTGGGGCCAGATTGGGGAAGAGCAAGGTGGATATGATTGGGTTTCAGGGAGTCCCAGAATCCCCTGTGAGTGAGTGATGGGTTGTTGGGGTGTTGACTTCATAGTGATGGTTCATGACTCTCATTCTCTAGTGTGAAGACACCTGACTGGAGTGGACTGAGTGACAACCAGTGTGTTCAGGTCTCTCCTGTGACATCCAGAGCCCTCAGTTCTCTTTAGACAACAGTGTCTGATGTTCTCTGTGTTCCTGTGGGCTCAATGTGAAGAACTGTGTAGCCCAGCCTGCCCTGCACACCAGGACCCTGTCCCTGCATTGCTTGCTCCCTTCTACAGTCAGCCTTCCAACTCCAGCCAAACACTGGGAGACATCTGCATCCTGTGAGCTCCACGCTACCCTAAGCTGCAGCTCCTCACTTCCACACTGAGAATAAGAATCTGGATGTGAACTTTATTGTTCATATCCTTGATCTGAGGGTTGATTGACAGGTAAACTAAAGAATTAAGAATACTTAGAGTTTGTGGAGGAAATAAATGGCAGATGGAGAACCTTCCAGAGTCTGTGTCAGTATGCTGTGTGTGTGTGTGTGTGTGTGTGTGTGTGTGTGTGTGTGTGTGTGTTGGGACAGAATAAGGCTATGGGAGCTGATGGTGAACAGGGCTGTGCCCAGATGAGCTCCTTGTTGTCTAAGATAGGATCACCCCCAGCTCTTTAACTTCCGGGCTCTGCTCTCTCCATTACTGTGAGGCACATGCTGAGAGTCTGTGATCACAGAGACACAGGATGGCCAGAGCCTTGTCCTGTCCTGTCCACAGGATTATGAGCAGCCCAGGCTTCCGTCTTGACTGTGGCTCTTTACTTTGTCTTCTGTGTTTATTTCTTGCATCTTTAGTTCATATGGAGAACTGAGTCTATTCTTTTCCTGCAAGTGCTTCCTGTCTGATTCTCCTCATGGATGCCCACCTGTGACAGGACTAGGAGGTGTTTTCCCATTCTTGTCCCCACCAGACACAACAAGGGCCCTGCTCTCAGGACACTGTGGTCTGCACAGGTGAACTAAACTCTCCTTAGCTCCTGCCTCCTTCCAGGTGCCTCCATGGCGTTCTCCCCATCTTTCCCCAGCTAACCCTGGGTTGCAGGATCCACACAGGGGAGGGATCCACAGGCTCTCATCTCAGATCTGGTCCTGTTGGGTCTCTGCTGTGCCCATGGCCCCTGTCCTTCCCTGACTCTGAGGATCCTGGTGCTGCCTCCAGAGAAGATTCAAGGGTTGACGGGATGAGTCTACGTTAGATTTATGTTTATTTTAAAAGCTGGTCCAGGGATTGGAGAGATGGCCCAGTGGTTGAGAGCACTTGATGCTCTTTCTGAGGACTCAGATCCCAGCACACACATGGTTGCTTACAACTATCTATAACTCCAGTCCAAGGGATTTCAATGTCCTGTGGATACCAGACTCATGGAAGGGATCAAATACATACAGAAAAAAACACTCAGAGACATAAAATTAATAGATCTTTTCAAAAATACATTGCAAGATGCCAGAGATAGAAATTCCTTTGTTTACTGCTCCAGGTTCCGGCCCTTGAAGTTTTCTCTTCTAGCTTCGTAATATCCAGTCAAGAGTGTGTATACCAACATGGCGGTAATCTCTGTCTTGATGCAGCCATCTTCATCTTGTGAAGGATGATGACTTCCTCAGACCAGCAGACCAACATTCATACACAATAAATGTTTTATTTTTTTATTTTTTTTTTTAACTTTTTTTTTTTTTTTTAATTTATTTATTATATGTAAGTACACTGTAGCTGTCTTCAGATACACCAGAAGAGGGCATCAGATCTCATTACGGGTGGTTGTGAGCCACCATGTGGTTGCTGGGATTTGAACTTCAGACCTTCGGAAGAGCAGTCGGGTGCTCTTACCCACTGAGCCATCTCACCAGCCCAATAAATGTTTTATTAATGAACAAAAAATAAATAGGTCAGCCAGGCAGTGGTGGCACAGGCCTTTAATCCCAGCACTTGGGAGGCAGAGGCAGGCAGATTTCTGAGTTCAAGACCAGCCAGGTCTGCAATGTGAGTTCCAGGACAGCCAGGGCTACACAGAGAAACTCTGTCTCGAAAAACCAAAAAAATAAAATAAAATAAAATAAAATAAAATATAGGTCATGAGTCAAAGACAGAAAGGTAGGTGTGGAGAGGGAGGGAGGGCTCTGCTGAGGGGACATCTCAGGTGACCCTGAGCTCGGTGTGAGGGGACAGGGAGCTGAGTTTCCCCGTAACCACATTTGACCACAGGTTGTATTAATAAACAGAGCCTCTGCCAGGCGTGGTGGCGCACGCCTTTAATCCCAGCACTTGGGAGGCAGAGGCAGGCGGATTTCTGATTTCGAGGCCAGCCTGGTCTACAAAGTGAGTTCCAGGACAGCCAGGGCTACACAGAGAAACCCTGTCTCAAAAAACCAAAGTAAATAAACAAACAAACAAACAAACAGAGCCTCTGCAGAAGCTGGAGGTGACTGCATGACTTTCTCCTCCAGACTGAAGCATTCCCTGCTGGAGCCAGGAGGAGGCTGATGAGGCCCAGGAAACACAATGGCTACAGATTCACTGAGCTCACACAGTATAGCAAGTCCCTGTTGGGGTTGGACCAGCAGTAGTTCCTGAGGGAGAGGAGGCTGCTGGGAGCTGTGCAGGGGTCTTCAGTGATGCAGCTGTTGTGAGTGGACATGCACACTGGGCAGGGCTGCTCAGCGGTTATCCCCCGACTCACACATGTTTCTGTGAATAACCAGGGAGCTCAGGGTTCACCGAGCTGACCATGGATGGATGCTTTCCTTGGTCTGCTGTCACCGTCTCCATCTGGGCTGAAGGAAATGTTCTCAAGCAGGTAACATAGCTGTGTCTTTTGTCATTGGCCCACAGTGTCTGTTCCAGATTTGAGATCTAAGCCCTGTTTCTAAGATATACAAAGAAATACATCCTGGAGCAAGCTCTGTAGTGGAAAGATGCATGTGATACAATGTAAAGGAATAAATAAGAACAAGTTGTGTAGGGAGCTGGAGGGTAGAAGGGAAGGCGCCCAGAGTGCAGGTGAGAGGAACAGGGCAGAGAGCTATTGGTTTTTAATTTTTGGTTTTCCAATACAGGGTTTCCCTATGTAGCTCTGGCTGTCCTGGAACTTACTATGTAGACCAGGCTGGCCTCAAATATAAATCAAACTACCCCTGCCTCTGCCCCTGCCCCTGCCCCTGCCCCTGCCCCTGCCCCTGCCCCTGCCCCTGCCCCTGCCCCTGCCCCTGCCCCTGCCCCTGCCCCTACCCCTGCCCCTGCCCCTGCCCCTGCCGGGAATAAAGGCTGTATATCCACCACTCTTTGAGTTATTGTTATTTAAGATTGTGTGTGTGTGTGTGTGTGTGTGTGTGTGTGTGTGTGTGTTTATAGTCAGGTCTCTGACTTCAGAGGCTGTAGGCTTCAATTTTTCTTTTTTTTTTTTTTGTTCTAACTCTTTTTTTTTATTACATATTTTCCTCAATTACATTTCCAATGCTATCCCAAAAGTCCCCCATACCCTCCCCCCCCACTTCTCTACCCACTCATTCCCATTTTTTTTTTTTTGGCCCTGGCGTTCCCCTGTACTGGGGCATATACAGTTTGCGTGTCCAGTGGGCCTCTCTTTCCAGTGATGGCCGACTAGGCCATCTTTTGATAGCTTCAATTTTTCAAAACCTACTTTAATAAGGGTTCTTTAACACTTCAACCCCCCCCCCCAGCCCACCACCCACCAGAGAGACATAGTAGAAAAGAAAGGCTAACAAGGCAAAGGGAGCTGTGGACCTGTGTAGAAATAGTTCTTTGGGGTGGTTCCAATCTTTGTCGTCAGAATATCAGCAGTTCAGTCCACTAGCAAACTACCAAACAGGAATCAGCAGCAGCAGCAGTCCAGCCCACTCAACAAATACCACCGCTCCGCCCAGTTGACACAAGTCAACAGAAGTGGCAGGAAGCCCCCTGTATATCACAAGAAGTTCTCTGGTGCATTTTCTCTCTACAAAGTCACAACTAGAAAAAATCAGCAGAGCCAGGCAGTGGTGGCGCACGCCTTTAATCCCAGCCCTTAGGAGGCAGAGGCAGGCAGATTTCTGAGTTTGAGGCCAGCTTGGTCTACAAAGTGAGTTCCAGGACAGCCAGGGCTATACAGAGAAACCCTGTCTCGAAAAAAAAACCAAAAAAAAAAAAAAAAAAAAAAAAGAAAAAGAAAAAGAAAGAAAGAAAGAGAAAGAAAGACAGAGAAAAAGAAAAGATCAGCAAAGCAGTGCCAGGGAAAACCAATGCGAAAGCCTCATCGGCACAAACCAGCGAATCCAAGCAAGGCAAACCAACGCCCGACCTTTGTCACACTGCCTGTAGAGTCAGGTTTATCCTCCCAAAATATCACGTGTCTGCTGCCGCAAAATATCCTCTCACCTGGGTCTGCCCCAGCAAAACATATGACCTAACTGAGTCTCCAAAGAAACCAGAAATTTCCACTTTAAGAGGCAAGTTGATCTCTAGGAGTTCAAGACTAGCCTGGTCTACAGAGTGAGTTCCAGGACAGCCTGGACTCCACAGTGGGACTGTATCTCAAAAAAAAAAAAAAAAAAAAAAAAAAGGTACTTTTAAAAAATCATTTGTGAGCCGGGTGGTGGTGGCGCACGCCTTTAATCCCAGCACTCGGGAGGCAGAGGCAGGTGGATTTCTGAGTTCAAGGCTAGCCTGGTCTACAAAGTGAGCTCTACGAGCTCTACTACACCTGACAGCTTACTATCCAGAATTCACATGAGCTCAAAAACTGAACACTAAGTAGACAACCCAACCAAACAGTGGGCCGTGGCACTGAACAGAAATCTCTCAAAAGAAGAATTACCCACTCAGGAAGCTGAGGCAAGCAGATCTCTGTGAGTTCGAGGCCAGCCTGGTGCACATTGTATAACAAGCTCCAGGACAACCAGGGTTACTAAGTGTGATGTTGTTTTTAAAAGGCTATTTCTGCCGGGCAGTGGTGGTGCATGCCTTTAATCCCAGCACTTGGGAGGCAGAGGCAGATGGATTTCTGAGTTCAAGGCCAGTCTAGTCTACAGAGTGAGTTCCAGGACAGCCAGGGCTACACAGAGAAACCCTGTCTCTAAAAACAAACAAACAAACAAACAAACAAAAGGCTATTTCCCAAACCAGGAGTTTTTAAAAGGGTACTCAGTCCCAGGGCTCAGCCATCTCCCTGTTGAGCTGTCAAGCAGAGAGGCCCCAACAACAACACAGGAAATTGCCAGTGTTCTTGATTGCCCAAAAGAACCAGATGACCAGAAGCTGACAACACCAAGAGGCTAGGGGTCTTCCAGTTGGCCTTGTACTGTTGCAACTGTCAGGGAAAGGATGTAACCAGAGGGCCTCTGGGACTCCTCTCACCCTTGATAGTTTGAGGGATATGAGCAAATTACACGGTTATCAGAAGGTGGCCATAGTGACACTGAAAATTGGCCCATTGGCTTCAAAGATTTACCAAAGTACCGTCCGTATTTTCTACCTACGGTGTGCTGGAGCCTAGAGGACACTAGGGGGCGCGCTGAGCTCGCGGAAGCCACCCAGAGTCCTTCCAGGAGACTCCCTTAAAGGTTGGTCAAATTGTTCTTTGCCAAACTGAATTTATCATAAAAATTATACTTTATTTTGTATTACTTTGTGTACATGGGTGTTTTGCCTTCACAGATGCGTCTGGTGCACCTGAGAAGCCAGAAAAGAGAACAGGAGTGAACAGGTTTGTGGGGGCTGACACTCAAACTCGAGGACTCTGGGAAAGCATCGAGTGCTCTTAACCATTGAGCCATCTCTCCAGCCCATCTGTTTTCTTTTGCCGGAGGAAGGGGCTCTGAGAAAGGATCTTACCTGTAGCCCAGGCTGGCCCAGTTCACCATGTGATGAAGGCTCCTTTCAAATCCAAGCTACTTCAGCTTTCCAAGTGCTGAGATTGTTCGTGGGAATCTCCACATTCGGCGCTATTTTGCCGTTTAGCCCATATGTGAAGAGAGATGGATTAGAACTTTTTTTTCTAATCCCTATTAAAATGGTAGGAGGCACCTTCACTTGAGAATTCTTCCTTCCTCTCTCTTTCTTTTTCAAGATTTATTTATTTATTATATAGAAGTACTGTGGCTGTCTTCAGACACTCCAGAAGAGGGTGTCAGATCTCACTGCAGATGGTTGTGAGCCACCATGTGGTTGCTTGGATTTGAACTCAGGAAGAGCAGCCAGTACTCTTAACCTCTGAGCCATCTCTCCAGCCCCCCTTTCTTTTTCCTTTTCTTTCTTTCTGTTTGTTTGTTTGTTTGTTTTGTTTTTGTTGTTTGTTTGTTTCGAGACAGGGTTTCTCTGTATGTCCCTGGCTGTCCTGGAACTCACTTTGTAGACCAGGCTGGCCTCGAACTCAGAAGTCCACTGCCTCTGCCGCCCAAGTGCTGGGATTAAAGGTGTGCGCCACCACTGCCCAGTCTGTGTGCTGTGCGTCTTGTAATCCAGCCTGGCCTCAAAGTTCCCTGCCTCCCAGCCCCCAGTGCTTAGATACAGACATAGGCCCAGCATGGTACTCAGCTTTTTAATAGTATTTTTTAACTTTAATGGATGAAGCAAAAACATTGTTTTTAGCATTTGTGTGTGTATGTTGTGTTTTGTGTTCTTGTGACTCCATGCTGGGGATTGCCCCCAAAGCCTGACCTGTCGTGAGCCAGATCCCAGTTTAAATTTTTCATTTTTTCATTTTTGTTCTGTTTGCTTTGTCTCCTGGAGGCTTTAAAAATGGACAAAGGTGTAAAAATAAAATAACTCTCTCTCTCTCTCTCTCTCTCTCTCTCTCTCTCTGTGTGTGTGTGTGTGTGTGTGTGTGTGTGTGTGTGTGTGTGGTGTCAGAATGAGAGAGAGAGCTCGTGCAAGCGTGTACATTTTATTTTGAAGGTCAAGTCTGACTATGCACCAAGCTGGCCACTAAATGGCTCCCCTACCTCTGTTTTTAAGAGTGCTGGAATTTCAGACATGCCTCCACACCAGGCTTTCCATCACCTTCCTCCAATTCTGTCCCTTGTTTCAGTGTGGAATCACTTCCCGACAACAGGTGATCGATTGGTAAATACACAGAAGCCTAGCAAGGCAAACAAAGGAAGTGTGGGGGCAGCCATTGAGAGGCAGGGCACAGTGAAGACACAGCGTGATGCTGGGTCTGTGACCTTGAGGAGGCCTTCCCACAGGAATTTGGCCTGAAGCCCGAACCAGAACAAAGTGGACCCAGGTGAGAGCAGAAGACAGGTGCCCTGAGGTGACAGGGCTCTGGTGACTGGGCTAGGCTCTGCTATTCTTCTTTATCTGAGGGACCTAGACAAGGGAATTCTTATTGAATTAGCTCCTTCAGCCTTCAGAGAAATCTCCTGAAACAGGTTTTAAATAAATAAATAAATAAATAAACAAACAAATAAATAAATCTCCCTCAGCAGTTCAAGAACCTAAAAAAACTGACATACTCTGCCCCAGTTTTTAACTTCCTGTGAAATTCCAGTTTAGTTTTGTTGTTTGTTTTGTTTTTCTGTTTGCTTTGTCTTTTTCAGCTTTAAAAGTGGACAACTCAAACTAGTAAAAAGAGTCTCTCTCTCTCTATCTATCTCTATCTCTCTCTCCCTCCCTCCCTCTCCTTCTCTCCCGTGTGCGCACACACACACACACATTTTGCTTTGAAGGTAAAGCCCCAAGCTGGTCACAAATTCATGGTCCCTCGCCTTAAGAGTTGGGCCACGGGCTGGTGAGATGGCTCAGTGGGTAAGAGCACCCGACTGCTCTTCCAAAGTTCAAATCCCAGCAACCACATGGTGGCTCACAACCATCCGTAACGAGATCTGACGCCCTCTTCTGGTGTGTCTGAAGACAGCTACAGTGTACTTACATATAATAAATAAATAAATCTTAAAAAAAAAAAAAAAAAAGAGTTGGGCCACCATTCATTTCTGATATAAAGTATGATACCAAAAAATAAATAAATAAATAAATCAGGAAGTTTCAAGGGTTGACGCTGGGCTGAGCAAGCCTTCCTTCCCTTCTCCTCCTCCTCTCCCTCCAGGGCCTCACTTTACAGAGCCAAGGAGAAAAAAGATGCCGGAGAAGGACCAGCCAAGCCAAGCCGCAGATGGGAACCAGGCAGCACACCCCACCCCCAACATTATCGAGGACTGTGGCCGCAGGGATGGGGAGATGTTTCTTTGCAGGAACTGGTTTGGCACGGAGGAAGGAGGTTAAAGGCAATCCCACCCATCAGAAGGAGGTGGGGGTGGGGCTGTGACGGGGCCACAGGCGCGAAACCCACCAAGGGACTCCGACAAACCTTAGTGCCAGGAGACCATCACTGGCCCAGACCCTGCATCACCAAAGCTAAGAAAGGGAGATGGAGAAAAAAAATAACAAAAAAAAAAAAGAAAAGAAAAAAAAAGAAAAGAAGAAAAAAAAAAAAAAGAAAGAAAGGGAGATGGAAGAAGACCCTTGCTGCGGGCTCATACCGGCCCTGCCTTTCCTCGGTCTGGACCAAGATAAAGCCTTGGGTCTACTACTCTCTTTATCAGTCTTTCCTAGCCCCACCCCAAGTGCACAAAGTGAGGACATGCAAAAGATTCTGGGAATTTGTTTGTTTGGTTGGTTGGTTGATTTTTTGTTTTGTTTTGGAGACAGGGTTTCTTTCTCTGTATAGCCCTGGCTGTCCTGGAACTCACTCTGTAGACCAGGCTGGCCTCGAACTCAGAGATTCACCTTACCCTGCCTCCCAAGCACTGGGATTATACTATGCCTGGAGGATTCTGTGAATCTTTTTTTTAATATGAATTTTTTTTAAGATTTATTAATTTATTATATGTAAGTACACTGTAGCTGTCTTCAGACACACCAGAAGAGGGAGTCAGATCTCATTAGGGATGGTTGTGAGCCACCATGTGGTTGCTGGGATTTGAACTCAGGACCTTTGGAAGAGCAGTGGGGTGCTCTTACCTGCTGAGCCATCTCACCAGCCCCGGATTCTGTGAATCTTGAGCCTGACTCTCCCAAAGGGATTTGATTTCCAATTCCCTTTTGTTCTTCACTACAATGATACAATTGCTAAAAAAAAAAAAAAAAAAAAAAAAAAAAAAAAAAAAAAAAAAAAAGGTTAAAAACAAACAACACCCCCCCCCAAAAAAAAACATAAAATTTAAAATCAGTAATTTTTATTTCTCAGAGAGATTTTTTTCTTTATCTATTTTGGGTACAGAGGGTCTTGAACCCTGGACCATACACCCTCCAGACCCTCCAGGAATGTTCCATCTTGCTCTTAGAACTACATCCAAAGCCCTAGAGGACTGGACAGTCTGGAGAGAGCTGTAAGATTGACAGACAGCACTTGCTGCTCTTGCAGTGGACCTAGATTCAGTTCCCAGCACTCACATGAGCAGCTGACAACCAGCAGTAACTCCAGTTCCAAGGGATCAAGCAACCTCCTCAGTCACTCTATGCATGCAGTACCAATACATACATTCATTCACATACGTACATACATACAAACATACATACATACATATATACATACTTACATACATACATACTTTGGAAGCTGAGCCCGTGACCTTCACCTTGAACCCAAGGGCTACTTCCAGCCTCATCCAGGGTGTGGCTAGTGAAGCCACCAGTGAACTGGTCACCTGCCTGAATAGGAGATAAGGTATTTCAGCCTGTCTCAAAGGTTTATTTCTGAGCTCAGATGGCCGGTGTAACGCCTATGGCCAACAGATATGCAGGGGGAAAGACCCTTCTGGAAGCAGAAGTGAGAGGTCATAAAAGAGCCTGTGGCTTCACACCATCCATAAAAATACCCTCTGAGCCTGAGTCAGCCATCAAACAAGATAATTATCCTTCTCTCTTTCTCAAAATACTGTATTCTCTTTTTTTACTGGGGGGAGGGGGGAGGGGAGACACAGTTTCTCTGTGTAGCCCTGGCTGTCCTAGAACTCACTCTGTAGACCAGGCTGCCCTTGAACTCAGAAATCCGCCTGCCTCTGCCTCCCGAGTGCTGGGATTAAAGGAGTGTGCCACCACGCCAGCTCACCTTTTTTGGGTTAGGCTCCCAGGAGCTATCTGTCTCTGCCCTGTGTTGAGATGGTAGGCAGATACAGCCCTGCCCAACTTTTATGTGGTTGCCCGGGGTGTGGGAATGGGGGGGGGAATCTAACTCAACTCCTTTTGTGTTTACAGAAACCCTTCTTAGGAGTGAGCCAACTCCCTACCTCCTTCTTGTTCTGCTTGTCAGCCCGGGATCCCAAGCCACAGGACTAGTGCTGCCATAACTCCCTCCCGTGACTCTTCCCATATAACCTAACCTAACAGCGATGCCTGGAGGCCTAGCCTAATCAAGATAACCCTTAGCTGGCAGGCTCAGAGCTCCTTTCCCAGCCCAGGTCATACTAGATCCTGTCATGTTGACATCTTTCTTTCTTTCTTCCTTCCTTCCTTCCTTCCTTCCTTCCTTCCTTCCTTCCTTCCTTTCTTTCTTTCTTTCTTTCTTTCTTTCTTTTTGGTTTTTCGAGACAAGGTTTCTCTGTGTAGCTCTGGCTGTCCTGGAACTCTGTAGACCAGGCTGATCTCCAACTCAGAAATCTGCCTGCCTCTGCCTCCCGAGTGCTGGGATTAAAGGCATGCACCACCACGCCCGGCTTTTCTTTCTTTCTTTTTTTTTTTTTTAATTAAAAAAAAAGATTTATTTATTATTATATCTAAGTACACTGTAGCTGTCTTCAAATGCACCAGAAGAGGGCATCAGATCTCATTAAGGATGGTCGTGAGACACCATGTGGTTGCTGGGGTTTGAACTCAGGACCTTCGGAAAAGCAGTTGGTGTTCTTAACCACTGAGCCATCTCTCCAGCCCAACATCTTTCTTTCTTACAACTTGAAATGTAGACCAGGCTATACTCAGACTCTCATAGATCTGCTTGCCTCTGCTTCCCAGAGTGCTCAATCTACAGTCAGACATGCACCAGCATGCCTGGAGCCGATTAGGGTAAACCATCACAGTGGGTGACAACAAGTCAGCCTGAGGTACATGAGTGGGACCAGAGCTCTTCCTACGGCCCACAGTGTCTCACACCACCTCTAACTTCAAATCCAGGATATTGGATACCTCTGACTCCTGGGGACCCCTGCACTCAGGTGTACAATCTCACATGGAAACACACACCTAGGGGCTGGAGAGATGGCTTAGCAGTTAAGAGCACTGACTGCTCTTCCAGAGGTCCTGAGTCCAATTCCCAGCAACCACATGGTGGCTCACAACCATTTGTAATGGGATCGGATGCTCTCTTCTGGTGTGTCTGAATAGAGCTACAGTCTACTCATATACATAAAATAAATAAATCTTAAAAAAGAAAAAAGAAGAAAAAGAGAGGACTACACAGAGAAACCCTGTCTCAAAAAACAAAAACAAAAAAGGTGAGCTTCAGCTTCAGGGAACCTGTCTCTGTATTGGGCTTTTGGGGGCTCTCCATGTCCTGTGTCCCCACTCCCTCTGACTTCTTTGTCCTGGGAAGCTGTCCTTTGCTGCTGGGGTCCCGAAGGTTTATGCCAGGTACAGGAGAGAAGATGCACTAGGTGCCCAGCATTCAGTCTGACTCGCTCTTGGCAGAAGTGAAGCCAGGGGCTGCCGGGCACCACGTGAGTATAGTGTCCACTGTCTCTACTTGCAGTTCTGCTGAGTCCCAACCCAGGCTGCACCAGACCCAGCTTCACAGGACAGGCTGTGTGCACCACAGCTGCTACCATTGGTCCCCATTCACAAAGCGCTAATGACTTAAGGGCTCAAATGTGCTCCATTGTGTAGAAAGCTTGCCCTTCCGGAGAACAATGCCCTTCCCTATTCTGCAGCCTTTATACAGCCCTGTGAGCCTTCCAGGAGCCCAGGTAAGACAGGGTCCCCCAGAGACTGGTTGCCTCTCAGAGGCAGATTGATGGTACATCTACAATGAATTCCACACCTGTCGTGATGGTTTGTGATTTAAGTAGGGTCTGGGTATGTCGCCAAGCTGACCTAGAACTGGAAATCCTCCTGCCTTCAGCCTCTGAAGTGATGGAGCCACTAGTGTGAGCAATCTTACCTGCCCTCTAATACCTTTGACTCTCTAATTTATCCTCTCCCAACAGTTCCGTTTGGAAAGAGGTGGACAGAGAAATGAGGTTTCTATGAAACTGACTTTCTAATACCTGCTTCCTACTTGATTTAAGGGTCAGGAAGATAAATGAGTCGTGATCTTGGAGGCTGTCTCCTGTTGGAGAACTGCTAAGCAGATCCATAAAATCTATATGCTGAGGCAGCAGACTGTATAGCAGCCTGGGATCCTCTCTCGGGGTGGGAGAGAGAATTAATTCTGCCTTGGAAGCAGACAGGCTTGACTGAGAAAGATACCAGTGGAGGGCTCTCCAGGCAACAGGAAGCCAGAAAGCCAGGCTCTGCAAACACAGGAGAGGCCAGAGTAGAGAAGAACTGCAGAGTCCTCCCCTAAGATACTTTGTAACATTTACCAAGGAGCTATGTTCTCCTAGAATGTTTAATTTCTGGTCTACAGATAAGCAAAAGGAGTTCAGAAATACTTTTGATTCTTAGCCGGGCAGTGGTATGCCTTTAAACCCTGCACCCAGGAGGCCAAGGCAAGTAGATCTCTGTGAGTTTGTAGGCTACCCTGGTCTACAAAATGAGTTCCAGGACATCCAGAGCCACACAGAGATACCCTACATTGAAAAATAATCTTTGTTTTGAAATCTGTTTTTGTTTTTGTTTATTTTTTGTTTGGTTTGTTTTTTTTGTTTTGATTGGTTTTTTTTTGTATTTTGTTTTTGTTTTTTGTGGGTTTTTTTGTTTTGTTTTGTTTTTTTGTTTTTTTTTGGTTTTTTGAGACAGGGTTTCTCTGTATAACCCTGGCTGTCCTGGAACTCCCGGTATAGACCAGGCTTGCCTGGAACTCAGAAATCTGCCTGCCTCTGCCCCCAAGTGCTGGGATTAAAGGCATGTGCCACTACTGCCTGGCGTAAATTTTTTTAGATTAATTTTATGTATGTGAGGGATGTGTGTGTGTGTGTGTTGATTGCTTTTGTTTTTGTTTTACCTGTTTGTATATATGTGCACAGTACCTAAGGAAGTCAGAAGAAAGCAACAGACCCCCCCTGGAACTGAAGTTGCAGATGGTTCTGAGCTACCACGAGGATGCTGGGAACTGAAACTGAGTCCTCTGCAAGATGCTGAGATATCTTTCCAGCCCCTGGCTTAGAAGTTTTCCCAGAAATCCACGCTACTAGCACTGGATGAGAGATGTCTATCTATCTAGTTCTTTTAATAAATCCTAGGCAGGTGCCTTGGGTTTCCACAGCAGCCAAGCCTTGAAACTGACTCTTATTACAGGAAGTGGGATGATCCTCTGAAGGATTGCTGTTGGAAAGTACTAGGAGGTGAGTTCAAGAAAGGTCCTCTGTGCCAGGTGTGGTAGAGCATGCCTTTAATCCCAGCATTTGGGAGGCAGAGGCAGGCAGATTTCTCAGCCTGGTCTACAAAGTGAGTTTCAGGACAGCCAGGGCTATACAGAGAAACCCTGTCTCGAAAAAGCAAAACAAAGAAAAGAAAGAAAGAAAGAAAGAAAGAAAGAAAGAAAGAAGAAAGGTCCTCTGTATGCAGGGATGAGGATGAGAGCTTTAAGAGACAAAAAAAAAAGACAAAGAAGGCCAGTGAAGGGGATGGAAGGCTAGTCTGTCAGGCCCTGAATCATTTGCAGTGTGAGGCAGGAGGAGCCATGAGGAAACCACCAGAAGAACTACAGAACCTGGAGCCACCAAGGAAAGCTGAGAGCAGTCAGCCTCCAAGCAGAAGAATGACAAGAGGAAGAGCAACCTAAGGCCACTAGCTGCATCCACCAAGGGCTGGAGAGCCTGGTTTTGTCTTTTATGAAGTGATAGGCAACCTCAGTGGGGTGAGCCACAGGAGGAGGAGGCGGGGCTCTTTTGAGAGAATTTCTTCTTTTTTTTTTTAAATATTTATTTATTTATTTATTATATGTAAGTACACTGTAGCTGTCTTCAGACACTCCAGAAGAGGGCGTCAGATTTCCTTATGGATGGTTGTGAGCCACCATGTGGTTGCTGGGATTTGAACTCAGGACCTTTGGAAGAGCAGTTGGCGCTCTTAACCGCTAAGCCATATCACCAGCCCCTGAGAGAATTTCTGTACGCATCCCAGGAAGTCTGCCTCTTTCTTGGGAACACTGGGATTAAAGGGGCGCACTAACATGTCTAGCTCCCTCTGGCTTTTTTCATAATATTCTGAAATAGTTCATGTTACCTTTATCAGAAAGGAATCAATCAATCAAATACATTATCTCAAGAAAACTTTCCTTTTCAAAGATATATATATGTTGAGCACACTGTCATTGTTGCTGTCTTCAGACACACCAGAAGAGGGCATTAGATCCCATTACAGATGGTTGTGAGCCACCATGTGCTTGCTGGGAATTGAACTCAGGACCTCTGGAAGAGCAGTCAGTGTTATTAACAGCTGAGCTATCTCTCCAGCCCAAGAACTTTTTTTTTTGAGACAAGGTTTTACTATAGTATAAGTATATAGTATATATAGTATAGTATAGTGCTACATAGCCTGGAACACCCATTGTAGACCAGGCTACCCTCAAACTCCCAGAAATCCTCCTGTCTCTGCCTCTCAAGTGCTGGGGTTCACCAAACCCTGAAAATTTTGGGGGACATAGTTTCTCTGTGTAGCCTTGGCTGTCTTGAAATTTGCTTTGTAGACCAGGCTGGCCTCAATCTCATACAGACCTTCCTGCCTCCAGTTCTGGGATTAAAGGTATATGTCACTACTACTTGACTGCAAATATTTTAAAAATTATTTTATGTGTACAGTGTTTTGCCTGTATGTGTCTATGGACCCTGTGTCTGGTGCCACAGAGGGTAGAAGAGGGTGTTGGGTCCCCTGGAACTGTAGTTATGAACCTTTATGTACGAGCTGGGAACCAAAACCCTAGTCCTCTGCAAGAGCAGCCAGTGCCATCTCTCCGACCCCCAATAAAAACAAAAATATTTATCCGGGCAGTGGTGGTGCACGCCCTTAATCCTAGCACTTGGAAGGCAGAGACAGGCGGATTTCTGAGTTCAAGGCCAGCCTGGTCTACAGAGTGAGTTCCAGGACAGCAGGGCTACACAGAGAAACCCTGTCTCAAAAAATCCAAAAAACAAAAACAAAAATATTCATTTATTTTATGGAGCCCTTAAGTAACAGAATATTGTACTTGATGGGTCTGGAAAGGACTCATCTGGGAGTTCATCTCTTCCAGCCTCAAAGGCTCAAAGGGCACAAGACATATATGGTACACGTGCAGGCAGAATACTCATGCACACAACACAAAACAAGTAAATGTAAAAAAAAAAAAAAAAAAAAGTTGCCGGGCCTTGGTGGCACACACCTTTAATCCCAGCACTCGGGAGGCAGAGGCAGGTGGATTTCTGAGTTCGAGGCCAGCATGGTCTACAGAGTGAGTTCCAGGACAGCCAGGACTACACAGAGAAACCCTGTCTCAGACAAAAAAAAAAAAAAGTTAAAGGGGCCCAGAGGCCCCTGAGCTGGAACTGACCAGAATGCTCACCCTGGAGAACTAGCAGAAACCACAAATCCAGCCATGATGTGATTCGGGAACTACAGCCACCATGGAACCACAGCGGTGCAGTAATGGCACATATACCTTGGTGGTAACTATCAGCTCTCTTGGACTTAAGACCCACTCAACAAGAAGGAAGCCATGCCTGGTATTGGGAATCTAGCCTTCACCCAGGGCTCCCGAAGTCATGGATTCTGGAGGAGAATCTACAACCATTACTTTCTCAAACCAGCAGAGCCCCTAAATACTTGTTTCTCTACCCACAGATAACCCTCACCCCTCACCAAGGAAACTTCTTTTTGGAATAGAGAGATTACAAAAACCATTTCCAATCAAAATGTGGAGTTGAGTCCAGCCCTAAGGGATGCATCTACAAAACAACCCCTACGGGCTGGAGAAAAGGCTCAGTGGTTAAGACCTCTAACTGCTCTTCCAAAAGGTCCTGAGTTCAAGTCCCAGCACCCACATGGTGGCTCACAATCATCTCTAATAATATCAGATGCCCTCTTCTGGTATGTCTGAAGACAGCTACACAACTCATATACATGAAACAAATAAACAAATCTTTAAAAAAAAAAAAAAAAGTTGCACATGCCTTTAATCCTAGCACTTGGGAGGCAGAGGCAGGTGGAGGCAGGTGGATTTCTGAGTTCGAGGCCAGCCTGGTCTACAAAGTAAGTTCCAGAACAGCCAGGACTACACAGAGAAACCCTGTCTCAGACAAAAAAAAAAAAAAAAATTAAAGGGGCCCAGAGGCCCCTGAGCTGGAACTGACCAGAATGCTCACCCTGGAGCTGGAGAACTAGCAGAAACCACAAATCCAGCCATGATGTGATTCGGGAATCTACACAGAGAAACCCTGTCTCGGGGCGGGGGGGGGGGGGGGGGTGTCTCCTACACCTAAGACTCAGGGGATGTTTGGGATGTTTCAAAAGAAAGGAAGGACAGAAAGATTGTAACAACCAGAGGATCAGCCAGTTTGCTGTGAAAGACTTTGTCTTCTAATAATGTCACAAAAATCTCAACAACATGATCACTTAAACAGGAACTGGACAAGGAGCAGATGGGGGAAACCCATGATACCTCCACCCTACATAAAGGACTGCAGGTAACTAAGGAAAGCTGAGCGCAGATGGAGCCTTCCCCAGGGAAGAGCACAGCAGTTGGTCACCCAATACCAAATTGTCAGCCAGGGGCGGGGGTGGTGGGGGGTGGGGGACGGGGGACGGGACACATATAAGTAACATTATACGACTGTGTAGTTACATCTAAGACTATATACTTAGATACATGTATATATACTTAACAACAGTTACTGAAAAAAAGAGGCCCTGAATTTGAAAGAGAGCAGGGAGGGGTATGTGGGGGGATTTGGAAGGAGGGGTGCAAAGTGGGAAATGATGTGATAATATTATAATCTCAAAAAAACGTTAAATTAACACCCCCCCACACACCAACATAAAAGCAAAACAAAATTTTTAAAAAATCTTCCCAAAATACGTGGAGCTGTTTTTATTATCCTTTGTATAGGATTTGTAATTCTTTGTGCTGGGTCTGGAGCTGGGCTCTGGGTCTTGACTGAGATCTTGGTTATTTTCTTCTTCTGCCTGAGGAGTTCATCTCTGTGGTTACTCCCCAGGGGTGCCCAAGACCTGCATGCAGATTCTGGAAGGGGTAGACTGGGGTGTAAGACCACCCCTTTTCCTTCCCTCCAGGATAGGTGTCAACCCCTTTAGCTTTTGCCTTTAGCCTTCCCTATAGGGGAAAAAAAATCCACTCCAGCCTTTTGAAATTCAGGAGCAGCTTTCTTTTTGGGGTACCCCTCCCCTGATCCAGCAGTTATAAAGATGGTGTCTAGTCAGGGTTTCTTTTTTTTTTTTTTAAGATTTATTTATTTATTATATGTAAGTACACTGTATCTGTCCTCAGACACACCAGAAGAGGGCGTCAGATCTTGTTACGGATGGTTGTGAGCCACCATGTGGTTGCTGGGACTTGAACTTCGGACCTTTGGAAGAGCAGTCAGGTATTCTTACTCACTGAGCCATCTCTCCAGCCCCCTAGTCAGGGTTTCTATTCCTTGCACAAAACATCATGACCAAGAAGCAAGTTAGGGAGGAAAGGGTTTATTCAGCTTACTCTTCCATACTGCTGTTCATCACCAAGGAAATCGGGACTGGAACTCAAGCAGGTCAGGAAGCAGGAGCTGATGCAGAGGCCATGGAGGGATGTTACTTATTGGCTTGCTCAGCTTGCTTTTTTTTTTAAATACACAGTAGCTGTCTTCAGACACACCAGAAGAGGGCACTAGATCTCATTATGGGTGGTTGTGAGCCACCATGTGGTTGCTGGGACTTGAACTCAGGACCTTTGGAAGGGCAGTCAGTGCTCTTACCTGCTGAGCCATCTCATCAGCCCCTCAACTTGCTTTCTTATAGAACTCAAGACTACCAGCCCAGGGAGGGCACCACCCACAATGGGCCCTCCCACCCTTGATCACTAATTGAGAAAATGCCTTACAGCTGGATCTCATGGAGGCATTTCCTCAAGGGAGGCTCCTTTCTCTGTGACAACTCCAGCTTGTGTCAAGTAGACACACAAAACCAGCCAGTACAGACCGCAAAGCTTATTTCTGTCATACATAATTTTCAACTAGCAAATAACCTTGGGCCTACTAAGTGTTCACTATGCAGCAGGGGCTAGCCTGAACTCCCAGAGATCTGCTTGCCACTGCCTCTTAGCATTACTGTTATTTTAAATTGAGTTTGTTATGTGTATGAGGGTTTTGCTTCCCTGTGAGCATGCCCTCAAAGGTCAGATGAGGGCATCGGATCCTCTGGAACTGAAGTTCCAAACGATTGTGAGCCATCCATCATTCAGGTGCTGAGAACTGAGCTCAGGTCTTCTCCAAGAGCAGCAGGTGCTATTTAAATTCTCTCTCTAGCCAGGCATGGTGGCACACGCCTTTAATCCCAGCACTCTGGAGGCAGAGGCAGGCAGATTTCTGAGTTCGAGGCCAGTCCTCTCCCTCTTCTTCTTCTTCTTTTTTTTTTTTTTCGAGACAGGGTTTCTCTGTGTAGCCCTGGCTGTCCTGGAACTCACTCTGTAGACCAGGCTGGCCTCGAACTCAGAAATTTGCCTGCCTCTGCCTCCCAAGTGCTGGGATTATAAATTCTTTTTTTTTTTTTTAAAGATTTATTTATTTATTATATATAAGTACACTGTAGTTGTCTCCAGACGCACCAGAAGAGGGCATCAGATCTCATTACGGGTGGTTGTGAGCCACCATGTGGTTGCTGGGATTTGAACTTCGGACCTTTGGAAGAGCAGTCGGGTGCTCTTACCCACTGAGCCATCTCACCAGCCCCGGTATTATAAATTCTTATTTGTACAGTTTTTGTTGTTGGTTTTGTTTGTTTGTTTGTTTTTTGGGTTTTTTTCAACACTTGGGATTGAATCCAGGGTCATTGGAGTGTTTGGCCTGGGTTCTGCTGCTGAGCCACACTCCATATACTTGCATGGATTGTGTCTTTTATTCTATGTGGTGGTGGTGGTGGTGGTGGTGGTGGTGGTGGTGGTGGTAGAGGGAACTCACCCAGCCCATCTCCTCTGGTTTCACTCCTCCACACACACCCTTCATCCCTGTCCTTACCCCCTGCCAGTAAGAAACTCCACAGGATGTCTCTCTAGGAGTCTGAGAAAAAAGCACTAAAAGAACAAGCTGTTTGTTTTTTGGTTCTTTTTTTGGGGGGTGGGGGGGAGTTAGAACTCAGGAAATCAGAACAGGGCTAGGTGTGGTAATGAATGACATAGATCTAGTCACTCAAAGGCTGTGTACCTCTGAAGTTGAGACCAGCCTGGTTTATATAAAAAGTAACCTGGTCTATATAAAAAGTTCTAAGCTACGCCAGGCGGTGGTGGCACATGCCTTTGATCCTAGCACTTGGGAGGCAGAGGCAGGCGGATTTCTAAGTTTGAGGCCAGCCTGGTCTACAAAGTGAGTTCCAGGACAGCCAGGGCTACACAGAGCAACCCTGCCTTGAAAACAAACAAATAAACAAACAAAAAACAAAAACAACCAAAAAAAAAAAAAAACCCAAAAACAAAACAAAACAAAAAGTTCTAAGCTATGTAGAACTCTTGGGGCACTCGTGATCAGAGTCTAAGCATTGAAAATCTCTAAATGCCATGCTTGGTGGCGCACGCACTGAATACCAACACTTGGGAGGCAGAGGCAGGCAGATTTCTGAGTTCGAGGCCAACCTGGTCTACAAAGTGAGTTCCATGACAGCCAGGGCTATACAGAGAAACCCTGTCTCGAAAGACAAAAAAAAAAAAAAAAAAAAATCTCTAAACAAGCCCTATCAATCTTCCCTTGGGGGTATGGACTGTTATCTCTTCATCATAAGAGGAAAGCGAATAGGTGGTGTGAAGGAGGTCTTTGGTGGTGCAGGAGGGAGCCACTGGCTGCAGGGGACACAGGGTACAGCATGGCTCCTTAGTTGGGCATCTGCTTGACAGAATGAGTGTCTATCTGTGGACTTGGGAATCAACCCCAGGTATTCCAGGAGGTAAGAAGAACCACTCTCTGAACCAGGGTGGTCTTTTGAGCCACCAGAAAAAACATCCACCATGTAATTGTAACCAAGTAACCAGTCATAACCCCCTGCAACAGCGCCCAGGAGTCTTTTGAATCTGAAACAAGCAGAACCACAGAGAGGGGGAGGAAAGGTTATCCTGATCCAGAGAGGCAAATCCTCTCTGGAAACCCCTGGGAGCTAGGTCAGATGCTAAGGGCATTTGTGGGGAGGGCTGGGAGAGAAGGGCTCTAGGCTAGCAGCAGGTCCTCCTTCCCTTTAACCTCTGGCCATGTTGGGTAGGGACTCTCCTTGACAAACCTGATAACCAGGAGTTCATTTCCGGGCACCCACACAGTGGAAGAAGATAGCCCATCGCCTAAAGTTGCCCTTTTGTTCTCGTTTTCTCTCTCTCTCTCTCTCTCTCTCTCTCTCTCTCTCTCACACACACACACACACACACAAATTTTTAAAATTTATTATTTATTTATTGACATAATTTCTCTATGTATCCCAGGCTGTCTCAGAACTCACTTTGTAGACCAGGCTGGCCTCAAACTTAGAGATGCTCCTGCCTCTGCCTCCTGAGTACTAGGATTAAGGATATCCATCACAACACCTAACTATAATAAAAATTTCAATTTTTTTTTCTCTCTTAGCCTCAGCTGCAATCACCTCTTTTAGCCAGTATACCTGCAGGAGCTCCAGTCCATAGGCGGGCTCTCCTAATGCCTGAATTTGACTCTCAAAGTGCATTGATGTGTCAGTAGTACACTGACTTCCTCTCATTACAGCTCTTCTGCAGACTCTTTTATATCAGGAATCTCAAAACTTGGGTTGGGCATGGTACTCGCCTTTAATCCCAGGAGGTGGAGGCCAGCCTGGTGTACAAAGTGAGTTCTAGGTCAGGCAGGACTGTAATGTCTACTCCTTACATGAACAGGATAGGGCCTGGCGGGGAGAGAGGGGGGAAGCTAGGTGGGAGTAAGGGTGGAAACGGGCAATCGTGTCAATGGAAGAAGTAAATGATCAAGACAATAGGTCTGTTCACAGCGTTAGAACCACCCAAATGGTCATTTGGCATCGGAGTCCTCTCCCTCCTCCCAATCCCCCCCCCATTTGTTTATTTATTTATTTTTATTTTATGTATGCAAGCATTTTTCTTTTTTCTTTTTCTTTTTGGGTTTTTCGAGACAGGGTTTCTCTGTGTAGCCCTGGCTGTCCTGGAACTCACTCTGTAGACCAGGCTGGCTTCGAACTCAGAAATCCACCTGCCTCTGCCTCCCAAGTGCTGGAATTAAAGGCAGGCGCCACCACACCTGGCGCAAGCATTTTTCAAAGATGTATTTGTTTATATATGTGAGTACATTATCTCTCTCTTCAGGCACACCAGGAGAGAGAGAGAGAGAGAGAGAGGGAGAAAGAGACACACACACACAGAGAGAGAGAGAGAGAGAGAGAGAGAGAGAGAGAGAATCAGATCCTGTTACAGATGATTGTGAGTCACCAAGTGGGAGCTGGGATTTGAACTCAGGACCTCTGGAAGAGCTGTCAGTGCACTTAACCTGTGAGCCATCTCTCCAGTCCTTTTCCTCTCTGTTTTGTTTTTTTTTTTTGTTTTTTGTTTTTTTTTTTTTGACACAGTTTAACCATGTAGCTTAGGCTAATCTTCAGTTTGCTGTGCCTCAGCTTCTGAGTGTCCACTTGGGATTGCAGGAGTTTGCCGCCTTGCTCAGCTTACAGCTTGGGATGCTCTTCTCACAGACATCCATGTACTAGTACTGAAAGACAAAGCCAAACACCGGCTTGCTTGCAAACTGCTCAAGTCTTGTCTAGTTTGATTAGGCTTGAGAGGAGACCTTGCCAGCTTTCCCAAGAAGACTGTGTGGAGGTTGGCGGTAGAAGGTGGGGTAGAGAAGACTTGCTTTCATCTCACAAGGTGCCCCACCCATCTCTCTAACGCCCAATTTTTCTTTACAGAGGCACAGGGACAACTCCCTACCCCGACCCATGTGGAGTGAGAAGGGCAGGAGGATGCATGGGAATAGGGCTGTAGTTTTCTTTTCAAGTTGGAAGAAAATGGAGAGTTAGGCCAGGGAAGGTAGTGACACCCCCCTGGGGTGTCACACACACACACACACACACACACACACACATACACACACAGGGAATTCTAGCACTGGTGGTGTGAGCAAGTAGGTAGCTATATGTAGTAATATAACAAGATTTATTTTGCTGAGAGTCATCACATAAGGTTCACACTCTAAGCCAGCCAGGTGGTGGTGGCACATGCCTTTAATCCCAGCACTTGGGAGACAGAGACAGGAGGATTTCTGAGTTCGAGGCCAGCCTGGTCTACAAAGTGAGTTCCAGGATAGCCAGGGCTACACAGAGAAACCCTGTCTCGAGAGAAAAAAAAAAAAAAAGGTTCACACTCTGTAAATTCCTAACTAATGTCTCATTCCTGTCTCCCCACAGCTGCTCACCTATGTGACATATTTTAGCAGAAGGTCAGGTCCACTCTCTTAATCTCTTAAGAGTGTCTGTGATTTGAGGGACAGGATCCTAGCGGGGAGACTCTCCACCTAAAAGGCAGATCAAGGTGGCTGGTTATCTTGAATGAGTGATGTCGTGGGGTTCTGGTTATCAGGGGCAGCCTTGGGTGTAGTGGTGAAGCCATTTCTGCAAGTCTAAAAGGCATTTGGACACTGCTCATCAGAACTGGGAAGGCAAGAGGATCAGAAGTTCAAGGGCCTTCTTGGCTACATAGAGTTTAGGGGCAGCCTCTGCTACATGTAAATTTGTCTCAGAAGAAAAAGGAAACAGGCAGTAGTGGCGAATGCCTATAATCCCAGCACTTGGGAAGCAGAGGGCAGGCTGATTTCTGAGCTCAAGGCCAGCCTGGTCTACAGAGTGAGTTCCAGGACAGCCAGGGCTACACAGAGAAACCCTGTCTCAGAAAAAAAAAAAAAGGGAGAAATAGAACTCATTTATTTCAAAGGGAGCAGGCACATTCCGCAAGCGTTCTATTCTGCTGGTGACCTATACCTACCCTCAGCTTCTAGATCTTTGTTTTTTCTTTTAATTTTTATTGTATTGTGTGTGTGTGTGTATCTGAGTGCAATATCAATATCGAACCTCTGGAGATCAAATGCTTCTTTGAAATGGACCCCAGGGATCAAATCCATGGTCGTTAGGCTCAGCAAGTGTGGTTACTTGCTGAGCTGTCCTCAGGTTCCTCTCAGGCCTCCCCTCAAGTCTCCCCCTCCAACCCCCCCCCTCCTGCCCCCTGCAAGTCTTTTTGATTAGGCAAGAAAACCAAGACAAGGAAAGGGAGATGCAGTTAGCTAAGGAATCTATGCCAGCCAGAGAAACTACCTCCTCCCTTCCAGAACATCTGGATTTGGGAAGAGACGTTGCTGGTCCCAGGGCGGCTGGGGGTTGGGGTTGGGGGAGGGGGATGCTAACCAGCAAGGAAGCTGTTCCTGGCTGGGGCAGGCCTGACTGAGCTCATGTCGCTGAAACTCCTCATTTCTTCCTATGGCTTCATAGGGAGACCCAGCCTGGATGCTAACACGAGTGATTTCCCTGCTCTAGTCTAGTGTCCTCCGTGAGTCCATTTAACTGATCACCCAGTCTGTGAGGAGGTGGCTGAACTCACAGTAAGAAAGCTGTGGGGGTCAACGCCTATTGTTTGTTTGTTTTGTTTTAGACAAGGTCTCCTGCTGAGGCTGGCTCAAGCTGGCCTGGAGGACTCTTGTGTTTAAGGCTGGCCTTAAATTCTCTTTAAAAGAAAATCATGTGTATATATGTGTGTCCATGTAACTGCAGATGACCACAGCAGCCAAGAGATTTCTGTTCTCCTAGCTGTAAACCACCCAATATGGGTGCTAGGAACAGAATTTTAAAAGGGTCCTCTGAAAGAGCAATGTACACTCAAATGCTGAGTTCTTTCCCAGCCCCTAGCCTTGGACCTTTGTTCTTATCACTTCCAACGCCCAAGGGCAGGCATTATAGGTGTGGCATTCCGCATCTGGCTTCCCAGGATACCTTTTCATGCTGGTGGACCATCTCTGGCTGGGGACGTGTGGGCTTCTCTGCTGTCTTTGGTTCTCCAGACAGAACTCCGAGACAGATCTTGACTTGGTTCTAAAATACAGGTGGTTTGTGGCAAGTTAACGAATTTTAGCTCAAATTTGGGGTATTTAAGATACCATGGTGACTCTTTTTTGTTTGTTTTTCTTTCTTTTTTTTTTTTTTTTTAAAAAGATTTATTTATTATTGTATGTAAGTACTTCAGACACCAGAAGAGGGTGACAGATTTTTTTTTTTTTTTCGAGACAGGATTTCTCTGTGAAGCCCTGGCTGTCCTGGAACTCACTCTGTAGACCAGGCTGGCCTGGAACTCAGAAATCCACCTGCCTCTGCCTCCCAAGTGCTGGGATTAAAGCCATGAGTTGGGACCGCACCCGGCCCAAAGTGACTCTTAAAGGGGGCAGAGTGGCACATATTTTCAATCCTAGCACTCAGGAAGCAAAGGCTGGTGGATCTCTGTGAGTTCAAGGCCAGCCTGGTCTACAGAGTGAGTTCCAAGCCATCTAAGGCTATGTAGGGAACCCTTGAATCAAACCCAAAAGTTAGTCTGATGATTTTCTAAGACCCAGGAGGCAAGAAACTGGATCAGATGAGCCAACAGGTCTGCTGTCCCATCTCCAGGGCCACCAGGCTCACAGCTCGGGACCAGGCTAGGGCACATCTGTTTCAAGCTAGTTCTAAGAAGACTTGGGACTTCAGACAAAGTTGCTGTTAAGGACTGTATTATACTCTAGGCACGCTTAGGGCTAACCTGGTTGCAAAGCCAGTCACTAGGCAGTTAAGGACTCAGAATATGTCTCTTGTCCTGGCCAGTGAGTCACCAAAAGAGAAATCACAATCCATAAGACAAGGTTGGTATTGAATACAGACAGGACTGCTGGGCTGCAGGCATACTTGAACTGTGGTGGAGAGTGCTGTCTAGGCCTTAGAGGCTGGCCCTGGGAGGAACTGGGTGTGGGGAGGTTGTAGCCCGACCCTGCCCCTCCCCCCAGGGAGGTTGAGAGTTCTGGGCAGACAGCAGATGCATAACAAAGGTGCATGATAGCTCTGCCCTGGGGGCAGAGAAGATGGTTGGGGAGGGGTCCCTCTCGTCCTAGCCCTTCCTTAATCTGCTATTGAGGAAGCTTTGTGAACTTGGCGGCTTCCAAGTCGCTGCCTTTATTTAGGTCTTCCAACTAACCTATGGCACTGTTCCACAATGAATGTATAGAAATTGGGAGGTGAGCATGACAGAGTGGAGGAAACGGAAGATTCATGGAGAGGGCCAGAGAGATGGCCCCTCAGCCACCCTGGGGGATGACTTGGACCCATGTGGTAGAAGGAGGGGACTTCCACACATGTGCTATGTGTAGCTGTGTGTAGGTACATACACACCCTTAAAATAAAACGCAATTTTTTTTTCAAAGTCTCAGGGTGAATTTGGTGAAGTCGATGAAGCTGAGGCAGGAGAATTATCAGGAGTTCAAGGGCAGCTTGTTTTATAGAGAAAGGTTCCATCTCTACCTGATGAAGACTACCATCAAGAGACACCCCCGCCCCCCAGGGCACCTAGAGCCACTGACCCTAGCCAACAGCTCAGGCGGGCTGGGCCCAGGCTCAGAACTCTGTCCTGGCTATGTACACTGTGGGGTGCTCTGGGCTTTTTGAGGCTGTGTGATTCACCCTGGGGCCTTCGTTCAGAGCATGGTGTAGGAGCAGACAGACAAACACCATCCCTTGCAGACAGGCACTCTGAGGGCTATTCTCTTGCAAAGATAACTAAGCACCAGGCCAGTAATGGGATCCTCAGACTGGGCCCAGAAAACCACTCTAGGGAAGTTCAGGGTAGGCTCTCTGCACCCCCTCCTCCTAATCCCGTCTCCTTAGTGTCTTTCCGCCAGCACAGGAATGGGGGAGGGGTGGGTGACGAGGATGAACACCGGAGTCCCTGGAGGAAGGGAAGCAGGGTATCTCCATCTGAGGCTCTGTCTTTGAGGAGAGGTGGAGAGCTGGGGAAGTCTTGTGTGAGGGGATTGGGGCTCAGGAGGGGGTTGGGGAGCAGGAAGTTGTCCCCAGGGGAGCCATCCTGGCCCATTCAAGGGTTGAGTACTTGTTTAGGGTTAGAGCTGCCCCCTCTGGGGACCAGGATTGTCCAGCCAAGGCCATTGTCCTGCCCCCTTCCCCCAGTCCCTCCCAGGCCCCTTTGAACCTGAAGTCAGATATTTCTTCTCTCTACCCACCTCCCACCCGTTGGGTTTCTCCACCCAGGAACTAGGCTGGAAGCCTGGGATGAGGAGGTGGGGGGAGGGAGAACTGAGAATCTTGAGGAAAGAGGCCCCGGCCTTAACTGTGAGGGGATGGAGCCTGGGTGCAGGTCTTATGGGGGTTGGGGGTGGTTAGTGTCTAATCTACCAACCTGGACAACACAAGATGGAATACTGTGCTCTGAAAACGCAGAGCCAGCACTTCTCTGGGATCTCTGGGGACATATCTGGTTGGGGCTCGGGGTCCCATGGTGTAGAGCCTCTAAACTCTGGAGGACTGGAGGTGCAATGGCTGTCTTGTCCTGGCCTTGGACATGGGCTGAAATACTGGGTTCACCCATATCTAGAACTCTAGACGGGTGGGTAAGCAAGAACTGAGGAGTGGCCCCAGAAATAATTGGCACATGAACATTCAATGGATGTTTTAGGCTCTCCAGAGGATGGCTGAGTGGGCTGTAAGGACAGGCCGAGAGGGTGCAGTGCCAAGAGGCCTTGTGGTGCGATGGGGCATCCGAGCAACTGGTTTGTGAGGTGTCCGGTGACCCAAGGCAGGGGTGAGAGGACCTTGAGGGTTGAAAATGAAGGCCTCCTGGGGTCCCGTCCTAAGGGTTGTCCTGTCCAGACGTCCCCAACCTCCGTCTGGAAGACACAGGCAGATAGCGCTCGCCTCAGTTTCTCCCACCCCCACAGCTCTGCTCCTCCACCCACCCAGGGGGCGGGGCCAGAGGTCAAGGCTAGAGGGTGGGATTGGGGAGGGAGAGGTGAAACCGTCCCTAGGTGAGCCGTCTTTCCACCAGGCCCCCGGCTCGGGGTGCCCACCTTCCCCATGGCTGGACACCTGGCTTCAGACTTCGCCTTCTCACCCCCACCAGGTGGGGGTGATGGGTCAGCAGGGCTGGAGCCGGGCTGGGTGGATCCTCGAACCTGGCTAAGCTTCCAAGGGCCTCCAGGTGGGCCTGGAATCGGACCAGGCTCAGAGGTATTGGGGATCTCCCCATGTCCGCCCGCATACGAGTTCTGCGGAGGGATGGCATACTGTGGACCTCAGGTTGGACTGGGCCTAGTCCCCCAAGTTGGCGTGGAGACTTTGCAGCCTGAGGGCCAGGCAGGAGCACGAGTGGAAAGCAACTCAGAGGGAACCTCCTCTGAGCCCTGTGCCGACCGCCCCAATGCCGTGAAGTTGGAGAAGGTGGAACCAACTCCCGAGGAGGTAAGTGAAAGGGGACTTGGCTGGGCTGGCAGAGGCAGCAGTGAAGGGAATTGGGAACATGTAGGGTAGCCACCCTGCCTGCCAAAGGTGGTGATGGCTGCCGGGCCTCCTGAGAAGCACGACGCGGTGTGGACTAGAACCCAGAATTGCAAGAATCAGAAACCGGCCTGGATTGTTTCGGCCTGGCCCTTGTCATGTAGGTCACCTAGGCCTGGCCAGTGTCCCGACACTTGCTTCATGCCATCACTGTCTGTACACCAGTGATGCGTGAAAATCAGCCCCCCCCCAAAAAAAAAAACATATCAGCCCCTCTGGGGACTTGGATCACAGTCGGACCCAGGAACTTGGCCTTAAGGTTAGGCATGGCTGGGGGGGGTAAAAAATGGTGCTTATCCTGGAGTTATTGTTACTGAAGAGGTTGGGTGTGACTGGCTGCTGATAGGAGGTCTTGTTTGGGCCATGTGTGGAGTAGGGCTCACCTTCAGTCAAGTTTACGGCCTGTCTACTTTAGCCTCAGACTCCATGAGTCACCTTTACACGAGCAGACCCTTGTAGTGCCTGAGGTGCAGATCTGATCGATTTCAGCCTTTCTACCTTTCCTTGTAAACAAGAAAGGGACACCCTTGGGTAGGGGAGTTTTATCTCCAGGCCATCTTAAGATCATTCTGTGAGTGCACGGGCCTTGCTTAGTGTCTGATGGCCTACAGCCAGCACTCTGGAGCAAGTGTAAGCAATTAGCCCTTAAGAACAAGGTGCGAGTGGATACCGATGCCCGCCGGGAGTTCCGACAGTTTAGCGATTGTTGTAGCAGGAGTCCCCTCCCTAAGTGCCAGTTTCTGTGTTATCTCAGGTCCTGTAAGCCGCCGGGAGTCCCCTAGGAAGGCATTAATAGTTTATCTCACGTCTTAAATGGCCCTTAATGAAGCAAGAGACTTGAACCTTAGTTAAGCTAATCCCAAATCCTCAAAATAGGATTTAGAAAAGCCAAAGACACTGCTGAGGGCGATTACAAGTTTTGGTCTTTTGAGGAGCAGTTGGAGATGAAAGTCTGTCTGAAGCCGAGAGAATCCTTTTCCATTGAAATGGCATTGAGGTGTGCCTCACTGGCTGCTGCTTCTGTCTGTGCCCTGCGTTGGCCAGCCTTTGTGGAGCACCTCAGCCCTCCATCCTGGACCTTTGCTCCAACAACCTGCTCCTCTTCCGCCCTCAAGGCTGACTTGCATCTCCCCAGATGACTGCCTCCATTTCTGTCTTCTGTTAGAGACAGAAAAGCCTGAGAAACCGACAGCCATTTTTGGGGGGGGGGTCCGGTTCACCCGCTGCAACTTAGAAAGCACACTCAACTGGCCATCTGTTATGCCCTCCCCACCTGGTCCCAACCATCACTGTGTACTGAGAAGAAGGCAGCCTTAGCCACACCCTCGAGTGCCCCTGCCGTTCTATTGCTCATACATCGATTGATATCCCTGTTTCAACTTTGAAAAAAAAAATTTTTTTTTTGTGTGGTGTGTGCATGCCTGCTACTGTACACCTGTGGGCGTCAGAGGTAGTCCTCTGCACCCTCCGGCCAGTACCGCATCCAGGGTGAGTCAGATGATTTCCTGTGGTTTGGGCCTCAAGGCTTCTCACCTCCAGAGGCTTCTAGCCTGCTGCCTTGCTTTCTCTGTCGCACTCTAGTACAGCAGGAGTTTTCCTCGCACTCCGGAGTGTTGTCAGCTCCTGGGGCATGGACATTTGGCTACTTAGAGTGTGCTGTGTAGGTTTTCATTTAGAGCTGAACAGAGGGATGGATCTTATTACCCCAGCCCTTGAGACACTGAGGCAGGAGAGCTTCCTAGTGAGTCCCTGTTTCAATATCTTCACTAATACTGTGTCATACTTTGGGACTTTCTTTCTTCCTTTCTTTCTTTTGATTTTTTTTTTTTTATATGAGTACAGTGTACCTGTCTTCAGACACACACCAGAAGAGGGCATCAGATCCTACTACAGAAGGTTGTGAGCCACCTTGTGGTTGCTGGGAATTGAACTCCGGATCTCCGGAAGAGAAGTCCCTGCTCTTAACTGCTGAGCCATGTGTTTCTTGAGTAAAGGGATTACATGCTCGTTCGTCTGGTCAATTCTGCAGCCTTAAAACTTCTTCAGAATAGGGTGACATTTTGTCCTCAGTGGGGCGGTTTTGAGTAATCTGAGCAGATAGGAACTTGCTGGGGTACTGCACAGAACTCTGGGTAGTGTGGTACTGTAGATGGCTAGGTTCTGGGGGGGAAAGAGCCATCTATGTCACCTAGGAATAGAGTGAATAACATTTATATAATCAGACCAGCCCTTGAGGAGGCTGAGATCTTTTCATGGGGCACCCTAGGGTCACAGTCCCAGCTGGTGTGACTCTGACAAGTCTGCCTTTCTCACTACAGTCCCAGGACATGAAAGCCCTGCAGAAGGAGCTAGAACAGTTTGCCAAGCTGCTGAAGCAGAAGAGGATCACCTTGGGGTACACCCAGGCCGACGTGGGGCTCACCCTGGGCGTTCTCTTTGGTGGGTCTCCCCCAGCATGTTCTGATCTCAAGGCTCTTAATGTAGGCGCAAGGGGGTGGGGCATCTTAGGAGCTTCTCCTCCACAGGTAAGGGAGGATTAGACGCTTGTAGCTTGAACTGTCAGAGGTGGGGGCTTGGGCTCCCTTCTTGCTGCCTCACTCACTCTGTTTGATCGGCCTTTCAGGAAAGGTGTTCAGCCAGACCACCATCTGTCGCTTCGAGGCCTTGCAGCTCAGCCTTAAGAACATGTGTAAGCTGCGGCCCCTGCTGGAGAAGTGGGTGGAGGAAGCCGACAACAATGAGAACCTTCAGGAGGTGAGGAGTGGCAGGATGTGTGCAATGTCTGCCAGGCACAGTCCCTTCTGCTGCTTCCATTCCTGGCTTGAAACTCCTCCCTCTCCAACCGGAGCTCGCATGAGAAGTTCTGTGTCCTTATTCTGCTGCTATGAATTGGAATCCAGAGCCTTAACATTTGCTAATCAATCAGGCTCTCTCCTTCTGAGTCACCCTCTGCCCCCACCAGCCTGACAATGGTCCCTCCCCAGAACCCCGTCTAGTGCTGGTGAAGGCTCAGACCTAGGTCTACCAGCCCCTTCCAGAGCCCCTTTCAGTAACCCCTGGCTCTGGGGCCACATCCAGTCAATGCTCCCTTAGCACAATCCCTTAGCGGTTTGTTCTTCAGTCCCATCTCAAGGTGGGGCTGTTGCCAAGCCAAATACTAAAGTTGCTCTTGTCGCCCCCATCTTCCCCTGCCCAGATATGCAAATCGGAGACCCTGGTGCAGGCCCGGAAGAGAAAGCGAACTAGCATTGAGAACCGTGTGAGGTGGAGTCTGGAGACCATGTTTCTGAAGTGCCCGAAGCCCTCCCTACAGCAGATCACTCACATCGCCAATCAGCTTGGGCTAGAGAAGGATGTGAGTGCCAAGATCCTGCCCTGTGGTACCTGGATGTTTCCCTGTTCCCATTCCCCACCCCCACTCCCCCCCCCCTGCCGCCACCGCTGACTGCAGGATCCCAGAGCTTATGATCTGATGTCCATCTCTGTGCCCATCCTAGGTGGTTCGAGTATGGTTCTGTAACCGGCGCCAGAAGGGCAAAAGATCAAGTATTGAGTATTCCCAACGAGAAGAGTATGAGGCTACAGGGACACCTTTCCCAGGGGGGGCTGTATCCTTTCCTCTGCCCCCAGGTCCCCACTTTGGCACCCCAGGCTATGGAAGCCCCCACTTCACCACACTCTACTCAGTCCCTTTTCCTGAGGGCGAGGCCTTTCCCTCTGTTCCCGTCACTGCTCTGGGCTCTCCCATGCATTCAAACTGAGGCACCAGCCCTCCCTGGGGATGCTGTGAGCCAAGGCAAGGGAGGTAGACAAGAGAACCTGGAGCTTTGGGGTTAAATTCTTTTACTGAGGAGGGATTAAAAGCACAACAGGGGTGGGGGGTGGGATGGGGAAAGAAGCTCAGTGATGCTGTTGATCAGGAGCCTGGCCTGTCTGTCACTCATCATTTTGTTCTTAAATAAAGACTGGGACACACAGTAGATAGCTGAATTTTGTTTTCCTTCAGTTCCTAGAGAGCCTGCGGTTGGAGAAAGCCAGTAATGGATTCTCAAACCCCAGGTGATCTTCAAAACAGGCGCCATTGAAACCATTGGAGTTCCACAAAATGCCCAGGGATAGTTGGGGTTGGAGCCCAACCTATAGAGGAAGGCATTGCATATTCGCCATCCTAGAGGCGGTAAGTCTCTGCTAGCTGATGGACATCACCTCATAGCCATTGTCTGGCAGCCGCCTTCTTTCCTCTTGTCACTCTGGGAGTTCTGGTGGGCTTATACTTTAAAAAAAAGAGTTTTTTTGGGGGGGTTAAGATTTATTTTATTTATATGGGTACACTGTAGCTGTCTTCTAGACACACCAGAAGAGGGCATGGGATCCCATTACAGATGGTTGTGAGCCACCATGTGGTTGCTGGGAATTGAACTCAGGACCTCTGGAAGAGCAGTCAGTGCTCTTAACCGCTGAGCCATCTCTCCAGCCCTCAAACTCTTTTTTTTCTTTTCCTTCAAGATGAGTTCTGTGTAGTCCTGGCGGACCAGGTTGGCCTCAGATCAGCCTGCCTCTGCCTCCGCAGTGCTGAGATTAAAGGCCCGTGCCACTCTAGGCTAAATTGTTATGCTTCTATTCTAGCTGATGACCACCTTTTTTGGGCGTAGTAGTGCTGGGAGTAGGGTCTGTACACATGTCTACAATGCCAGAATAGGTCAAAGGCTTTAGATCTCAAGGAACTGGATTTATAGAGAGTTGGGAGCAGCCATGTAGGTTCTGAGAACCAAACCTGGGTCCTCTGCAAGAAGAGCCATTGGCTTTTTGTTTTTGTTTGTTTTGAGACATTTCTCGGTGTAGCCCTGGCTATCTGGAACTCTGTAGGCTAGGCTGTCCCTGAACTCAGATCCAGTCTATCCATCCCTGCCTTCCAAGAGCTGGGATTAAGGTCATGTACCACCACAGGCCAGCTAGCCATAGCTCCTAACTGCTGAACCATTTATTTATTTATTTATTTAATTTTTTTGGTTTTTCGAGACAGGGTTTCTCTGTATAGCTCTGGATGTCCTGGAACTCACTTTGTAAACCAGTCTGGCCTCGAACTCAGAAATCTGCTTGCCTCTGCCTCCCCAGTGAGTGCTGGGATCAAATGCGTGCGCCACCACTCCCAGCTTAAGTCTTTATTTTGTAAAATGTTATTTATTTTGGGGCTGGTGAGATGGCTCAGTGGTTAAGAGCACTGACTGCTCTGCCAGAGGTCCCGAGTTCAAATCCCAGCAACTACATGGTGGCTCACAACCATCTGTAATGAGATCTGACGCCCTCTTCTGGTATGTCTGAAGACAACTACAGTGTACTTACATATATATAATAAATAAATTTAAAAAAAAAAGAGAGGAGGAGCCAAGCAGCTCCTTTAGGAAAAAAAAAAGTTATTTATTTTATGTATTTGAGCTGTCTTCAGACACACCAGAAGAGGGCAATGGATCCCATTACAGATGGTTGTGAGCCACCATGGTTGATGGGAATTGAACTCTGGACCTCTGGCAGAGCAGTCAGTGCTCTTAACCGCTGAGCCATCTCTCCAGCCCCCAAAGCCAAGTCTTAAAGCATTTTTGCTGCTGAATGTCAGCCCTACCAGATCTCTGCCTCCCTCCCCTCCCCTCCCCCCAGTATCTCATGAAGACCAAGCTGGCCTGGACACAGTAAGTATGTGCATATTTATGTGTGAAGATTGTCACAATGTGAGGAAAAAAGTTGGTTCCCTCCATGGTGTGGGTCCTGTGGGTCAAGTCCAGGTCGCTAGGCTTGGCAGCAAGTGCCTTGACTCATAGTCTTCTCCTGCCCAACTCCATGCTTGGTTTCCACGAGCCCCTGTGCTATGGAGAATTCCATCTCCAGGCCTCACCAAATCTAATCTCCCCATCCTTTGAAAAGCAGACTTAGATTCAACGCAAGTGGATGAAACAGTTTATTCTTTATTTGGGAATAAAGACTAAGCTCTGAAAAGCTAGTCCCAGAGACTCAGCTGGTGGTGATACTAGCTAGCGGTGGCATGAGGATGCCTTGGGAATGTGCTCTGGGTCCTTCAGGGTGCTTTAGCCGATGCCATTCAAGAACATGAGTAGGGTTAGGGTATTGTGGCAGAGCACTTGCCTGGTATATGCTGGCTTCAGCAAAATAAAACCATACCTTCTAGGAATGGTTTCTGGGACCGGTGCTCTAACTGCAGGTATCCTGGCATCCATGGAGGCAAGGCTTTATTCCTTGTGACTGGGCTTGTAGCTCACTGGAAACTTGGAGGCTGCAACATCTTTGGCAGGAAACCATCTTTTCTGTCACTTCATTTGCAAGCATTCTCCAGCCTTGAGTCAGTCTTTAGCAATGGACCTTTCCCTGTGGTCATTCCCTTTGGAGAAAGACATTCCTCAAAGTCCATGGTAACTTTGAATGAGTGTTTTGCATGTACACATGCGTGAGTGTGCATGCGCTCTCACACACGCACGCACATGCACACGCGTGCACACACACACACACACACACACACACACACTGCTTCAGCCCTTAGGAGCCATTCTTCTATTATTATGTTTGAGTGCTCTGCCTGAATGTGCACCTGCAGGCCAGAAGAGGGCATCAGATCCCTTTTAGAGATGGTCACAAGCCATCATGTTGTTGCTGGAAATTGGGACTTCTGGAAGAGCAGCCAGTGTACCCTTAATTGCTGAGCCATCTTACTGCCCAAGATACATTCTTACACTGTGCCTGACCCTGAGCCACATCTGTGTCCTGACTGCAAAGTCAAGATGCCATTATGGCATCCTGGATGCTATAGCCAGTGCAGGCCAGAGGGTACCAGATGTCACAGCCATCACACCAACCCAGGCTCTGCTCTCTAGCAAAAAGAAGCTGGACAGGACTCCCTAAGGGAGTGAGTGTTCCTGAGAAACCCTTTGAGTAACTTGCCTCTGGGTAACTGGTAGCCAGAACAGGAGGCTAAGACTGGGATATAGGAACTTGGAGATTAGGGATGTTAAGTAGAGCATACGCATAGCACAAAAGATACTTGGCTTTGGATATGAGCTGTTGACGCCTTCAATCCATCACAACTCCCATTCTGAATGCTCTATCCCGACTACATGAGGGATTTGAGGCTAGCCTGGATTACACAGTGAGACCTTGTATTAAAAAAGAGTTGGGTGTCTCCTCCAGAGAGGATCTGGGTTTGAACCTCAGCACCTACATAGTGGCTAGCAATTATCCCTCCAGTTCCCAGAGAACCCAGTGCCCTCTTCTGGCTTCTGCTGGTATTGCATGCAAGTGTGATACCCAATCATGCAGGCAAACAAAGCAGCCTTGAATTGACCTGCTCTCCTCTAGTTTTGAGACAGTGTTAGTATGGTTTTTTATGTATAGTGCTGGGACTCCAAACATGGGCAAGTCAGGTGCTTGCTAGGCAGTGCTCTTCTAGTGAGACATCTCTTTGTTCCCTGTCTCCCAGATTGCTTTGTATAGTCTAGTCCTAACCATTGTTCCCACATAGTAGCTTGTCATGCATTTATGGGTGAAAGCTAACCTGGGTGTCTGCTGTGCCCGTGCACCCCCCTTCCCTGCCTTCTAAGACCTCAGTCTGAGGCTGTTCAAAGATCTAGAATTCAAGGTGCTGACAGGTGACCCCACTTACCCACTGGCTATCAGAGCAGCTTTCTCCACCCGGAGCCTCTTCCTGGGCTCCGTCAGGACGGACAGGGGGCCTGGGGAGACCTCGTCATCTAGCTCTGCCAACACTTTATGAGCTGATTTCCTCCGGTTTCTTGTGGGTGGAGCAGGCGAAACTTGCGCTTCCCCATGCTGAGAGGGAATAGCCAGGCCCTGTGGCCTGCCACCACCACGGGAGAAGGTGAGAGGCTGGGCCTGGAGTTTGCTGAGGCTGCCGATGGAATTGAGAATCAGTGTGGCCTTGGGGGCAGAGGAGAGAGTGCTGAGTGGCCTCTGAGGTGCCCCTTGGGGGGGCAGCATAGGTTGGAAACCGCCCCCAGCTTCTCCCTTAGACCGAGGGACGGTTATGGCTGCAAAGTCCTGAGGTTTAACCCGGACTTGTTGAAACATGAAGTAGAACTCTGAGGAGGAGCTGGTTCCTGCTTGACCTTGGGGGCCAAAGGTCAGAAGGTCACCATCACTCAACTCCAGTCTGTGGCCTCTTGGAAGTCGGACATTATTGACCAAAGTCCCTGGTGATAATGAGACAGACATAAGACAGGTGACGAGAACAGGAACAGACTTGTAGTCAGAATTAACATGATCTGGATGGCTGTTCAATTTTTCAGGGGGACACAGGGTTAATTAAGCATTAAACTCAAAACCTCACATGCAAGCTTTGTTGGCTAGGAACAAGCCTATTTTTCTCAACGACGACAGTGGGAGGCTTCTGTGCTTAGCTCTTGCTTAAACACCACTTCTGATAAAAGGCTTATTTCTTTTTCTACCTAAGACAGCCCCAGAACTCAGGATCCTTTTGCCTCAGCTCTGAGTGCTGAGATTGCCTCTTGCTGTCTCTTAGCCTCTTTGTGTCTCATTTCCCTTGCAGGCAGCATCCATCTACATCTAACAGAATAGGGCCCAGACCATAAACTCACTGTTGCCTGTTGGGGACTAATAATGCCCACGACAACCTCAGGTTAGGCTTCTCCAAACATTGCATTTGGTCTAGGAAGCTAAGACCTGAAGATGGAATACTGAGGTAAACCCCAGCCTTTGTGGACTGTCTTGGGTTGGGACCGAATGCCTAGGTCACTAGAACACTCATAAATGCCTAGCAGGAACAAGGTGCTTCAGCAAACGTGGGAACAGTCAAATCTGAGCTTAATACTAGAATGTAGAATTTGATGACAGCTTGCACACCCCTCTTAGGTCCGGTGTAGGCTAAAGCAGACAAGCAGGTTTAGTCCTGTGTGGAGCTGACAGAAGTGTGAGCAGACAAGACGGAACCAAGACTGCTCACCAGACTAGGACTCTGGGAGGCAGGTAGCAGGGTCCCAGAGGCTCCTCTTACTCATGCCTGTCTGGGGCTCTTCTGCTCATTGCTTACCTTGGCTGCTGTGATCCTCCAGGCTGACCCTCCAGTCGTCCCCTTGGAGTTCAGCATGCAATTCCGCATGGACTCCAGAGATGAGGCCGGGCTCCTGCTGGGGCCGCAGGGCCACATCACACAGGTCGGCCCTGCAGCCCAATCCATAGGTGCAGCCAGACTTGGACGGGGGGTGGAAGGTGTAGAGGTCACCGCCCCTGCCGCCCCCTATACGCAGCAGCTGGAAACAGGGCAGCATGGGGGGTGCCCCCTCTGCACCACTTCGCCCACCTCAGAAGTCCATTCCCTCTCCTACTCCTGGGTCATGCACCGTGGGCTTCAATTCAGTTCTCTCTGATGTCAACAGCTAAGTATTGTGCCTAATGCCAACTTAAGCAGTGCAGATTCAGAGCGCCAGAGGCCTGGATATGCACCAAGACAGAGGCTGTCAAGATGAGGTTTAAAAAGCAATTCCAGTAAAGTCCTGATGCGATGCAAAACCAGGAAGACGTCTTGTGGCACCTCAGTGAAGCCGGATCCTCAGGCGGCTCAACATCCGGGAGCCTCCGACAATCTGTGCAAGGCAAAGCTAGTTTAAACCGCAACTGGGAACAGGCAGAGGGGGTGAAGGGGCCCTGGTACACAAACGTGCGTGTGACACGGGTCTTCTCCCTAAGTGTAACCTGGAGTCAGGGAATTTATGGTTAAACTTTCTAATCCAAGTAGCGCACCCCTTCCATCTTTCCCCCCCACCCCCGCTCTTCGGATCAGTTCCCCTAAGGGAAGTGAATCCACTGTCACCCGCAAAGGGCGGCGCAGACGGGTCCCTAATTCTGTAACAAAGTGGATCTCACCCTTTCTTTTTTTCGCTCGCGGGGTAAACTGAGGAAGGGATTCCGTACCCTGCGTCCCGCGCTCCCGCCGAGGTTTGACAGCCAAGGAAGCCGCCCCGAAGGCGGGGCTTGGGTGAAGGCGCGCGCGCGCGCTGCGCAGACTCCTCCTTCGGAATTCCCGGGTCCGACTTCGCGCCCGCGAGCCCGCCCCCCCGCCGGCTGCTTCTGATTGGCCATCTGAGTTGCACCCATTTGCTCTATTGGCCGATGCGCAGGGGGGAGTTGCTCATCTCCCGCTCTCCGCCACTTCTGATTGGCCGGCACGTTTTCCCGGGTTCCCGGGGAGAGGAGGGGCCGTCAGGGCGCGGAGAAAGTTTGGGGCGTCAGGGTGCCTGCTTGCACCTTTCTTCTTCCTATTTCCGGTAGGGAGAAATGGAGCTGTAGAGCAGCCCGCCGCCCCGCGCATGCGTGATCTGGGTGTGGCGTCTAGACTGGGTGCTAGGTGTAAGGGGCGTGGCAAGAGGGCGGATCTCGCGCTGGGTAAGGGGCGTTCGGGGAGAGTCAGTTGGGGGCGGGAAGAGTCTGAGAGGGGGCGCAAGGGGGGCGGAGGGGATCCACAGGGCAAGAGGGGTGCAGGAGCTGGGTCAAAGGATAGATGAGGAGGTCAAGACAGCCTCAGAGTTCAGGGTCCTGACGGGGATTAGCCCGGGGTGTGTGCGGGAGAGAAGTGGGGGAGACAGGACAGGGAGCGACCAAGATAATTCCATCGAAAAAGACTCATACTAGGTCTAGGAAGAGAAACGGGTAGGAATCGCGGGGGTTGAGTGAAAAAAAAAAAAACCCAAAAACTTGAATTCTGATGGAAGTGGGGGAAAGAAGATGCTGTAGGACTCCGAAGAGAGATGCATCGGGAATGGAAGCCGAGGGGATAGAGAGCAACTGAGGCCCGTTACAGAGAGGCCCAGATGAGTTGCCAGGAAGCTGGCTTCCCAGCAACGGGCTCCCGGCTGCTCCGATTCCTCAGGGATCCTAGGGAAGACGCTTAACCCCACATGTGGCCTCATTCTTCCCGGACCAGGCCTTGGGCTAACTCTTTAATAGGAAATGACTCAGAAATCCTGGCTCGATGGTGCCTAGATGGGCTTCCCAACGGCCCTACCATTCCATGGCAAGGACTGTGGAGAGTGGGCTCCTTATACTGTGTCCAGAGAGTCCTGAGCTGCAGGGACCGTAGACACTTAAGGAGGAAGGTAAAGGCACACCACCCACATTCCTGTAAGTAGAAGGAAGCCTCGTCTCAGTAAATTTACCTTAGGGTTGTTGCCTGGTTCATTCTATCAGGAGCGTAGTTGGGACAAGCAAGTGGTTTGGTTACCGTGTGCCTTAGGGAAGTAGGAAAAGAGAAGCGTACAGCCCGATAGACCTGTCAGTAACTTAAGGATTATGACTTTGTTGTTATAAGGCTTTTTCTTTGGAAGGTGGCCTGAAAAATTGAATTGAAGTATCCTTGTTTCTCCTATTGTCCAGGGGAACATAGGTGACTGGAGACAAGAGCTACAGGATTCATATAACAGGAAGATGTTGCCACCGTCAGGTCAGTGAGGCTAGTCAAGGAGACCAGGATCATCTCCCTCTTCCCTCTCCCCCTCTCTCAGAATCTGACAGTCTTTATTCTTGTGACCCCCTCAGGTTTTGCTGGGCTGGTTCCTCCCTCCCACTTCCAAGCTCGGCCCCTTCCAACTCTGCCAAGAATGGCCCCGACCTGGGCTTCAGACGTTCCCTTGGTCCAATCTCCGGCCAGCCAAGATGTCTTAGAGAGACGGCTAGATGCTCAGAGGTCGACAGTGACCACGTGGGGACAGGATTTCTGTGGAGATGGGCAGGGGCTAGGGCGGAGAGGCAGGTAGGGATCTGCCAATCACCTCTTCCTCAGACTGACACATGGTCCTTCATACACGCATGCCTTCATTTCAGCCCCTGGTTCTATAACTTGTGTGGTTTTTCTATAGGCCATTGTTGGCCCCTACGACACATAGACCACATGCGTTGGGGTTAGTGAGAATAGATGTTTGGACTTAAATTCTCATTACATAAGGAATGTAAATGTCTTAAGGGAGGGGATAAGTTCTGCAAAAGCTGTTTTAAAGCAAAATGACGTGCAGCTTAGACATGCTGACCCAGTTCTCCAGAGGCATACTGGCTCCTTTTGGAGTAGTTAAGCAGGCCTTTACAGGAATGTGCAACTGGAGCTGGCTATGCTCTGTGAATGTGGTTTTATTTGTTTTTTTTTTTTTTGTTTTTTGTTGGTTTTTTGTTTGTTTGTTTTTTCAAGACATGGTGTCTCTGTATAACCCTGGCTGTCCTGGAACTCGCTCTGTAGACCAGGCTGGTCTCGAACTCAGAAATCTGCCTGCCTCTGCCTCCCGAGTACTGGGATTAAAGGTGTGCGCCACCACGCCTGGTGTCAATGTGTGTTTTAAGACTATTAAAAAAAATTTTTTTTAAGGTTTATTTAGTTTTATTTATAGGAGTACATTGTACTCCTATACACACCGGAAGAGGGTATCAGATCCTATTACAGATGGTTGTGAGACACCGTGTGGTTGCTAGGAATTGAACTCAGGACCTTTGGAAGAGCAGTCAGAGCTCTTACCTGCTGAGCCATCTCTCCAGCCCCTAAAGAACTCTTAACCTCTGCTCCAACTCTCCAGCCCTAAGAATTTTATTTTTGAGCTTAGTATGGTCTGCCTTTAATCCCAGCACTAGAGAGTCAAAGGTAGGCAGATCCCTGAGTTCAAGGCCCCAACCCTGGTCTAGAGATTGAGTTTCAGGACAGTTAGGGCTGCATAGAGAAAAACTTGTCTGGAAAAAACAACAACAAAGACTTTATTTATGTGTGTATGATTGTGTGTGAGCATTCATACTTGGAGGCCAAAAGAGGGTGAAGGATCCTCTGTAGTTGGAGTGACAGGCAGCTGTCAGCCTTTGAATGTGGGGGGCTGGGAACTGAACTCAGGTTCTTTGCAAGATCAGCAAGCGCTCTTAGCACCCCGAGCCGGCTCTCCAGCCCCTGTGGACATTCGGCTCTGTGTGAATGAGCATTCTTACTTCTGTTTCGTCTGTGTCTTTCCCATAGTGTCCTGGGGTGTCATTCTGTCAGAGGGGCATGTTAGGAGACAGATTGTAAGGAACTGTGGCAAGTCATTGCTAGCCTCCAGTTAAAGGAAATCCTGCCATTCTCAGGGACAGAGATGCCTCTGGAGCCTCCACATAACCAATTCAGATATGCAGACGCCTCAGACTCCCTGTGCAATGTACCAAACACTCACGGAAAAAGCCCGCACCAAAAGAGCAGGGTGTAACAGTGAGTGCCTGTAATCCCAGTTACGCCTGGGAAAGAGTCTTAGAGAAGACAGATGCCAGCCTGCTGACATAGTGCAAGGTAGGGAAGTCCCCTGGCAACTGAGAAATCAGGAAGGGAAGTGGAAGACACCATCGGGAAACGTGAGTGACTTTGTCATCATAGTCGTCTTTTTCTTCTTCTTCTCCTCCTCCTCCCTCCTCCTCCTCCCTCCTCCTTCTCCTCCTCCTCCTCCCTCCTCCTTCTCCTCCTCCTCCTCCTCCTCCTCCTCCTCCCTTCTCCCCTTTCCCCTCCCCCTCCTCCTTTTCCTTCTGTTGCATTTATATACTTACTCATGTGGATATGCGTGCGCACACATGCATGCCTTGGTGCACAGGGAGGATCCCAAGTCTGGGGCTAGCCTCTGCTATGTACTGGGTCAGCCTGGGCTGCATGAGACCCTGTCTCAAACAAGATGAAACAACAAAAGTGTAAAAAAAAAAAAAATCACTTGGCTTTGCCACCATCTTGGTAGCAGAAGCTCTTTGCCCTCACCTAGAATTCAGACATCCTCCAACTCAAAACTTGAAGCCCTCCGATGTGCTTGTTTGACGTTTAACCCATCTGCCTGCTTATGTGTGGATCTCTGGAGAGATGGTGTTCTTCTTCGCCTGATCTCACTAGCCCTTAGGTCGACTGAGCCCAGAAAGTGGATGACCACGTGTGCTTAGTAGGGACTTGGTGGTTGATTGACAGTGGTGTGGTAGATGAATATATCCTCCTGCCTCAGCTCAGCCCCTTGCTTCCACCCTCCCAGCAGCTCACCTTTTCCCCTCCTGTCTTTGAAGGTCTCTGGAGCTGGGGTTCTCCAGTGCCCTGAGCCAGCAGGCCGAGCTGATCTCACGGCAGCTCCAAGAGTTGCGGCGGCTGGAGGAGGAAGTCCGGTCCCTACGGGAGACCTCGCTGCAGCAGAAGATGAGGTTGGAGACTCAGGCCGTGGAGCTGGATGCTCTGGCAGTGGCAGAGAAGGCCGGCCAAGCTGAGGCCGAGGGCCTGCGCACCGCCTTGGCCGGAGCTGAAATGGTTCGGAAGAACCTGGAAGAGGCGAAGCACAAGGAGCTGGAGGAGATTCAGAGCCTGCACCAAGAGCAGGTGAACACGGGGGTGGGAGGGGCTTAGAAGCATATCAGGGCACGCCGTCCAGTAAATTGCAAGGAGCCTCGGGAGCAGCAGACCCGTGGAGGTGGGGGAAGCCCCCCAAAATACTTGGGTATTTTGGTTTCCCTCAGGCTGCACCTGTTACTTGGGAGTCAGTGAGCTCGTAACCTTCAATACCCTCAGAAGTAGTATTTCTCCATATTCTGTGCCAGGTACCCTTCTGGGAACGTGGTGGAGGGAAGGATTGGGGTCGGGGTAGGATGGGGCAGTGGTATGGGTCCCAGGGAACACTGGGAAAGGTAGATTTTTTTCAGTCAGGCTACCCAGTGCTTCTCTTTGCCGTCTTTGAGGTAGGATCTGGCTAGGGATTCAAGTTGTCTGAGTCTGCTCTCATGAATGGCGCCCATAGCCTGCCTGCATGGGACACACTTAATGCAGCTATAGCCAGTTGCAACTGGGAAAGTGCTGAAGCATAGTCTAGGGACAGAGAGGGCCACCCCAGGCTGGTGGAGCGCTCAGGAAGAGAGGCTTTAAAGATGAGAGTATCTTCTTCGTAATATTGGAGCAGGGACAGCCTTGCTGCCTGTGAGTTACCCGTAGGAAGGCTCTCTGAATCTGTCGCTTGACTAAGCAAGCGCCCTACTCTGATGTTCGATAACCTCTATTAGTGGTACCATATTCAGAAGTCGACTCTAGACAGACATTGTGAGTGAGATAGACTGCTGGAATGTCAAAAGATGCTGGAGAGATGGCTCAGTGGTTAAGAGCACTGGCTGCTCTTCCAGAGGTCCTGAACCACATGGTGGCTCACAACCATCTGTAATGGGATCCGATGCCCTTTTCTGGTATTTCTAAAGACAGCTACAGTGTATTCATATATATAAAATAAATAATTCTTTTTTTGTTTTTTGGTTTTTCGAGACAGGGTTTCTTTGTGTAGCCCTGGCTGTCCTGGAACTCACTCTGTAGACCAGGCTGGCCTCGAACTCAGAAATCCGCCTGTCTCTGCCTCCCAAGTGCTGGGATTAAAGGTGTGCGCCACCACACCCGGCAAAATAAATAATTCTTAAAAAAAAAAAAAAGTCAGATAGCCATTGGCAGGTTCTAAGTAACTGAGGCTGTAGCTCAGCGGCAGAGTGCCTGCCTGCTCTCTGCGCAAGGCTACAGGTACAGCCCCCCCCCCCCCCCCCCCCCGTGTCCCCAGAAAAGGAAAGGTTTTTGTTGTCTGGCTGGCCCTGGCTCTTGCTTCTGCCTCCCACGTGTTGGGATCAAAGGTGTGCGACACCACGCCAAGCTTCAGAAAAAACAAAACAAAAACAGGGCAATAACAGAGTCAGGTTTGTACGTCTAAAAACACCTGTGCTCGACTTTGCAAACTTGATACTGGTAATGGAGACAGGGCTGGCAGGGCTGACCTACCCTGTAGGAGGAAGCAGGGCATGCCCCTTACCATTGGCTCCACAGCTCCATCTGCTCTGCTGCCCCTGGCGCTGTTTGGGGTCTAGTGAGAAAGACCCTCCCTCCCCAGAGCATCCTCATGATCACACAGAAGTAGGGTCCGACCTGCTGCTAGAGCTCAGAAAGCTGCCAGCAGGGAAAGGGCAGATGAGGGGTCTCCCTGAGGGTTGAACAGCGCCTGAGCAGGGAGAGCCACAGGAGAGAGCTCGGCAAGTGTGCTGTTCCTGCAGTAGGCTTTGTGGGTGTAGCAAATCTGTTTTCTGTGGGTAGAGGGCTATTAAGGTAGGGTCTTGATCTGTAGCCCTGGCTGGCCTTGAGCTTGAGGAAGTTCTCCCAACTCAGCCTCCCAAGTACTAGAATTCTATTGCTCTGATAAAGCACTGACAGAAAGCAACTTTGGGAAGGAAGGGAAGGGCTTCTGGCTTATCTCACCCTGCTCCTAGTCCATTGAGGGAAGCTGAGGCCATGGAGGGGCCCTGCTCACTGGCTTGCTCCTCATGGCTTGGTCAGCCTGCTTTCCTATGTAACTCAGGACCACCTATCTAGGGGTGGTACCATCCGACTGTGGGCCGGGGTCCTTGCAAATCAATCATGCATCAGAGAGAATATCTCATAGGCTTGCCTACAGGATGATCTAATGGATGCATGATCTAATGGATGCATTTTCTCAACTGAGTTACCCTTCTCAAATAACTCCAGCTCATGTCAGATTGACCAAAGAGGAGCCAGCACGTGGGGTTGAAGACATTTGTTCCCACCATGCACTGAGGAGTGTGTGTACATTCAGGCGTGGGTCTGTGGGTGAGGGTGTGAGGGTGCCTGGCACATGTGTGGGGGTCAGAGGACAAACTCGGGTGTGGGTCTCAAGCTCCTTTCACTCAAGACAAGGTCTTTTTTTAATTAATTAATTTATTTATTTATTTTTGCATTTTTTTTTTTTTTTTTTTTTTTTTTTGGTTTTTCGAGACAGGGTTTTTCTGTGTAGCCCTGGCTGTCCTGGGACTCACTCTGTAGACCAGGCTGGCCTCGAACTCAGAAATTTGCCTGCCTCTGTCTCCCAATGGTGGCACATAACTTTAATCCCAGCACTCGGGAGGCAAAGGCAGATGGATTTCTGAGTTCGAGGCCAGCCTGATCTACAAAGTGAGTTCCAGGACAGCCAGGGCTACACAGAGAAACCCTGTCTCAAAACAACAACAACAACAACAACAACAACAACAACAACAACAACAAAAAAGTGCTGGGATTAAAGGTGTGCGCCACCATGCCAGACTGACAGGGTCTTTTATTGATCCACAACTTTATCATGTAGGCCAGACCAGGAGCTTCAGGGATCTGCCCGTGTCTCCTTCCATCCCACAGAGCAGGGGTGATTACAGGTGTATGCTGGCCTGTCCAGGTTTTTCACAAAGGTTTTGGGGCTCCTAACTCAAGTCTCTACAGCCTGAAAGACTCAGGCATGAGGTGGGGTCCTTTACTCTCGCTGTTAGCATGAACACGGAGAGACCCGGAAGTGAACTGGCAGGAGCTGATGTTTAAAACTAACTGTGGAGAACCAGAGGCCAAGATCTCCTCCATTGCTTAGAGCAGCATGATCAGTTAGATGGCTCTCTGAGAGACAAGGCCCCAAGGTGGGGTGAGCCGCCCCGCCCCCTGAAGATTTATTTATGCTTGTGAGTGTGTGTTGTGTCAGTGAGTGTATACCACATGTGTGAGGGCCTCAGAGGCCAGAAGAGGACATTGGATCCTCTGAACTGCGCGTTGGGTGCTGGGAACTGAGCTTGGGTCTGCCCTGCTGAGCTCTCCAGCCCCTCAGGCTGGCCCTCTCTGAGCATGCTCCTCCTCCACAGCTGTCCTCCCTGACACAGGCTCACCAGAAGGCTCTCGACAGTCTGGCCAGCAAGGCCGAGGGCTTGGAGAAGTCTCTGAATAGCCTGGAAACGAAACGGGCAGGGGAAGCCAAGCAGCTGGCTATGGCCCAGAAGGAGGCGGACATGCTCAGGAACCAGCTGAGGTCAGTGGGCTGCGCAGGGCTGTTAGTGAGGGGTGCGGCATTGCCAGGCTGTTCTACCGAGGACTGGTCCATTTCTGTTTCAATCTTAGCAAGACCCAAGAAGAGCTGGAAGCTCAGGTGACCTTGGTGGAGAGTCTGAGGAAGTATGTGGGGGAACAAGTTCTTCCTGAGTTTCCTAGCCAGGAATGGGAGCTGGAACGAAAGGAGCTTCTAGACACCTTGAAGGTGAGAGAAAAGACTCCAGGGATCAGGGCATGACCTGGGAGGAGAGAGCACAGTGCCCTAGAGGGGAAGCCATGCTGCCCTTGAGACGGCTCACAGCCTGAGGTAGCATGGGGATCCTGACTGGTGGAGTTCCTTCTCCCAGCACTTGAAGGAGGATCGGGCTGACCTTCAGGCCACCGTGGAGTTACTGCAGGTACGAGTACAGAGCCTCACACACATGCTCGCCCTGCAGGAAGAGGAGCTGACCAGGAAGGTAGGACCCTCCCTCATCTTCCAGACCCTGCCCTGCTGCAGGCCTTCCCTTTCTGGGGGTAGTGGGAGGTATGCCACCGAGACCCCTAAACTCCTCACTGTGGACGGCAGGACAGGCAGGACAAAGGTCCCCACTTTCTTAGAACATCCATCCCCCTTCTTCCCCCGTACAGATTCAGCCTTTAGATCCCTTGGAACCCGAGTTTCCTAAGAAGTGCCGCTCGCTGCTGCGCAACTGGCGGGAGAAGGTGTTTGCCCTCATGGTGCAGCTCAAAGCCCAGGACCTGCAGCACAGGGACTCCACGTCGCAGCTGAGGATCCAGGTCAGGGGCTGCGTCTCTGTCACTGTCATCCCGCACCCCGTGTCTCTCACAGTGATGACAGTTAGTCTCGGGGTGACTGCCACGTGCAGGGCACAGAGCCCCGAGCCGAGGAGTCCCCGTTCTCACGGAGCTTGAGTTCTAGAAGGATACGTAAAAAGATGGGTAGGCGTCACATTGTCATAAGTGCTGCGGAAAAGCAGTGGTGACAGACTGAGGTGGATGGATAGGACGGTCAGGGACGGCCTCTGAGGCCACAGCGTCCACCAGGGCATGGCACGGGCACGGTCAGGGGAAGGCTTGGGTCAGGAGGGTTTCCCAAAGTGTGGGCCTGTGCATCCTGAGTCGGAGAGAAGGTTCACGACAGAGTTTCTATGTTCTGTGGCTGCCCTGGAATCACTCTGTAGACTCTTCTGACCTATAAGTGATTGCCTGTCTCTCCCTCATGCTGGAATTAAAGACACGCCCCACCACACCGGGTTTTTTATTTTCTTTTTGTTTTTTTAGTACTTATTAATTTAGTTGGGTGTGGTGATACACTTCTTCAATTCCAGCACTTAGGAGGCAGAGGCCGAGGCAGGAGGATCTCTGAATCTGTGGCCAGCCTGGTCTACATAGTCAGTTCCAGGACAGCCAGGGCTACATAGTGAAACCCTGTCTTAGAAAGAAATAAAAGGTGTGCTTATTTTGTTTTGTGTGTATAAATGTTTTGCCTGCGTGTATGTATGTGTGCCATGTGCCCACAGAAGTCAGAAGGTGTTTGCTCTCCGAGAACTGGAGTTACAGATGGTTATGAGCTAATATGTGGGAAAGGGGAATGGAACTCTGCAGGAACAACCAGCGTTCTTAGCCACTGGGCCGTCTCTGCAGCCCGACTCCGGAGACTCCCGCCCTGTCTCCTTCATTCCCCTCCCACCCGTGTTCCCATAGCTTTGGCTCTCCATTTCCTTGCTTAGCTCCTTCTGCTTCCATAGGTAGCAGAGCTCCAGGAGCAAGTGACCTCCCAAAGCCAGGAGCAGGCCATCTTGCAGCGTGCCCTGCAAGACAAAACTGCACAGGTGGAGGTGGAGCGGATGAGCACCAAGGTCTGAGGGTGCTCCCTAAGGGAGGAGGGTGAAGAAGACCCTAGCCCGGGTGTGTGGGCCAGGTGCCAGGGAGGGAAGTCTACAAGAAAAAGTACACACAAAGCTGCATCCTTCCCAGAGCCTGCAGATGGAGCTGGATCAGGCTCAGGAGGCCAGGCGGAGGCAGGAACAGCAGATAGCCTCTGCTGAAGAGCAGTTGAAGTTCGTGGTCGGTGCTATGAACAGGTATCTGTTGCCTGGAAGAGCCTCGGGGAAGAGGGGCAGGAGGGTGCAGGGTGGAGGGGGGCCACCTCTGTATCACACCAGCATCACCCGCAGTGAACTGAGCTGTGGTTGGGCCACAGCAGAGGATCCTGCTTCCTGCACTTCAGTCTAGTGCGCTCTGAAGCTAAGTAGGACAGCTAGGCGGGGCTGTGGCTTCAGAGCTCAGGGATGGGAACTGGAGCCATGTGCAGTCCTTCCTCCCTCTCTTCCTCCTTCCTTCCTTTGCACACTCGCCTGGTCTGGCTGGGGGAGGCACCCTAATTGTACAGCTAGACTGGTCTGTAGCTCAGTAGTAGAGCGCTTGCCTAGCATTCAGGTATCTCTGCTTTCAATCCCTGGCACCAGAATAAAAAGATGAAACTTTTTAACTTGCACAGAGTCAGACTAGTTTGTAAGAACCAGATTCAAAGCACTGCATGTGCCTGCCTCCAGGAGGGTGTTGGAGTGTTGCTTATGGGGTACCTGCCTCCAGCAGGATGTTGGGGTATGATGTATGGGGTGCCTGTTTCCAGGAGGGTGTTGGAGTGTTGTATATGGGGTGTCTGCCTCCAGGAGGGCGTTGGGGTGTGATGCATGGGTTTTACCTTCTGCCAGGTCACAGACATGGTTTTTAATAAAAGTCAGAAAGCCCTTCTGGACTCTGTGGCAGGTCCCAAGTGCCCGGAGCCTGAGTGGTAGCCTACAGGTACAGGTCTCAGAGTTTAGTCAGCCTCTGGTACCCGCTGTTGTAGAACTGTTGCTGAGCCCTTTCCTGGGCTACAGAATGTAGATCCAGGTAGGAGTTGAGCCCATGGACTTTAATGGTTCCTCACTGCAGGTTATTATAGACATTGCAGGCCAAGCGTGATGGTGAAGTTCTAGCCACCCTGTCTTAACCCTAATCCTCTTCCTGTAAGGGACCAAATGAGACACCGTAGGTTTTGTGGCAGGAGTTCATTTTCAGCTGGATGTTTTTAACCTGACAGTTACCAAGCTTAAGCACTTAGATTCTCTTTAGGTTTGCTAAGGAGCTTGACTAACCTGCAGGGTCTGCCAAGGCACTGCCTCTCCTGGTGACTTCCGTTTCTCCTTTGCTTGCTACTTAACAACCCACCTCCCCGCTCATGTAACAGGACAGGACAGATGTGTCCTCTTCACCAGACCCTGCAGGGCCTTCAGGACAGATGTGTCCTCTGCGCCAGACCCTGCAGGTCTTGAAGGGATGAGGGGAGGGAGGACGGTGAGCAGCCTACATCTTCTTCAGCACTCAGGCCAAACTCCAAAGCACCATGACCAGGATGGATCAGGCTGTAGCCCGGATTCCCAGCCTCAGCAACCGACTCAGCTATGCTGTCCGGAAGGTCCACACCATTAAGGGTACGTAGAGCAACTGTGGGGTTTCCGGCCTGGCCCTCTTGCTCTTAGCCCTGGATCTAACCCCACATTTATCCTCTGTTGCCTTGGTAACTGTCACTCAGTCCTGTGCTCCCACCACCCTCTGTCCATGTATACTCATCTCCCTGTCCTCTCTTCTCAGGTTTGATGGCTCGAAAGGTGGCTCTTGCTCAGTTGCGCGTGGAGAGGTAAAGTCCAGACTAGTTGAGGTGGAGGGGGGGTATGGATGTTGGGGGCAATCTATTGGCTGCTAGGACCCAGAGGGACCAAGGAGGGGTGGAGGCACTAAGCAGTTAGCTGCTGGGGGAATTTTCTCTTACTCTTGTCATTGCTATCCCAGCTCTCCCCCATCCGAAGCCGCACCCTCACTGGACACAGACCTGAGCGTTGAGCTGGAACAGCTACGGGAAGAACGGAACCGCCTGGATGCAGAGCTGCAGCTGAGCGCCCACCTGATCCAGCAGGAGGTGGGCCGGGCACGGGAGCAAGGTATGCCTGCGTGGGGCTGGAGGAGACTCTCCACCATCTGAGGCTCAGGTGCCAGCAAGAGGTCTTGTGTGACCACAGTTTCCTTTTAGGGGAGGTCGAGCGCCGACGGTTGATAGAGGTGGCCCAGCAGCTGGAGCAGGAGCTGCAGCGTGCCCAGGAATCCCTGGCCAGCGTTGGGCAGCAGTTGGAGGCAGCACGTCGGGGCCAGCAGGAGAGCACGGAGGAAGCTGCCAGCCTCCGTCAGGAGCTGACACAGCAGCAGGAAATCTACGGGCAAGGTGTGGGGGCGTGGCGGTGTGTGCGACCCTGTGGGATGGGCAGCTCCCCCTGACACTGTCTCGTACCCTCACCTGCAGCCCTGCAAGAAAAGGTGGCCGAGGTGGAAACTCGGCTTCGGGAACAGCTCTCAGACACAAAGAGGAGGCTGAACGAGGCCCGGAGGGAGCAGGCCAAGGCTGGTGAGATGTGCCAAGAAGAAGGCAGCACTGAGACACAGGGCTGGTAACTCTTCCCCAGCCCACCTACCTTTTTTGGTTTTTTTGTTTTTGTTTTTTGTTTGTTTGTTTTTTTTCGAGACAGGGTTTCTCTGTTTCTCCTGGTTGTCCTGGAACTCACTTTGTAGACCAGGCTGGCCTCGAACTCAGAAATCCTCCTGCCTCTGCCTCCCGGGTGCTGGGATTAAAGGCGTGCGCCACCACGCCCGGCACACCTACCTTTTTTGAAGCTTTTTGTTGACAAGTGTATGTAGCGAAGTAACGTAGGTCTGACATGAATGAGTTCTTATGCAGTGAACACACAGCAGCCAGCACCGGATCAGGAACAACTCTGGCTCCAGGCCTGCATCACTGCCCCTCAACGGACACCACTGCTGTGTCCCCACTTCTGGCGACTGCCCTCCCCAGAAACTTAACACTTGGATGAGTTAGAGGAGCAGGATGAATGTCCATGTCTTCCCTGAGTAGAACACAGTCAACACCCCTGCTGGCTCGCCTGTGCTCCCATGGTTACACGAGTAGGCATTCGAGTTGTGTAAGTTGCAGCAGACATGATGGTTTAGCTGCACACCCCACAGCCAGAAAATTATCTAATCGTGATACCTAGCGTCGTAAGAACATGAGCCCTAGCCACACATGGTGGCACTTGCCTGTCACTCCAGCACTTGAAAATAAGAGGCAGGATAGATTAGGGCTAGCCTGGACAACATAGGGAAACCTGTCTCAAAACAACATCAACAGGTCACATGAGCACTAACTATAGGAGATGTGACTCCGGCGCCCCTGTCCACATCTTGCCTAAGGAGCTTGCATCAGGGATGGAGATAGTACTTAGGGCTCAGAGAGCTCAGGATCCCATGACATCAGCCCACCCGTGGTGTGGAAGAGTCCCTGAGAGACAGAGTTGAGAGCTCAAGTCTCATTTTGGGGCTCTGGGCTAACCCCCTCCCATCTCCTTAGTGGTTTCCTTGCGCCAGATCCAACACAAAGCCACTCAGGAAAAGGAGCGCAACCAGGAGCTCAGGCGCCTGCAGGATGAAGCCCGGAAGGAAGAGGGTCAGCGGCTGACGAGGCGTGTGCAGGAGCTGGAGAGGGACAAGAACCTGATGCTGGTAGGGGACAGCAGGGAGCTAGTCACGGTAGCTGGTGGGTGAGTAAGGTGTGCAGGGGCGGGTGGCTGGCCTGGGCCGGCCGGCTCACCCTCTCCTCCCCAGGCCACCTTGAAGCAGGAGGGTCTCCTCTTCTGTTACAAGCAGCAGCGCCTGTTAGCAGTGCTTCCCTCGGGAGTGAATAAGAAGTGCAGCCCCCGGTCTGTGGAGTCCTCATCCTCTGAGTCTCCGGCAGCTGCTTCGTGCAAGGAATCTGTGAAAGGTAGAATACACTGGCCTTTAATCTGTGCTGCCAGTGCCCAGGAATCTCCCTCAGGGCCTCCTAGCCAGTGCAGCCCCGTGCCCTGGGCAACATGCAGCCTGCTCTCACCCCGGTGTGTACCCCATGATGTCTCTTCTATCAGGCTCCCTGACCGTCCTGCTTGATAACCTGCAAGGCCTGAGCGAGGCCATTTCCAGAGATGAAGATATTTGTGTGGAAGATAACCAGAACACCAAGAAAACCAAGAACCCTCCTTCAGATCCACTGCTGAGCTAGAGCTGCCAGGGGGAAGAATGAAGCCAGCCTGAAGCTGGACCCCCAGGAGGGTTGGGTCGGAGGAAATGGGGTGGGGGCCAGCCTAGCCCTGCCCCCCAGCAAGCCTTGGAACCCCAGCTTCTACCAAATTCAAACTCTGCAATGAATAAAGATGGCAATAGTGTTGCCTGGAGATGTTTGAGAGACTGCGATTTCCCCTGAGGCAGGGGCTGTGAGAAGCTTGTCCTCCTACCCCTGCCCTTCGGGCGCCTCTTTCCAAATCTCTTTCCTAACTGCCCTGGAAGTGTTCTGAGAAGCCCTCCACCCCCACACCCCCACCCCCTCCCCCACCCCAGGTTTGGTTTGATTTTGTTGTTGGTTTTGTTTGTTTTTTGTTTTGACTTTTGAGACTTAGTAGCCCTGGATGCCTTAGAGCTTATTATGAAGAACAGGCTGACCTTGAACTCAGAGACCCACCTGCCCCTGCTTCCCAAGTTCATTCTGTCTCTGTCTCTCTCTGTCTACCCCCTCCTCCTTTTTTTTCCAGGACAGGAACTCTGTGCAGCCCTAGCTATCCTAGAATTCACTCCTTGAATCAAGCTGCCCTCAAACTCAGAGATCTGCCTGCTATTGTGTTGTGCACCCCCCCAACACACACATACACACTCTCACACACATACACTCACACACGTACACACACTCACACATATACACCCTCACACACATACACTCACACACACACATACATATACTCAAACACACACACACACACACACACACACACACACACACACACACACACACACCCAGTGCTGGGGTTAGAAGCCTGTGCCACTGCTACCCAGACCAAGTTTCCTTTGTCCTCACTTTCTTTGGGTGTTGATGAATGCCTGGAGCAAGATACTAAACAGTCAACATTCAAGGAATCTCAGCAGATGCTGTCCTAGGCCAGGGCCACTGTGATGGACGGCAGGGGGTTCCTGGCAGGGGCAGGGCACAGTTCCAGACTGTGATGGACGGCAGGGGGTTCCTGGCAGGGGCAGGGCACAGTTCCAGAAGGGCTTTGGGATGGACTGGAGAGATGGCTAAGTGGTCCTAAGCACTGGCTGCTCTTCCGGAGGATCTAGATTAAAATCTTAACAACCACATGGAGTCGAACAACTGTTTATAACTCCAGTTCTGGTGGATTCAATGCCTTCTGACCTCCCTGTGCATCACTTGTATGTAAAACACTCACATTTTCTTTTTCTTTTCTTTTCTTTTTTTTTTTTTTTTTTTTTTTTTTTTTTTTTTGGTTTTTAAGACAGGGTTTCTCTGTGTAGCCCTGGCTGTCCTGGACCTCACTCTGTAGACCAGAAAGAAAGGAAAGAAGAAAAAAAATCTGTGTGTGAGAGGAGGGAGGAAGAGTAACAATGGGTTAAAACCTTGGGAGCCTGAGGGAGATTGTCCAGGATCAAGATGGATGCTCTGGGGCCAGGGCTATCAAGTGGAAACCAAGTTTCCCTGATCAGCCATAAGTAGAATCCCAAACCGACCAGGTGGGGACAGATGTGTGGGGATTGGAGCTGTAGTCCAGACACTCTCAAGCCTTCTGAAGCAATCTCTCTTGGTGGTGGTGGTGGTGGTGGTGGGTGTGTCTTAAGGACCCTGATGCTCAGGGCCATCCTGAAGAAGGAAGATTTCTAGGGTTACAAGGGCAGGGGTGGGGGAGGGGAGCTCTTCCTGAGTCTTTGGTGTTGATGCAGTCACCTCTGCATGGGGTCAGGAACCAGGATATCCTGGCTTCCCGCGTCACCCAGGTGGCTCCCCCTGGAATTCCTTAGATGTCACTGCCTGGGAAGTTCCCAGTGACTGACTGAGGTGACATGCCAGAGAGCATGGTCCAGAGGGGAGTGGGGGGACGGAGCTCCGAGGCTGAGATGCCAGTCTAGAGGGTGCTTTCTGACCCAGGCGTCCCGCCTCTGCCTCTAATTACCAAGCTTCCCCACGCGAGGTTTGCCCCCATTTTGTGGCTTCCAATAACTATCACGGATGAAAGGTAGCCTTCCTTGTGATTATAAAGATGACAGGTGGGTCCTGATTCCTGCCGGGTGTGGATGGAGGAGGTGTGAAAACAAGGGTGGAGCCTCCTGGGGTCTGGGTCACTGATAGACCCGGCTGCCCCCGGCCCCCGGGACTGGGGGACAGAAAAGAGGGATGCTTACTGGCAGGTTCTTTGTAAACGGGTTTGACCAGTTAGGCTCTGGTAGGGATTCCTTAGGGTGCTGAGCTGGCCCCTCCCCACAGACTGGCCACCCCCTCTACCTCCTCTGCTATAAAGCCTCTTAGGTTCTCAAGCACCTAGACTCGGAGCACCCCGCCTTGGGGGCCAGTAGACAGCCATGATGCTCACCTGGAAGCTGCTAGGCCTGCTGGTCCTTTGCCTGTGTGCAGGAGGTGAGTCGTCAGAATAGGCCAGGAGCACAGCTGGGGTGATGGAGATGGTCGAAATGACCCACCCTTAGGGAGGGGACGCCCCCAGGAGGAAAGGAGTAAGAGGAACGCAGAGCAGAAGGGATTCTTGGAGTGTCCTTAGTGGGGAAGCTCAGGGGATTGCAGGCAGGGGCACCTTGATTCTGAATATGTTGCTGGGTCAGGTGGAGGGATGCGATAGAGTTGTGTGGAGTCACCAGGCCTAGGGAGTCACTGGGACTGAGGGCTGGTTATTACAGAGATGGCGCCTGAGTGACAGGTGGGGCCAAGACCACTTCCAGTGCAGACCACCCTGGGGGAGGTTCCAGTGGAGTATCCCAACCAAGGTTGAACAGAGAACCATTTGGAAGTATGATCGTGTCAGTGGTCCGGATGAGCCTAGGGCTTTCACACCGTGTGAAGATGGCCTCAGTGTTTGGGAAATGTATGGAGAGCACTTTGGGGGTCACTCTGAGATCTGTTTTGGGGCTCAGGCTGTGCTAGTCTAAGTGAGGCTCAACCTTTGGGTATGAAGCTGGGTGGGAAGTGTTCTGCGACTGTATCTCTTATTCTCCTTCCTCCTCTACAGGCATTTCAGGCAATGGCGACCCTTCTCCCGGATCTACAGACACCCACGAAGAGGAGGACTCCCCACCATTGCCTCTGGGACCCCCAATCCCTGGTGATCCCTGGCCTGGGGCGCCTCCTTTGTTTGATGAACCTCCGCCTCCAGGCTCCAACCGTCCCTGGAGAGATCTTCCTGACAGTGGTGCCTGGCCCCCAAAGCCCCCAAGCACTGATCCCCCTAAACCTCCTCTGCCTGATGACCCCTGGCCAGCAGGAACCCAGCCCCCAGAAAACCCCTGGCCTCCTGCCCCTGAGATGGACCATGAATCTCAGGAGGAGCCAGACCTTGACCCACCCCAGGAAGAGTATAGATAGGGGACCCTAGGGAACGTGAGCCTCCACAGAGCACACCAAAGCCCACCTTTTTCATTGGCTGCCCGCTTAGAATCTCAATTTTCCCTAATCCCTTAGTTCCCTTCCTCAGTCTCTGTTTGAATTGTGTTCTATGTTGGAAGTGTCTATGCTCTGCAACCCCCCCTCCCTCCACTTTGTGGTCCCTGTTCAGTCATTATGTTGTCCCTTCGCTTCTCTTGATCAGCAGAAAGCACACTCCTACCTCACTCAGCCTGTTCTTGCTTGTCTAGACCTGGACTTCTAGGCAGAGCCTGAGCTCTGTGCTCTCTGCTGCCCCCTGGTTTTCTTAGCTGGGAACTGACAGTCGATCAGGATGGTGCTTCCAATGGAAAAATAAAAGCCACGTTTTCTTCTGAATCTAGTCTGCTTTTTTTACCGTTGCTTAGGTTTTTAAATATTCAGTCGCGTTCCTCTCAGCTCTTAGCTTGCAGAGATCTAGAAATGGTGTGTGTTTTTTGTCTTGCACTTGTGCAGGGAGGAGGGCTAAGTACGTAATTTCACATCACAAGGGTATGCAGACCCATGGTCTTGCTCCTCTGGTGTTCCTGTGAAAGAGAAAGCTTGCCGCTCTCTAATGGCTGTGGCTTGTCTGCCCTAGGTGGTACATGTAAACCCGTAGGGTGTATGAGTAGTTTGTTTTGTTTTAGAGACAAGGTTTCTCTGTGTAGCCCTGGCTATCTGGAACTCAATCTGTAGAGCAAGCCTGACTCAAACACACAGATCTACCTACCTCTGCCTCTGGGTGCTGGGATTAAAGGCGTGTGCTACCACCACCCAGCTAGGCAGTTTGTTTTAAGGAACTCCATTCTGGATGCATTCAAGGTCCTTCTGGAACAGGGCCTCTGGCCCACACTGAGCCTGGGTAGGGTGTTCTTCTGGAACCTGCCCAGTAAAGAAACACAGTTCTTCCCAGCTTCTTTTTTGTTTGTTTTTTTGTTTTGGGGTGTGTGTGTGTGTGTGTGTGTGTGTGTGTGTGTGTGTGTGTGTACAGGATCTTTCCGTGTATTTCTAGCTGTCCTGACACTGTGTAGACCAGGCAGGCCCCCAACACACGGAGATCCACCTGTCTCTGTCTCCCCAGTGCTGGGATTAAAAGAATGCATCACCATACCCGACTCCTCCCAGCCTCTACAGATGCATTTTCAATGAAAGTTTGCTTTTCAGGGCTGGAAAGATGGCTCAGCAGTTAAGAGCACTGTCTGTTCTTCCAGAGGTTCTGAGTTCAATTCCCAGCAACCACATGGTGCCTCACAGCCATCTGTAATGGAATCTGATGCCCTCTTCTGGTGTCTGAAGACAGTAACAGTGTACTTCCATAAAATAAAAAAATAAATAAAAAGTTTGTTTTCCATATCTAATTAGTATTTTTAACTTTAATATCTGTGTTTTATAGTTGTACTATAAATTTAATGCTGAATAATTATTTAAGTCTTTTTTGTTTGTTTTTGTTTTTGTTTTTCGAGACAGGGTTTCTCTGTTTAGCCCTGGCAGTCCTGGAACTCACTCTGTAGACCAGACTGGTCTCCAACTCAGAAATCCGCCTGCCTCTGCCTCCCAAGTGCTGGGATTAAAGGTGTGCGCCATTACTGCCCTGCTTTAATACAAGCCTTATGAACCAGTCATGGTGATGTACATCTGTAATGCTGGCACTAGGGAAGTGGAGGCAGAGCAGAGGGTTCAGCAGTTCAAGTTCATCTTCAACAGCACATCAAGTCAGATGCCATCTGGAATCCGGGAGACCCTGGTTCAGCAGAGAAAAGGGAGTGGCTCAGTTGGCAGAGAGCTTCCCTGGCATGCACAGCCATAGAACAGTTTTGAAGACAGTCCAAGATCCACAAGACCCTCAGATATATGCAGTAGCAGGAAAAGACAAGAGAGAAATACAAAGAAGGGGCTGGAGAGATGGCTCAGTGGCTAAGAGCACTCACTGCTCTTTCGAAGGTGCTGAGTTCAGGTCAATTCTCAGCATCTGTATGGCAGCTCTCAACTGTCTGATGCCACCTTCTGGTGTGCAGGTGTATATGCAGACAAAATATATACATACACATGCACACATATAATTATTTTATATGTATATAAACATATACATATATGTATATATATGTTAATTTTAAAAATACAATGGGCTTGCACCTACTGGAATCCAAACTACAGCGAGAGATCCTGTATCAAAGCCACAAGCACAAAAGACAGCAGTTGAATCGCATCCCTACAGCAGCTGATGGGAACAGTCGCAGAGACCCACAGCCAAACATTAGGTGGAGGAAGAACCCAAACTGAGGATCTCCACTGGATCCTTCTCCCGCTCAGAGAACCCTGCAGAAGAGGGGGTAGGAAGAATTGTAGGAGCCAGAGGAGACCAAGAGAACATGGCCCACAGACTGAACTAAGCAGGGCTCATAGGGGCTCACAAGGACTACAGTGGCAATCACAGAGCCCACATGGGTCTGCATATATGTTGTGGTTGTTTTAGCTTGGTGGGAGTAGGTCTGTCTCTGACTTTTTTTTTTTTTTTTTTTTAAAGATTTATTTATTTCATTTATATGAGTACACTGTAGCTGTCTTCAGACTCATCAGAGAGGGCATCGGATCGCATTACAGATGGTTGTGAGCAGCCACCATGTGGTTGCTGGGAATTGAACTCAGAACCTCTGGAAGAACAAGCAGCCAGTGCTCTTAACCACTGAGCCATCTCTTCAGCCCTGTCTCTGATTCTTATTCCTGCTCCTGGGACCCTTTCCCTCCTACTGGGTTGCCTTGCCCAGCCTTGATATGAGGGTTTGTGTCTAGTTTTATTGTATCTTGCTATGCAGTGTTCGGTTCTTATCCCTGGTTCTTTCCTCAAGAGAAACAGGGAGGCAGAGCTGGGTGCTGGGAGAAGTGGTGGGAGGGGAAACTGTATTGCATGAGAGAATTAAGAAAAGAAGAGGGGCTAGAGAGATGGCTCAGCGGTTAGGAGCACTGACTGCTCTTCCAGAGGTCCTGAGTTCAAATCCCAGCAACCACATGGTGGCTCACAACCATCTGTAATGGGATCTGACGCCCTCCTTCTGATGTGCCTGAAGGCAACTACAGTGTACTCACATATAATAAATAATTCTTATTAAAAAAAGAAAGAAAGAAAAAAGAAAAAAGAAATACAATGAAAAATCTATCTCACGCTAGTGAAATTCCAGGGACTGGAGAGGAGGGAAGCTAAAAATCCAAGGAAGCAGGTAATCTCACGCTGGCTGAATGGCTAACAGGCAGGGCTGGAGGATGGCTCAGTGGTTAGGAGCACTGGGTGCATTTGCACAGGATCAAAGTCCACTCCCAGCACCCACATGGTGACTCACAACTGCCTGCGAATCTAGGCTCAAGGGATCTGACGCCTTCTTCTCTTCTCCATGGGCAATGCATGCATTTGGCACACACACATGCCTGCAGGCAAAACACTCATACATATAAAAATAAAACTTAAAAGGTTTGCAAGAATTTCTTTATATCTTAGCTTCTGTCTGTAAAAAGCTTCTGTGACTTTTTTTTTTTTTCTTTCTTCAAGACAGGGTTTCTCTGTGTAGCCCTGGCTGTCCTGGAACTCACTTTGTAGACCAGGCTGGCCTCGAACTCAGAAATCCGCCTGCCTCTGCCTCCTGAGTGCTGGGATTAAAGAAGATATGAACCACTACACCTGGCTCTTTTTTCTTTTTTTCTTTTTTTCTTTTTTCTTTTTTCTTTCTCCTTTCTTCTTTCTTCTTTTTTTCTTTTTTCTCTTTCCTTTTTCTCTTTCTTTCCTTCTTTCTTTCTTTCTTTCTTTCTTTCTTTCTTTCTTTCTTTCTTTCTTTCTTTCTTTCTTTTTTGAGATAAACTCTCACTATGTGGCTCAGTCTATCCTTCAATTAGAAATCTGTCTGTGTGCTGGGTAGTTTATGTCAGCTTGACTCAGGGTAGAATTGTCTGAAAGGAGGGGACAGCAATGAAGTAAATGAAATCCAGTTGTAGGCATTTTCTCCCTTAGTGATTGATGGGGAGGGAGCCCCACCCACTGCAGGTGGTGCCATCCCTGGGCTGGTGATCCTGGGTTCTATAAGAAAGCAGGTCGAGCAAGCCATGATGAGCAAGCCAGTAAGCAGCACTCCTTCATGGTATCTGCATCAGCGCCTGCCTCCAGGTCCCTGCCCTGCTTGAGTTCCTGACTTCCTTCAGTGATAGATTATGATGTGGAAGAATAGCTGAATCAACCCTTTCCTCCCCAAGTTGCTTTTGGTCATGGTGTTTCATCTCAGCAATAGAAACCCTGACCTACAGCCTGCTTCAGCCTTCCAAGTGTTGGGGTTACAAGTTCCTCAAATTTGTTCAGGGATTAGCAAAGTTCAAAGGGCAGGGGTTAGCAAAGGTCAAAGGGCAGGAGTCCATACATCCCTGTGATCTGGCATCAGTCCAGTCGGTGACTAGGGTTTGGGGTTGAAGAGAATCTAAAAGAAGTTGAAGCTCATGGCATTAAAATTTAATTTTTACTCCTCTAAAGAGTGTTGTGACTCTCATCTATAATCCCAACACATGGGAGGCTGAGGCAGGAGGATCAAGGGTTAATTCAAGACTATCTTGGGCTACATGAGATCTTGGCTCAAAAAAAATTATAAGAAATTAAGAGAGAGAGAGAAAGAGAGAGAGAGAAAGTATAAGAAATTAAGAGAGAGAGAAAAAGAGAGAGAAAGTATAAGAAATTAAGAGAGAGAGAGAGAGAGAGAGAGCGAGCTGGGTAGTGGTGGCACATGCCTTTATTCCCAGCACTTGGGAGGCAGAGACAGGCGGATTTCTGAGTTTGAGGCTAGCCTGGTCTACAGAGTGAGTTCCAGGACAGCCAGGGCTATACAGAGAAACCGTGTCTCTGAAAAACCAGAAATAAATAAATAAATAAATAAATAAATAAATAAATAAGAAAAGAAAAAAATTACCCATAGAGTCATAGAGTTTCAATTAAGTGTTTGGTTTTGTCAACTTGATACAAGCTATCAAACGCGTCCAGCAGAGTACTGGGTAGGCAGAGCCTGTGAGACATTTTCTTGGTTAAGGCTTGATGTGGGAGGGTTCAGTCCACTGTGGTCTTTGTCACTATGGGACAAGTGATTTGGGGTTGAGTAAGAAAGCAAGCTGAGCAGGGCTGTGGTGGCGCACGCCTTTAATCTCAGCGCTCTTGTGAGGCAGAGGCAGGTGGATCTCTGTGCCAGAGGCCAGCCTGGTCTACAGAGAGAGTTCCAGATCAGACAGGGCTACGCAGAGAAACCCTGTCTCGAGGAGCAAAATGAAAGCAATCAAAGATTAAAAACCTGATTCCACAGGCCTGAACTTGAAGCCAGGAGAGACGGGATTTGCATTCCCATGTTAAGTAACCTACCGTGAGTAAGGTGCCTAAGACTAAATAGCTATGTGAGCTCCGCTCTGGGAACGCCTGAGTTCAGAGGAGTCACAGGGAGGTGAATAGTCATAGTCACAGCAGGAAGCTGCCTCGAGACCTGGAGCAAGGGCGGGCTGGACTAGGAGGGTCCCCAAAGCACAACGGAGAGCCCCAGGCATGCAAAGTGAGGCAAAGAGGTTGCTCCACGCTCTGTGTCCTCACCTGACATAGGTTGCTGTCCTGGCAGGGTCCAGGAGTCACCGTCTTGGGGAGAGCAGGGCCTGGGGGAGGACAGTGATTCATGAAGGTCCTGCAGGAGATGGCTATGGGATGGGAACTCTGGCTGATTCTGAACGGACAACTCTAATCTTAGTCGAAACTTTTGCTTGTCCCTAACCTTTTAGGCACACCTCACATAGAACCCAGTCTCTGAACTGTCTCGAACTTCTTTTTGTTTTTGTTGTTGTTGGTGGTGGTGGTTTTTCGGGACAGGGTTTCTGTATAGCCCTGGCTGTCCTGGAACTCACTTTGTAGACCAGGCTGGCCTCGAACTCAAAAATCCACCTGCCTCTGCCTCCAGAGTGCTGGGATTAAAGGCGTGCGCCACCATGCCGGCTCTGTCTTGCACTCTTAATGCTTGTGTGGGTTTTTGTTTTTGTTTGTTAAATACATTTTAAATAAAATGTATTTATTTTTTATGTGCATGAATGTATGAATTTCTGTCTGCAAGTATGTATGTATTTTTAGCATTTCTGTTAGGCTCCACCCAACAGGTAGGTAGGAGTCTGGCTTTACCAGGACTCTAAAGGACTATTTGCTCTCTCTCTCTCTCTCTCTCTCTCTTTCTCTCTCCTCTTTCTCTCTTCTTTCTTTCTCTTCTCTCTCTCTCTCTCTGACCCCTTTCTCTCTCTCTCCTCTTTCTCTCTTCTTTCTTTCTCTTCTCTCTCTGACCCCTTTCTCTCTCTCTTTCTTTCTCTCTCCCTTTCTGTCCTCTCTCCTCTGTTCTCTCTCTCTCCTTTCTCTCTCTCTGACATCTCTCTCTCTCTTTTTCCCCCTTCTCTGACCCCTCTCTTTCTCTGTCTCTACCCCCTTCTCATGTCCAAAAGTAAACCTCATTTTATACTAGACCTGTTGTATGGTTGGTACCTCGGGAAGGGGTACCCGCTGAGGCACCCTCTCCAATCACGGCATGCTCCCCCATTACAAAACATATCATGCATACCCTGTGTGTACCTGGTACCCCTAAGGTAAAAACAAAAAGGCACGAGATCCCTCGAACTGAAGTGAGCTCCCCTGTGGGTGCTGGGAATCAAACCCAGATTCTCTGGATGAGTCGCCAGTCCTCTAAACCGCTGCGCCATCTCTCCAGTCCCTTAATTCATATCTTAGGAATTATGAGCTGGATAACAAGTGGTAAGAGAGTAGACTGAAAGGGTGGCTGGGAAGACTTTGTAACCTGGACAAAAGACAGATACTGTTGGATAGGCTGTTAGGGAAGGCCTTGGTGCCACGTTCAAGGCCCCTCCTCACCTCCCCACTCCTTGCCTCACCTTGCCTCTCTGTTTATTCATTCTCTCTTGAAATTTTTAAAACGTATTTATTTATTTATTTATTTATTTATTTATTTATTTATTTTTGGTTTTTCAAGACAGGGTTTCTCTGTATAGCCCTGGCTGTCCTAGAACTCAGTTTTAGACCAGGCTGGTCTCGAACTCAGAAATCCACCTGCCTCTGCCTCCCAAGTGCTGGGATCAAAGGCGTGCACCACCACCGCCCAGACTTTATTTTATTTTTGAGACAAGTTTTTTCTACATAGCCCTGGTTAGCCCGGAACTGCTCTGTAGACCAGGCTGGCCTCAAATTCACAGAGATCCATATATCTCTTTTCCCAAGGGTTGGGACTAAAGTTACATTTAGAGACAGCGTGTCATGTCATCAGTGACCTCTGTGTGCGACTAAGTTGGCCCTCGAATTTCTGAATCTTTTTCTGTCATCGTCCGGACAGTAGGAACAGAGGGTGACCACCATGTCCAGTTTCTACGCTAGAGATCTGGCCTAGGGGTTTGAGTATTTAAGGCATAACTTCTGAATTACATTCCTAGCCTCCTCCCTCACCTTTGAAAGCAACAAACAACATCATCCAAAAAAAAAAAAAAAAAAAAAAAAAAGGTTCATGTAGCCCAGGCTGGCCTCGAACTCCTGGGGTTTTGTCTTGTTTTGTTTTGTTTGTGCCAACCTTCCCTGGTACTTTTTTTTTTTTTTGTTTTTTTTTTTTTTGTTTTTTCAAGACAGGGTTTCTCTATAGCCCTGGCTGTCCTGGAACTCACTTTGTAGACCAGGCTGGCCTCAAACTCAGAAATCCACCTGCCTCTGCCTCCCAAGTACTGGGATTAAAGGCGTGCACCACCATCGCCCGGCTGGGGAGATTTTTTTTTTTTAAAAGATTTATTTATTTATTATATGTAAGTACACTGTAGCTGTCTTCAGACACTCCAGAAGAGGGCGTCAGATCTTGTTACAGATGGTTGTGAGCCACCATGTGGTTGCTGGGATTTGAACTCTGGACCTTCGGAAGAACAGTCGGGTGCTCTTACCCACTGAGCCATCTCACCAGCCCGAGATTTTTTTTTAATTATTTATTTTTATTTATATGTGTACACTGTAACTGTCTTTAGACATACACATCAGAAGAGGGCATCTGATTCCATTACAGATGGTTGTGAGCCACCATGTGGTTGCTGGGAATTGAACTTAGGATCTCTGCAAGAGCAATCAGTGTTCTTAACTGCTGAGCCATCTCTCCAGCCCCTAGGGGAGATATTTTAAAAAATATTTACTTATTGTATGTGAATACACTGTGGCTGTCTTCAGACACACCAGAAGAGGGCATCAAATCCCATTTTAGATGGTCGTGGGCCACCATGTGGTTGCTGGGAACTGAACTCATGACCTCTGGAAAGGCAGTCAGTGCTCCTAACCACTGAGCCATCTCTCCAGCCCTAGGGGAGATTTTTTTTTTTTTTTTTCCCCAGAGGCACATTCTCAGCCTACTTGGGAGAAGGGGCAACAACAACGCTAATGTCTCACAAGACAGGGAACTGAAGGAACGAAATAGTTCTTCGGTCCCATGCGTGGCCCACCAAAAGCTGTTGACGTCACGATCCACGTTTGCTTTTGTGGTACACTGTTTGCTGTGCCTTTCTCTACTAAGAGTGGGCGTTCTGAGTCGGGGACTGGGGCTTGTCTGGCTCTGTATTCTCCTTCTGTTCCTCAATCCTTAGCCAAGAGTTGTTCAACGAAGCAGGTGCTTAGCCCCATTTCAAAGGTTAGGATACTGTGAAGCCAGGAGTAGGTGGTGGCGCCTGCAGCTCTAGCGCTTGGGAGCCTGAGGGAGCGGGACTACCTTCAGACCAGGCGGGGCAGTATAGTGCGAGCTTGTCTCAAGGAAGAGGAAGGCAAGAAGGAAAAGAGAAATGGAAGGAGGGAAGAAGTTGGGAGAGAGGCCAAGATGTCTACACTGACAATGAGAGGTAACTCACTTGCCTGAGACATGCTAGTGTGGATAAGGCAGTTCAGGGCTGCCTGGCTCCAACCCGGTCTCCATTGGAAGCAGTAGGTGGTTGAGTGGGACGGAGAAGACAATGTAACTGGGGGTTTCAGTTCCTATTAATAGGCTGCATTTACATTGACAGCATGGCATGTTTTTACTAGCTGGGAGGAAACTGAGTGGGACTGGGCAGTGAGGAATCCTTAACCAGGGAGCGCCATTGTGCCCGCTGATGTGACTTCTGTCACCAGAGAGTGCACGCAGAAGGGACGTGGCACTCTTGTGTCAACAAGGAGTCACGGAATTAAATGATGAAATAAAACAACAGATTTACATAACAATAGCAACGCGGACATGACTGGCAGTCCATAAATGTTTGTCCCCACAACAGAACAGCTGTGTTAGTTTCGTGGGATAATCTAATTATAGAAGCGGCAGTCCAGCCTGCAGGCAAGACAGTGTCCTCCGAGGGACAGTGAGGAGAGACGGTTGTCAGGCAGGGATCTTCTAACCAATCATCTGTTCCTGTTTTCTCCTGTTCAGCATTTATTGAGCTCCTGCTGTGTGAGGGGTAGGGGTGTGGTGGCAGATCCAGGAAGCAGTGTTGGTCCTCCCTGCCCTCAAGGAACTCCGTGTCTAGAGAAAAAAATAAACACGTCAATCGTGGTGGCAATAAGAAATATTCCAGTTAAGCTAGGGCATCTGCCCGTGTCATGTTCAAACCCTGACTGACAACTTGCTTTGTTGTGAGCTCAGCCTCTCTCTCACACTGTTATTGATTTGTCCCTATTTTTCCTTTTTTTTTCAATCCTTGGGCTGATTCTTAGGAACCCTGCCCTACACCGGAAGTCTCACCCATTAGGGTGCTTATGACGATTCCTATTTGAGACAGAGTCTCCTTTGGCCTTTGCTGTCTCTGAATTCCCCATGTAGCTCGTGATGACCTCGAAATGTTTGATCCTCCTGCCTTCAGCTCCTGACTGCTGGGGTTGCACTACCATCCTGGTGCCAGGCATTGAACCAGAACTCCGTGCATGCTAGGCAAACAAGCACTCAACACCGAGGCACACCCCAGACTTCCTCTTTGTAAGTGTTAAGGCATGGTTGCTCTCTGTTGTTCTCAGAGTCCCATTATCAAAGGATACTCCAGCCTCACTCAGTCCCTGACTAGCTGAGTCTAGAGTCTGCCAGTGTGCACCACAGGACCCAGCTTTTTATTCATTCATTTATTTTGAGATAGGATCTCAGTGTGTAGGTCTGGTTACCCTGGAACTTATTATGTAGACCAGGCTGGCCTCGAACTCTGAAATCCACCTGCCTCTGTGTCCTGAGTGCTGGGATTAAATATATACACCATAACACCTGGACTAAGGTTTTATTTGTGTTTTGTCAGATTCTTGATTTGTAGCCCAGGCTGGTCTTGAACTTGTGGCCCATCTTCCTGCTTCAGACTTCTGAGTGTAGATATTTGTCATCTTGCTTTTTATTTTGTATTTTGAGACTTGGTTTCACCTAGCCCAAGTTGGACTTGAACTTGCTATATGATGACCTTGAACTTTTGACCTTCCTGATGCCACTACTAGAGTGTTTGGGTTGCAGACCTTTACCCCTACCCAGACCTTTGAGCACTCAGTGCTGGGTGGCGCCCTCATTTCTCCTGTGTGGGTGTTCCTCAAACGGCCACCAGAGGGCAGCCTAGAGCTTCTTAATCGGTATTTTATTCAGGAGCCCTCCTTGGTTCAGGCTGCTGTCAGCACAGGGGGACTGACCCCTTCGAGGTGAGCCAGGCAGCTGAAGTGAGATGAGAGAAACTGGAGACTTCAGGAAAATTCCTATATAGTCTGCTTGGTTTTACAATCGTCCCTTTATGCACTCTTCGTGGCCCATTCATGTGCACATATGTACATGCACCGGTGGAGGCTGAGCCTGATGTTAAAAATCATTTTTTATTGATCTCCCTCCTTGTTCACCGAGGCAGGGCCGCCCAATCAAACTCAGAGCTCACTAATATGGCTAGCCCTGCTAGCCCTGTCGATCTGGGGGTCCCCTATCTCCACCTTCTGAGCCACCACACCCTTCCAACAGGATCTGAGTTCAGGTGGGGATGCTTGCACAGCAGGTCCCCAGACTCCACAACCATTCCTCTCTCACCCACTCTGTTCATTCCTTCAGAAACCAACTCTAACGCTGGTGGCAACTGTTAGGGGACTTGAGAGTGGCCCTGCTCCCCTAGTGGGGGATGTGGTGACTGTGGAACAGGTGCATACAGGTTTCTGGAATAGGACATCGTGTAGTGATACATGCTATGAAGCCCAGTAACAAACACAAACAGAGGCAGAGACAGACAGACAGACAGAGTATCTGTGAGAGGGAGTCAGTCTCGCAGAGCAGGGGTGGGAATGTGGTTTCTAGGACATACTTTCAATATTATTTATGTGTTTGCACATGCATGTGGAGGTCAGGAGGTATTTTTTAGCAGTTGGTTCTCTCCTTTCACACATACACACATATACATATATACACACATACACACACATACACACATACATACACATAAAGATACATACACATATACATATTTACACATACATAGTATACACCCATGCATACATACATATATAAACACATATACATACATACATACACATATACACATACATATGCACATACACACATACATATACACATATACACACATACACATATACACACATAAATATACAAACACACAGATATACACATACTCACATACATACACATACATATATATACACATATACATACATACATACATACATACACATACACACAGAAAGGCAGAGATAGACAATCGGCGAGTCAGGCTCGCAGTGCAGGACTGGGAATGTGGTAACTAGGACAAACTTTAAAAATCGTTTATGTGTGTGCGCCACAGAGCATGTGTGGAGGTCAGGAGGTAATTTCCAGGAGCTAGCTCTCTCCTTTCACCCTATGGAGGCATGGTTGCTCCGGTATCTGCTATATAGCACACACTCTATGCTGTGTGGTCCACAAGCTTCGGGGTGATTCTCGCATTTCTACCTCCTGTCTCTCCGTAGGAGTGCTGGGATTGGACTCTAATTGAGTCATATTCCCAGTCGACATATTTTTAAGTAAAAAAAGCACGAAAGACCCTTCTGAGGAGATGATGGGTGACAAGAACAGCCCGGAACAAGGGAGCAAGGCATCGTGTGGCATGCGCAGAGTTTGCGGAGTTCATTGTTTCCCTACTGGGTCGGTGTTCCAGGGCGCCCAGAGGGCGTCGTGCTGCTGTTCTGAATTTATGTTTGTGACAATGCTGCAGCGTCCAGGGACTGGCTTTGTTCTCTGCTCATCTGGTGTGCTAGCTGACTTACCAGACTCTAGGGAGAACAGAAGAGCATAGACCCACTGGGATGTCATGCTGGCCTAGAAGTCCCTCTCAGTACCCGTCCTTCCAGCCTCCCTGGAGGCCATGAAACCATCAGACCGTGTCGGACCCTCCCTCTCTCCCTTCCTTCGGCCTCTCTTGCATTTCAGAATCTCTGATTCTGGATGACCAATTAAAAAGCATTCTGGGGCACAATGGAAGAATGACTACTTAATAGGCGTGCTGATTGGCAGGTGATGAGCACAGGTTTCCCTGGCACGTGTGCCACAAAGCAGACAAGAGGAAAATAGTTTGTTAATCCGAGAGCTAATCACACCCTCTTTCTGTGTCTCTTCACAGGATGAGAGGGGTGGTGGCTAAATTAGATGTCACTTAAATAGGGCCATGTATTGAGCTCAAGGAACATGACTGTCCTTCAGGTGACTCTGTGCTGCTTTGGGGAGAGTGGTATGAGGGAAGAAGAGTCCTGGTGCATGGGGCCCCCATTTACCAATTTTTCCTTTCAGAATTCAAGCCTGAAGATGCATTTGTCTCTGACCCTATTCTCACTTAGGTCCCCTGGAGGGATCAGTGAGCGGCTAAGTGAGGGACAGGTATGGGCAGTGTGGAAAATGGAATCTTGCCAAGTTAGGCTCACGAGGGAAAACCTGGAGGAAACAGATGGTAGGAGTTGAGGGGCAGAAAAGTGAAGCAGATTTCATAACAGCTCACACTCTAGAACCTTCTGAGGGAGGAATGTAGGATAGATGCTCTCAGAGTGTGACTCCCAGCCAGGGGCAATGCGTTACACGGGGTGGGGAGGGGCACCCATCGGAGCCCCTAGGGGGTTTCCAATACTGGGCACTGCCCTATCCCAGCCCAGCATCTGGCCATTTCATGGGTCAGGGGAAAGCCTGTACACCCTCAATGCAGCCAATGAGCACTGCTGTGTGTCAGAGACATGTTGCTTCCCTTGGGGGGAAATATAATTAACAAGGGGAGAAGAGTGGCTTAGGGGAGTCAATCACCTGGAAGGAATGAGGGCAGCACAGACTGAGGCCTGGTAGGGAGTCAATAACTAAGCCCGGGTATCTGGGCTCTGCTCACCAGCATGGCGCCCCTGGAGGTCCCCCTCAGCACTGCTTGGGGCTTTGCATTTGGCAGGAAGGGGAGGGGCATCAGGCAGACAGGAAGGAAGGAAGGAAGGAGGGAAGGAAGGAAGGAAGGAAGGCAGGCAGGCAGGCAGGCAGGCAGGCAGGCAGGCAGGCAGGCAGGCAGGCAGGCAGGCAGGCAGGCAAAGACCCAGAGAGAGGCGCTGTATAACCTTGAGGAAGCCGCAAGAGGCAGTGTGGCTTGGGCACAACCCACGATCCAAAACACACCACCGACCACTGGCCTCGGAGATGGCTCTGTCAGTAAGGTGCTTGTCTGGCAAGCTTGAGAACCTCTGTCTGAATCCATAGCAGATACCCAAAAGCCTGTATTCCAGGGGCTGGGGAGGTGTAGGCAGGTGGATCCAGCCAGCCTGGCCAATGAGTGAGCTCAAGGCCAGTGAGAGACCTTGACTGCAAAGAACAGATTTAAAAGGTAGATGGTAACTGAGAAGATGCTCAATGTAGACCAGTGGCTTCCGTGTGCATTTGTTCGGACACACACACATGAACATGTATGTAATACACGCACCCCGCATCACCATGTGCCTCCCAAGGATGAGTGCTAGCAATTCAGGTACACACATATGTCGCTCACTGTCCCAGAGTCTGAGGTCCTACGGAAATGTTCTTTGTGTTTGGGAGCCAGACAGGTTGCAGAGGCTGTGTGAGGAGAGAGTGAAGAAAGCTGGTTGTCTTCTGTAAGGTAGAAACTGTAGATATCAGCAGAGTGTTCCCAGAGATGCCAGCAGAGTGCTCCCAGGGATGCTAGTAGAGTGCTCCCAAGATGCCAGCAGAGTGCTCCCAGGGATGAGTGGAGCTGAGAGAGATTTCTGTCACAGGGGGCCTAGTCTGGTAGGGACTGAACACACAGACAAATCCTGTCCCTCAGTGCTCTTGGTCAGGGCCGCCAATCCCCACTACAGGAAAAACAGCTCTGAGGACATGCCCAGTGGGAGGGGGCCAGGACTGTCACCTTCTTCTTGAGGACTCAGGGAGAGGAGGGAGGAGCTAAGGACAACCTCTCTCCAGCTGTCTTTACACAGGAAGACTCCTCTCAGTCTTTCCTCTTTGTCATTCACTTCCTTCTCCCCAGCCTAAGCCGGTGCCTACAAAGACCCCCTTCTGTGGAATTCCTACCCATCGAAGGCTCTTGCTTTGACTTTGGGTTTCCTCTGGGGAAGGGATTGCTCTGCACTACCCAGTTTCTTACACAATCAATCTAAGACGCTAAGCACTCACGCTTGGACAGAGCACCCATCGAGTCTCCCTCAGCCAGCCAGCAGCCTCCAGAGGTAACCCTGGCCTGTGCAGTCACTCAGTTAACACCCCTTGCCTCAACTTCTGATCCCCACTGGTTTTAGGGTTTTGCAGCCTGGGTTGACAGGGCTTATGGCGACAGGGAGAGACCTGGCCTAGAATAGCAGCCTCTTTATCTGCGTGGGGTACAAGCCAAGAGCGTAGTGATACCTGAGGTAGCCTCAAACATCCTCTGTACACTATGGTAAGGTTAATTTATGAATTAGACCCAATAAGAGATAAACAGTTAAGCATGACAAGTATAATGATATACTGTATTGAGTTATTCACAGAACAACAAATTGCTTATTTCTGCAATTTACTGCATTGTTACTATTTTTTTAGAAATATTTACTTAGTGAGTGTGTATTGATGTTTTGCCCTTATGTGTAAGTGCATCATGTGGGTGCGCCAGGACCTGGAGTTGGATTTGTAAGCTCCTTATGTGTGAGCAGCCAGTGCTCTTAAACCACTGAGCCATCCCTCCACCCCCTTCCATGTACTATTTTTAGACTGTGGATGATGGACAGGGAGGGAGGGAGACTGGATAAGGGGGAACAGACAAGCTTTCAGTACTAACACAGAGAACAGATTGAGGCTTCCAGGTCCCAGATATGGGCAGGGCGGTGAAGGTTGGGAAGAGGGTGGACAGAGAAGACAGGAGAGAGGCTGGGTGAGGAACGTGACTGCGTGGGTGGCTGGGAGCTGGCGTGAGGCCGAGAGAGACTGTGCCTCCCCCAGCCTGGCTGTGTTGGCCAAGGTCTGACGGCAACAGGGAGGAATGTGAAGAAGAAAACAAGAGGGTGCCTACTCTGAGGCTCCGGGGGAAGCTGTGCTGGAAAGCGGTTTGTTTTTTCTCCACCCATTTGGGGATGCCCACATTCTCAGACCACAAAGGCTCCTTTCCCTGTCTTGTTCCCGACACTCCTCACCCTGCCTCGGCCCCACTCCTTCTCCAGATCCTAGCTGGGGCCTGAGAGTCTAGGGAGGGGCTGAGGAGACATCGCAGGCTCCAGAAAGAGCATCCTCTCCACTATCCCTGTCTCGGGGTGAGGGCTGAGAGTGAATGTCTGGCTTGCCTTTCCAAAGGGAATACACAGGCGAGAGGAACCGAGAGCTCCAGCCAGGGAGCCACGCTGCAGGGGACCGCATTCTGGTCCTGTTTAATTTATTCTCTCTGATCATCTCCTGTTTGATATTTATAAGATAATAATTCCAGTGGGCTAGAGAGATGGTTCTGCAGTGAAGAGCACTGACTGCTCTTCCAGAGGACCTGGGTTTGATTCCCGGCACTTTCCACGCAGGCTAACAACCATCTGTAACTCCAGTCCTAGGGTCAGCCAACACCCTCTTCTGGCCTTTTCAGGAACTACACACATGTAGTTTTTTATACATAAAACCGTCCACTACCCATCTCAGGGCTTCTTGTTCTGGTCTCTACTCTATGCGGTGCTCCCTGGACCTCTTCCCCTTCCATCCTCTCCTCTAGGCACCAATGAGAAGTGAAGGGCTAGACAGTGCTGAGCAGCAACTCTCACTCTCTGTCTCTGTCTCTCTCTGTCTCTCTGTCTCTGTCTCTCTCTCACTCTCTGTTTCTCCCTCTCTCTCGATTTATTTGTCTTATTTATCTGCGTACATTGTAGCTGTCTTCAGACACACCAGAAGAGTGCATTGGATCCCCATTACAGATGAATGTGAGCCACCATGTGGCTGCAGGGAACTGAACTCAGAACCTCTGGAAGAGCAGTCAGTGCTCTTAACTGCTGAGCCATCTCTCCAGCCTGCATATGGTCTTTTAGACTTAAACTTAAATAAAACAAGAACTCAGTGGCTTATACCGACCGTTTGAAGTGCTTTTGTCCTGTGTGGCACAGGGGAGAGCTGGGGTGTCAGACAGTACTGACACAAGGCCACAGTTTACTACCACATGGCTCAGAACGGGGCAGGGCAGGGAAGAGAGGGATGGACCAACCCAAGGTCTGGAGGGACAGAGATACCTTGTGAAGAGATGGACGTCTGGAAAGAAGGAGGGGCCGAGCAAGGGAAACTCGAGGCCCTTCCTCTGAAACTGATACTCCCACAATACTAGTGAGCAATTGGCTGGGGTGGGGCCTGCACTGCAGGAGGAGGGAAGGACATCAGGCCAGGGGAAACGATCTTCCTCTTAGTGGGTCCGGCTCTGTCCTTCTGTTCTCCAGGGACCCAGGAGCTGGTCTGGCTGTCCTTTATCCTACTCAGGCACAAGCCTCAGATGCTTTCCGTTTGCCCATCTAGGCTGAGGAGGAGCAGGCTAATGAGCAGCCTGGCCACCACCTTCCCAATTAGCCTCATTGGCCTCTTGCTCATCCTCCTTAGTCTGGGTCACTACCATGGGATGGGGACTGTGAGTGGCCTGTGAGTCACCGAGGCTCAGCTATGACAGGGGTCCCAACCCAGACCTCTCCCTGGTCCAAGCTCTGGTACCTAATACTCCCGCTGACCCAGTAGCCCCCAGAAAAGAGCCCTCAGGTTTTCAGCGTATGGATGCCCAGTTTCTGAAAGGAAAAAAAGCCTTGCTTGGTAATGGGACAATTTAATAGGCCTGTGGCAGGCTGGTGTTTGGTGGCTTTAGGGGAGTCTGGAGTGGGGGGCTGGTCTTCAGATCTGAAGCAGGAGAAGGCCGAGGCATGGGATCCCAGGGAACCAAGCTGATAGGAGCTATAGTGTGAGCCCCGGTGGAGTTGTATTGTATAGTGGGCTGAGCAGGGGCAGGCAGGGTGCTTCTCAGGGGCCAGGAGGGAAAGCTGTGCTGTCCACTCTTCTTCGATGGAGGGACACTGGGAGCTTGGGCCTTGGGCAAGCCAGGGAGGGAAGAGCAGGGTGACTGGGTCCCTGGGCGAGAGTGGCCAGCTTCCAGGAGGTGGCCTGGGGGCAGAGCACCTGGTTCTGGGTTAGGCAATGGAGAGCTAAGGAAGGCCAGCTGGGGTAGGGGCTAGTGCCCAGTGGCTCCAGGTCCCCTGCACCGCAGTCACCTCTTCTGCTGAGTAGGCAGATGTGACACCGGATTGCCTCAGCTTCTCCTGCCACACCAACTTCCCTCAGGCAGCCTCCCCCTCCACCCCTCCTCCTCCCCACAGTGACTCCTGCCCAGAGAATGTCCAGCCCGGCATAAAGGTCCCGGTGCCCATGAGCTTCTGTCAGTCAGGAGGCCACGCTGTGCACAATGGGTTCCTCGCAGGCACCCCGGATGGGGAGTGTGGGAGGGCACGGGCTGATGGCATTGCTGATGGCCGGTCTTATTCTGCCAGGTAGGAGTCTGGGGCCTTGGGAGGGGGACAGTATGGGATACAGACCATGGGGCAGGGATGCTAGGGGGATCCAATGTCTGGAGCACAGGGTCCAGGAGAGGCCCTAACAAGGGCATAAGCAGGGGTCTAGACTCTGACCTTTCTATCTGGAACTACTCCTCATCTTTGCTGGCTCCCTCTCTGTGGTCACTGCAGGCAAATTCTTTTGTTCTTTGCCCCACAGTGGCTGAGCAGGTGGGTGTTCTGCAGCCAGGCCATCCTCCAAGCCATTCTGAGCTTGTTTCTGAAACCTAGAGAGGGGGTTAATATCATCTAGCTTCAGTTTCTGACGCAAATGATGCATGTGACACAGCCAAAGAAGTTCTAGGTGGCTATATATGACCACCTGAAGATACAGTCAGCCCATTTTACAGAAGTAACAATTGCTACCATTTTCAGAGCTCTCCTTTACACGCATTTTAGTTAGATCAACTTGCATGTATTTATTTATTTTCTTCTGTGTTTATTTTTTACTGAGGTTCTGGAGGTGCAGCCCCAGGCCTCATGCTTGCTAGGTGATCTAGGATCTTTGGTCCTTTTTGTTTTCTTTCTTCCTTTCTTTTCCTTTTTCTTTTCTTTCTTTCTTTTTCTTCTTTTTTTGACACAAGGTCTTGCTTTGTAGGCCAGCCTCGCCTCCAACTCAGCCTCCTGAGAGCTAGGATTGCAAGCATGTAGCACCCTTAGCCCAGAGCCTTTTAAAGGTGACACTGTAGCTGGCACTCTAAATACATTAGCATTTTGAGATATGCATGGTAGACTCGCTGGCTGTTTCCACTCTGCAGCTGAGGATCTGGAAGGAAACTGGCTTTAGATTGCATGTAGAGGCAGGGTATCCAGGAATCTGAGCCCAGGTTGGGTGGCTTGTGGCCTGTGTTAAGGTTAGAGGGACAGAGGCAAGGGAAGCGTTTGTTGTGGGGGTAAACCAGGGCCTGCCTGCTTTCCTTTCTTTCTTTTCTTCTCTTCTCCTCCTCCTCCTGTGTGTAGTTCTGATTATTCTGAAACTTTCTCTGTAGACCAGGCTGGCCTTGAACTCAGAGACCAGAGATCCAAGACTCTGCCTCTGTGTCCCAAGTGCTGGGATTAAAGGCTTGTGCTACCACTGTCCAGCATTCAGAGCTTTTCTTTTTGAGATGGGGTTGAGGAAGTGGCCGGTGGTAGCCGTCTGGCTGCTGGTGGACTGCTCTTGCATGAGTATTGATTATGAACTGCGCGATGTCTAGTTTGCTGTTTTCATATATGGTTCAGAGAGATGTCACATGGTCTTCACTGTGGCCTGTAGGAAGGTGTGGCCGACTTTGCCTTACTGAATATATAAACCTGAAAAGGCTAGTCACTTGCTAATGTGTAGCTCTGAAGGGGTTAGGGTGGGCAGAAGACACTGACTGAGATGAGAGCTGTGTAGACAGACTGAGGGAAGAGGAACATGTGGCTGGGAGCAGAGAGTTAGTGGAGGATAGCCCTAAAGATGATCCAAAGTAGCAAGAGTCTTCAATGTGGAGGGAAATGAGGGCAGCAGGCACTGCAGTATGAATACCGGGTGGGGGGCAGGGGGCGGGGGGGGGGAGATTGATAGTGGTCATGTGTTTTGGAGGAGGTTTCATGCTTCTGTCCCTGGGTTGGGACAGTGAGAACATGGGTGGCTCAGGGTGCAGTGTCCTGTCACACTGGTACTGGCAGGTTCTGAAGCAACAGGTGAGTGCCCCCACATCCTGGCCCCCACCCTGATTTACTGGAATGGCCACACTTGGGACAGGAAGCAGGGATGCCACCCCTCATGCAGTCTGGACTCTCACTAGGGAGCTGGTGGTGGAGTATCAGCTAAGTAAGTGTGCTCCTCCTCTGGGAGCTGGCACCTCTGCATTAGCATCATTATCTTTTCCTGGCTCAGCACCCTTCCCCATCACATCTAGGGTCTTGCCCATGCTAAGCCAGTGCCCCCAAACCCTGCTCAACCTCTCTGTTCTTACGTTTGGTTCTATGGTCTGACCCACGATGGCCTCAGACTGCCCTGCCCCATAGCTTCAGCCTCCACACTCTGTCTCGTTTCTGACTTATTCGCTCCCTTGCCTACTATGAAGGGTATTCCTTCAATGCCTACCTTCTCAGAGTTTCAGCATCTGTTTTTCTTGGAAAAGTTTGAGCTCTTAGAAAAGCTCACCCCCTCACTTGCTTGGACAATGAAACGTCCCTGATCCTTCCACCTTCAAAGACAATAGCCAGGTTTTCCTTTCTCTCCCTCCAAACTTGCCTGGGTTCCTCTTGGGAGATATTGGGCAGATGACGGGGATGGGGCTGATGGCTGATGAGAGATATTTACAGATCACTGCTCTCATCCCCAGGAATCTTGGCTAAGAGCATTGGGACCCTCTCGGACCCCTGTAAGGACCCCACGAGGATCACCTCCCCGAATGACCCTTGTCTCATTGGAAAGACTGGCTCCAACAGCATCAGCAGCCAAGGTGGATCCAGCAGCTTCAGCAGCCAAGGTGGATCCAGCAGTTTCAGCAGCCATGGTGGATCCAGCAGCTCCCAGGGAAGTTCTTCAGGATCCTTGATATATAAACCAGGAACAGGGTATTCCCAGAGTAGCTACTCTTATGGCTCTGGCGGCTCCCGGCCAGGAGGCAGTGGCTCTCAGACAGGAAGCAGCAGCTCTCAGACAGGAAGTAGTAGCTCTCAGTCAGGAAGCAGTGGCTCTCAGTCAGGAAGCAGCGGCTCTCAGTCAGGAAGCAGTGGCTCTCAGTCAGGAAGCAGCGGCTCCCAGTCAGGAAGCAGCGGCTCCCAGTCAGGAAGCAGCGGCTCTCAGTCAGGAAGATGGGTAAGCAGCAGTTCTCAATGGGTAAGCAGCAGTTCTCAGTCCGGAAGTTCAGGAAGCAGTCGCGACAGACCCGGAAGTGGCTCTGCTCTACCAACCGGTGACAAGACATCAGGCACTTCTCAGTCTGGAGGCTCGTCCACTTCCCAGAGCAGCAGCTCCAACCTGCGGCCCTGTAGCTCCAACGTGCCCGACTCTCCCTGCAGCGGGGGGCCTGTCATCACACACTCGGGGCCCTACATCTCTGGCACCCACACCGTATCCGGTGGCCAGAGACCTGTAGTGGTGGTGGTGGAGCAACATGGCTCTGGTGGCCCTGGGTTTCAAGGCATGCCCTGTAGCAATGGAGGCCCCGCAGGTAAGCCCTGCCCTCCCATCACCTCTGTCCAGAAACCCTATGGCGGCTATGAGGTGGTGGGTGGCTCTGCCAACAGTTATCTGGTCCCAGGCATGACCTACAGTGGGGGTAAAATCTACCCCGTGGGCTACTTCACCAAGGACAACCCTATCAGGGGCTCGCCAGGGGCCCCCTCCTTTGCAGCTGGGCCCCCAGTCTCTGAGGGCAAGTACTTCTCTAGCAACCCCATCATTCCCAGCCGTGGCTCTTCCAGTTCCAGTGGCTACCCAGTGGGCGTTGTGTTCCAGCCCGTGGGCTCTGGCGGGGTTCAGCCCTGTGGCACTGGCTCTGTCAGCTCTAAGGGCCCTTGCTCGGGTACGAGAATTCAGATCACCTCCAGCAGCTCCAGTACCTCCTACCACCCCTGCAGCGGTGGTTCTTCCCAGGGGCCTTGCTCCTCACCAGGCACCGGCTCCATCAGTGGGGGAAGCTCCTCCCTCTCCTCTGGCAAAATCGTCCTTCAGCCCTGCGGCAGCAAATCTACCTCTTCGGGTTACCCCTGCCTTTCTGTTCCCTCCTCCCCGTTGAATGGTGGTCTGAATGGCTCTCCTCAGCCTGCCCCCTCCGTGGGTGTCAAGCTCTGTGGCCTCAACAGCCCTGGAAGAGTGCCCTGCCGTTCCATCCGCAACATTCTGACCCAAGTGAAGCCTTTGGGACCCCAGTTAATGGATCCCAAAGTTTCTCTGCCACAGGGAGAGCCACAGGGAGAGCCACTTGAGAAGTCTTAAGTCACGCATGCCAGCTATTTTCCAATTGCCAGTCACCTCCCAACTGGAAGACGTCCAGGGGCCCAGTTTCCTGCCCTCCCCCCAGGAGAGCTGCCTCACATGCTGCGGTTAGCCGGATGATGCTCTTGACTTTATTCAACACTCCAAATGGTGGACTCCATCCTCTTCGTCCTTTCCTGGTGCTTCTGCACCATGCTGCTGGGGTGTTCTCTCTGTCCGATTACCTGCCTTAAAACGCACTTTTTTGACTGGGAAGTCCTCGAACGCACACCTCAACCTTGGGTGCCTGGATAAGTCAAGCATGCTTCTGCCCGTTTGCCAAATAAGGCAAAGTCCAATCCATCGCCTGAGAACCAAACTGCATGTCTCAGCGACCCCCCCCCCCATCCGTTCAGTCAGCCCTCTAAATTGTTGGGTTCCCACCATTCATCATGAGTTTCACCACACCCTACCAGACCCATTTCCAGCACACCTGTGCCTCTCCTTCCCCAGCTCTCCATGTCAGTTTCTGCCTGGTTGTGCTTCACCCACAGCACAGATGTTACTCTGTGTGTGTGTGTGCCCCAGGGCAGCCACAGAATCTGGCACAGACTCCCAGTTCCCTCTGGATCCTAGACAGGGCTCAATAAACTTTGTGGACTTTGTGCAGACTATTTGCCTTCTTGGGGTCCAAGGTCTCTTCTTAGTTCCTGGGTAGTAGACCTCCTGTGCTTCTAGAGGGCCTTGGTAGTACACCTCCCGTGCCTCTAGAGGGCCTGGTAGTACACCTCCCGTGCCTCTAGAGGGCCTGGTAGTACACCTCCCGTGCCTCTAGAGGGCTCACGTCTCCCATTTCCATTCATAACTTGGCTCAGTGTTTCCTATATTACCCCTCCTCCCACAGAGAAGGAAAACAATAAATATTGATTGAGCTGACAACCGAGTTGCCTGCTGTCCAGATCCTTCCTCTCCATGTCTCACCTCCAAGAAATTTGTCCCCTCTGCTTCCCACGGACACTGGAGTCCTCCCTTCCCTCCAAAAAGCCCTCATTCTCTCCTCTCCCGCCTAGCCTTCTCCATGAGTGAGCCTCACCTTCTAAACTCCGTCATCTCTGAGAGGCCATAATGCCGATCTTGAGTTTCTGGGACGCTGGACCAGGCCAGGCAAGATTCCTGACGACTGAGCAGGAGCCTGGGTGTTCTGGGAGTTGGGGGTGGGGAGAGAAAACATCCTAGCATGAGAGGTGACTCACCGGCCTACTTAATGAGGTTCTGTGATAGACAAAGCCACAGTGTCACCTCCTCAGCCCAAGCTCTGTGGTGAGAGCACTGTGGCAGACACTAGCCTGGGAAGGACAGAAGGGTGTGTGTATCCCTCTAGGAAGATCCTCGTTCCATGCACAAGGCTCACTTCTGCCCTCATGTCCGGCCCTTCCCCCTCCCGTTAGGAAGGAGAGAGCAGGTGCCCAGTCCACAGTGGCTTCACCCTGAACTGACCACAGATGCCCTGGGATCTAAGTCAGGCTTCAAGGTCTACTAAGGAGTCACTGGTCCGCTGGATGGCTCAGAGGTTAAGAGCACTGACTGCTCTTCCAGAGGTCCTGAATTCAAATCCCAGCAACCACATGGTGGCTCACAACCATCTGTAATGGGACCTGATGCCCTCTTCTGGTGTGTCTGAAGACAGCTACAGTGGTGTACTCATATACATGAAACTATATATATATATATATATATATATATATATATATATATATATATATATAATTTATAAATATATATATTTAAAGAGTCGTTGGTCCAGACAGTGCCAGGAGGCACAGCCCTCATAGTCTCCAAGGGTGAGAACCTCAGGAGAAGCTAACATTTACATGGGGCTCCTCTAGTCTCTGGTACAGTTCACGTTAAACATGTGGGCAAAGCCAAAGCAAGCATGGTGGCACATTCCTCTAATCCCAGCACTTGGGAGGCAGTGGCAGGTAAGCATCTGTGTGTTCGAGGCTAGCCTGGTCTACGAAGCTCCAAGAGAGTCAGAGCTACATAGCAAGACCCTGTCTCAAGATAACAAAACCAAAATTGGGCGCAGTTGGTGTATGTCACCTCAAAACCGGGAACTAAGCTTTAAGGTTCCCTGCTGGCTAGTTCAGGGAAGGGCTTATCACTGATGGCTGGTGAGGATGGGATGGGGGTGGAGCTAGAGAAATCAGCCAATAGCGAGTGTGTGTCCTCAGGCAGCCAGGGACACCTACCCGACAGCTTTCTAGAGGACACTGAGAAAACAAACGTGGTCAAGGGCCAGCAAGATGGCTCAGTGGGTAGAGAAGCTTGCCCCGCAGGGCCGGCAGCCTAAGTTTGATCCCCAGAACCCATGTAAAGCTGGAGGGAGAGAACCAACTTCACAAACTGTCTTTGTACCTCCACATGCATGCCGTGCCATGTGCACAAACACATACACATATGTCCTACACGCACAAAATCATTAGTTTTAAAAATTAAAAAGGCAACCAAACACTTTTTGTTAAGTGTGCCTAGTGGTATAGGCCTGTAACCCCAGCTATTTGGAAACTTGAAGCAGGAAAATGACAAGTTTGAAGCCAGCCTGGGCTACAGAATGAGCTGAAGGCTAACAGGGAGAAGGGTGGGGCCTAGCTTAGTGGTAGAGGGCTCACCTAGCATGCCTGAGGATGTGGGTTCAAGTCCCAGTATTATAAAACAACAATAAGCTCCTCTTACTACAAAAAACTTCAAAGACACACTGTACTGGCTGGTTTTGCGTGTCAACTTGACACCAGCTGGAGTTATCACAGAGAAAGGAGCCTCCCTTGAGGAAATGCCTCCATGAGATCCAGCTGTAAGGCATTTTCTCAATTAGTGATCAAGGGTGGGAGGGTCCATGGTGGGTGGTGCCATCCCTGGACTGGTGGTCCTGGGTTCTAGAAGAGAGCAGGCTGAGCAAGCCAGGGGAAGCAAGCCAGCAAGCAGCACCCTCCATGGCCTCTGTCTGCATCAGCTCCTGCCTCCAAGTTCCTTTCCCGTGTTGAGTTCCTGTCCTGACTTCCTTTGGTGATGAATAGCAATGTGGAAGTGAAAGCTGAATAAACCCTTTCTTCCCCAACTTGCCTCTTGGCCATGATGTTTTGTACAGGAATACAAACCCTGACTAACACACACACACACACATATATATTATTTAATTTTTGAGACAAGATTAAATGTAGCTCAGTCTGACCTTGAATTCACGATGAAGCTGAGTGTCCTGGCTAGTCTTATGTCAGTTTCACCCAAGTTAGAGAGAGCAGGGAGGAGGAGCCTTAATTGAGAAAGTGCCTCCATAAGATGGACCCGAAGGCAAGCCGGTAGGTCATTTTTAAACTGGAAATCAATGGGGGAGGATCCACATGAATGATGCCGTCCCTGAGCTGACGGTCCTGGGTTCTATAAGAAAGTAGGCTGAGCAGACCAGTCAGCAGCACCCCTCACGGCTTCTGAACCAGCTCCTGCCTTCAGGGTTCTATCCTGCTTGAGTTTCTGACCCGACTTCCTTTGGTGATGAACAGTGACGTGCAAGTGTGAGCCAAGCAAACCCTGTCCTTTTCTTTGGTCATGGTGTCTCATCACAGCAATAGAAACCCTAACTAGGACACCAAGGGTGACTCCGAGCTCCTGATCCTCCTGCCTCTACCTCCTGAGTGTTGCGATTACAGGTGTGCACCAGTCTTACAGTCTTATGGGGTGCAGGAGCTGGATGCAGGGCTTCCTGCTTGCCAGGCAGGGACTCTAGCAACTGAGCCACTCCCCCACCCCCAGCCCCTCACATACATTTGCATGGGTTCACTTTCTGTTGCTATAATAAAACACCTGAGACCTAGGAATGTGTACCAATAGAGGTCAATTTAGCTCACAGGTCAAGTTCAAGAGCATGGGTCTAGCATCTGCTCAGTTCTGAGCATCATGGAGGAACTGAGGAGAGGTCACGCAGCAGAGCAGGATGCTGGCCTCACTGTTGGTTGTTTTTCGAGACCGGGTCTTCTTATGTGGTCCTGGCTGTCCTGAAACTTGCTATATAGATCAGGCTGGCTTCTAACTTACAGAGATCTGCCTGTATCTGCCTCAGGAGTACAGGATCAAAGGTGTGTGCCACCATACCTGGCTGTTTATTTATTTATTTTTCAAAGTGGTGGGGACTGAATTATTGTATGACAGGCAAGCACTCTATTGTGTGTGTGTGTGTGTTTGTGTTTTAGATTTATTCATTATATGTAAGTACATTGTAGCTGTCTCCAGACACACCAGAAGAGGACATCAGATCCCATTACAGATGGTTGTGAGCCACCATGTGGTTGCTGGGATTTGAACTCAGGACCTCTGGAAGAGCAGTCAGTGCTCCTAATCATTTGCTAAGCCACCTTTCCAGGCCCTTGCTCTATAAAAAAACGAAAACAAAGGGTTAGGGATTTAGCTCAGTGGTAGAGCACCTGCCTAGCAAGCACAAGGCCCTGAATTCGTCCTCGGCCTAATAAATAAATAAATAAATAAATAACCCAAAACCAATAAACAACCCCCAAACTTTCAAGAGTATTAGTATTAATATTTAGTTTTTAATTACGTGTTTGGGCATATGCGTTATGAGTGTGGATGCCTGAGGAGATTGGAAGAGAGCATCAGATCCCCAAGAGCCGGTTGTGACCTTTTCCCTGGGGATGGCAGGAACTGAACTCTAGTCCTCTGCAAGAGCAGCAAGGTGTCCCGAGCCATGGGCCATCACACCAGTCTCCTTTCTCCCCCTTTAAACCTTTTTCTTTGGAGACAGACAGGGTCTCACTGTGCTGCTGAAGCTGCCTTTGAACTCACTCTGTAGCCCAGGTTGGGCTTGAACTTGTCACCCTCCAACTTCAGCCTCCAAGAAGTCGAAACTATAGACCTGAGGCCGACAGAGCCAGCAAGACTCACTCCAGTAGCAACCCTTTCCCAAGGCAATAACTCGTGCATGCCAACAAGTCCCCACTAATCTACCCAGTGACTTACCTACCTCGCAATAGACTCACCTCTTAAAGGTCCTGCATCTCTCAATAGCCCCACACTGGAGACTCATGAGGAATACTCCCAAGGTGTATGTAAACAATAGCATCTGTGTTTAAAGCTAGACCAATCATTAATGGGCTCCTGTCACCCTTGCAACAGGGTTGAAGTCACGGTCATTTGAGAGCAGTGTTTAAATGCCCTTCTCTGTGGGTGCTCTGAGCATTTTTTTTTTTAGGCTTTTAAAGGAGTTTGTTTAATTCAAAGTGGTACAGAATTCAGAGTACAATGAAGATGGAACAGTAGGCTCTAGTGGGATTCCAGACTGAGTTTACTTTAAATTCACAGCTGAGGTAGGAATTGCTGAACACTAGAGACAGCGAGCCATTGCATTATTTACTTTATTCATTTTTTTTTTTACAAAAGTTTATTACAATGTTCACCAGGCTTCAGGATAACATTTCATTTTAGCTATTACATGGCAAAGATGTTATGACAGGGAATCCAGATGTTTGACAGGTTACAGGATAACACTTCATTCTAGCTGTAGGAGGCAAAGATGCTATGGCAGGGAATCCAGATGTTTAAATAGGAATGGAAGAGGAGAGTCACCATCACCCCAGATGTGAGGAACAGCTTACTTTTTGCCAGATTTCTTAATTCCACCTGTGGCCAGGGGCCCTGTCAGGCAGCCTTGGCTTTTAGCTCCTCCAGTTTCTTCTGTTCCTCCTTTTGTTTCTGCTTGAAAGCTTTATCTTCTTCATCCATCTCCTTGGCCAGCTTCTTGGGCTGTTTCAGGGGCTTCTTTTTTGCCACCTTCCCAGCCTGACTTGGCGCCTCCAGCCCCTTCACCAGACCCTGTTCCTCTGAGAATTTCTTATATCCACCCGACGACACTTTTTTTAGATTGATAATTTATGAGTATGAGTTATTTTTCCTGTATGTATGTCTATGCACCTTGTCCATGTCTGGTACCCATGGACACCAGAAGAGGGCATCCGATCTCATGGAACTGGAGTTAAGGGAGGTTGTTAGTCAGGAGACGGTTGCTGAGAATCAAACCCTGGTCCTCTGCAAAAACAATAACTACTCAGCTGATGGTGGTGGTGCACACCTCCCATCCCAGCACTTGGGAGCCAAAGGTTGGAGAATCTCTGAGTTCAAGGCCAGCCTAATCTACAGACTGAGCTCCAGAACAGCTAGGGCTACACAGAGAAATCCTGTCTCGGAAAAACAAAAAAAAACAACCAACCAAAAAGCAACAATTACTTTAAACTGCCAAGCCATATTCCTGGCCCCCTGTTTCTTATATTCTGTGGATACATCTGACACCTGCTTCCACCCCCAACATTACAAAGATGTCACCGTGCTAATCCCTGGAATGTATGGATGCATTGTATCACTCAGCGAAGGGAAACAACACTCTTGATTCAGCTCAGGTTGTTAGTCATCTGACTTTACTATAAAGGGATTATCCAGGATTATCTGGGTGGGTCCAACATAAACACAGTGTCTCAAATTGTGAGTTTGGGAGGCAGAAGAGGAAGCCAGATGATACAGTGTGGGAAGGAAGACCTACTGTGTGGGGCTTGGAAGGAGGGAGAAGGGAGCCAAGAGGCCAGAAACTGTAGCACAGCCAATTTCAGCTTATCCCCGACTAGCTTACAAATAAAGGAGACTCAGAATATGGTTATTTTATTTGGCTTCGACAATTATTGGGGTGGTGTTGGTTGTAATCCCTAATCTACTTTTCTAAATGCTGGCCTATTACCTCCCTAGTGGTGTTCCTCAAATACTTGCTGTTTCTCCTGGCCATGAGCTCATGGTTTCTAGCTCTTATCCTGAATCTTGAATACTAATAGCTCAGAGTATAGATATCTGTTCATCTCCAATGCTTTAAAGACTTAAAAATATAAAGGTTTGTGTCTTCTATCTGGGAACTGAATGATCAAACGTGGGGTAGAAACTCCTGATTGAGATTAAATATTTACTACAACAAGAAACACACGTGGTCTTGGAAACTGGAAAAGGCCATAAGTACAGTCTCTCTAGAGCTACCATAACAGGGCTCAGTCCTCGGATCCCTCTGTTTTAACCCAGAAAGACCCATTTTAGATTTTTGTTGTAAAGAATGGTGACTGGTCGGAGAGATGGCTCTATGGTTAAGAACACTGGCTGCCCTTGAGAGAACCAGAGTTCAGTTTTCAGAACCAATGTCAGGCTCCTCACAACCACCTATATATATTTCTAGCTCTAGGAGTCTGACGCCCTCTTCTGGCCTCCTTGGGCACTACACTCACATGCACATCCCCCTGTCCCCCCAACAAGCACACACACACACACACACACACACACACACACACACACACACGCACACGTAATTAAGAATAAGATAAAGGGGCTGGAGAGATGGCTCAGCAGTTAAGAGCACTGACTATTCTTCCAGAGGTCCTGAGTTCAAATCCCAGCAACCACATGGTGGCTCACAACCATCTGTAATGGGGATCTGTGGAGAGCCTTTTGGGTGCCATTTGACAGGAATCTGACATTGGCCAAGGACAAGGAAGAATCTGGTTTTAGGGTAGAACAAAGAAGTAGGCTCAGATATCTTGATCGTCCTTAGAAACAGCATCACTGGAGTGATCATGGGGCTTTGTGCTTATTGTCTTGCTTGTTCCTTGACTATTGTTGTTAGTTCCTTATTGTACTGCTCCCCTTAATACTTGCATGTAATTAAAATTGTATAAAAAGCAGATTGGGAAAATTAAATTTGCCTTCAGTCTCAGAATTAACTGAGGTCATGCTACAATGCTATCTAACTGTCTTTTTTCTTTTTAATCCTCACTCCTGCGCAGGAGAAACTATTGACTGACTGAGTGGGCTTGGTCAGGTGGCACCCCAACGTTGGAGCTCCAGTAAGTGGAATACAGTGAAGGACACCACGGGAGTTGGAAGCACGTGCAAATGAATGAAAGTAAAGAAGATTTGGGCCAGCGGTGAATAAACCTTGTAGAAGGACAAGGGAAAGGTAAAATGTGGGTTTTTGTTTGTTTGTTTGTTTGTTTGTGGTTTTTTTTTTTTTGTATGTGTTTAGAGCTATGCGAAAATCTAGAGAAGCAAAGGTAATTTTTTTTTTTTTTGAGACAGGGTTTCTCTGTATAGTCCTGACTGTCCTGGAACTCATTTTGTAGACCAGGCTGGCCTTGAACTCAGCAATTCACCTGCCTCTGCCTCCCAAGTGCTGGGATTAAAAGCGTGGGTCACCACCACCCGGCTGCGAAGGTATTTTAGCCTTTGGACCCTGACTAGAGCTAGTTTACACCTGAGACACGAGAGAACGGGTTTGAGAAAAGCAGTCCTCTCTGACTATCTGGGGACGATTTGGTGAAAGAGAAGGAAAATGAACGTAAGCTGTTTCAGAACTCTCCTAGGGACAGGAGGAGGTCGGGAGATGTCCTGCCCCCTCTCTGGCTCCTACTGGAAGAATGCTTGGTTCTGGGTCTCTTAGGTAGGACATCTGGGTCCATTTAGGACATCTAATTCTCTTCTCTCTCTGTCTATTGTCTGTCCTTGGTGTGTCAATCCATCCATGTCCGCCAAAACTGGCTGTTTTATGTTAAGTCTGTGTTTTCATTTTGTGGTTTGATTGATTGTTCTGTGTTTCATGTTCAAAAGAAAAAATGGCTAAAACTTAAAAAGAAGAGAAAAAAATTAAATAAAAACCAGTCTCAATTGGCCTTTGGAGCCCTGCACCTTTAGTCAGGAGTCTAGCACAGCTGGAGAAGCCCTGCCAGGAGCTTCTCTGTAGAAGCCGCTCTTAAAGGGGCCAGCAGCTTTTTGGCTTCTATGGTAAGGGAGCTGATGGCTGTTTTTCCTAGGATAATCTCTGTGACTGTGATTATTGGGTTTAGCAGGTGACAAGGGGCTCCTCTCTTGAAATTACAGCTAAAGAAGTTAAGAATTTTGTCTGGTTTAGATAAGTAACTTGTATGCAGCCATTTCATTTTTGTTTCTGACTGGTTTTAAAAGTATACATATGTTCCACATATCTTGGTTTTAGATTATTAGCTTATAAGTTATTGAGTATGATTAGAAATTTGTAACATTGGTAACAGGAAGTCAGCTTAAAACTGGTAACCGGCTGGGGCCTAGCAAACACAGAAGTGGATGATCACAGTCAGCTAATGGATGGATCACACGGCCCCCAATGGAGGAGCTAGAGAAATTACCCAAGGAGCTAAAGGGAACTGCAACCCTATAGGTGGAACAACAATATGAACTAACCAGTACCCCAGAGCTCTTGTCTCTAGCTGCATATGTATCAAAAGATGGCCTAGTCGGCCATCACTGCAAAGAGAGGCCCATTGGACTTGCAAACTTTATATGCCCCAGTACAGGGAAACCCCAGGGCCAAAAAGGGGGAGTGGGTGGGTAGGGAACTGGGAGGGTGGGTATGGGGGACTTTTGGGATAGCATTGAAATGTAAATGAGGAAAATACCTAATTTAAAAAAAAAAAAACAAAAAACTGGTAACCGGATTGGAGTAATTCAGAACTACAATATGTGACATGACTCAACCCATGGAAACAGGTCTCTAAAGATACACCAAATTGGGTAATATTGTATGTAATTCTTATCCTAGAAACCAGACTTATAAAAGATAGGATTTAGGGCAGCGTCTGTCTCTTGGAGGTATTGGAGGCTGCACCATCTTGCGTTCGTGTGCAGGAATGGGCAGCCAAACATTGTCGCATGGAGGTGCTTTACCTGGTGTTTTTTGGAGAGACTGGGTTGTTAGAGGTTGAGCTTTGCTTTCCAAAGTTCTTGCGTGCTCTGGGCCGCCATCTCAGAATGACTCAGGCTCCCTAACTGCAGTTCAAAAGTAGAGAGACACTTAAAAACCTTGTAACGTGAAAGTCATGCTTTTGGTGTTGATTTTAAAGAAACGGATTGTTTACACTATTAAAATTAGGTTTTGCTTGCCAAAATTGTGGTTGTGCTCCTGTGTTATAAGAGAGACTTAAAAATTATGGTTAAACTGCCAGTGTTCCATTGGCTGCAGCTTGCAGTTCGAGCACAGGCTCAGGATTCTAACTAGCACATATTTGTAATTAAGAAAAAAATCCGGCAGATTGAGATTGTTGCAGGATTTGAGAAAGGTTAATAAAACTATGGAGCTTGTAGGGGCATTGCAGTCTGGCCTGCCTACTCCACACAGAATTATGATGGGTTTGGAGGATTGTTCTTTATTCCTTTGCATCCTGATGATGTAAAGGGTTTGCTTTTAGTTAGTTTGTAGTTTTAAAGAGCCCATGAAGCGATGTCATTGGAAAGTTTTGCCTCAAGGAATGACTAATAGCCATCCATACTTTATGTAAAAAATTTTTGTCGCTGCTTCAATACAAGAAGTTAGGACTTGGGAATTTTTCGGTGTATAGTATTCATATGTAGATGGTATTTTATTAGCTGATCCCTCTGATGGAATTTTACTACAAGGCTTTGCTCTTATACAATGAGCTTTAACATTTTGGAGTAGTTGTTGCTCCAGAAAAGATTCAAGGGCAAATTCTTTTTTTCAATATTTGGAACATAAGTTACAGCCTGAACAAATTGCAGCACAGAAAATTCAAGTAAGAAAAAATAATTTAGTTACTCTAAATGATTTTCGAAGGTTGTTAAGAGACATTAATCAGCTAAGACCTCATCTTAAGCTTACTACAGGAGAACTTAAACCTCTGCTTGGTACCCTCAAGGGGGGGTGCAAGTCCTAAGTCCCCTCTGACAATGAACTGATGAGGGACGAATAGCTGACTAGCTTCCCAGAAAGTGGAGGAGGCTATTAGTCAATGACAGATACATTATATAGGCTATGATCAATTGATACATTATATAGACTATGATCAATTGATACATTATATAGACTATGATCAATTGTTGGCTGTTTGCATGCCAACAATTGATCATAGTCTATATAATGGTAGAGCATTATAGAGCACCTGGGTGCTCTATAATGGTAGAGCACCTGGGTGAGGAAGGGGCAGGGAGTACCAGGAAGTAGCCAGGTGAGGAACACCCAGTTCCTCAGGAACTTTCAAGTGACACCTGTTGCCACAGACCGAATCAAGAATGAGGGTGGACTGGGCAGATTCATTGTCTCTATAACCACTGTTCCCAGACTGTTTCTGCTGTCCTCCACCCGACCAACAGGATAAAGGCTGCTCTCTTGGGGCCCAGGCAGAAGCGGGAGCTGAGCAAGATGCAGAGCCACGCAGGTGGGAGCCGGGCTCCCCTGGGCTTGCTCCTGATCTGTCTGTGCCTGCCAGGTATGCAGGGTACTGGGGTCCTTGGGAACAGGAATTAAGGGAGAAGGTGAAGGTAGGAGTGTGCACAGTTTTGGAAGGTTGTGCATTTAGGTTCCCGAGGGAAGTGGGGAATGCCAGTACAGAATCAGGCATTCAGCGAAGGGGCCAGCGAGTCAAAAGAGTAGCGGGCACTAAATCTGACCCATTGGCTGCTTTCTCTTCCGTTTCCTTCAGGTCTTTTTGCACGGAGCACTGGGGCACCAGAGGAGAAAGCCTCCCCACATTCGGGACAACCTTCCTTCACCAGCCTCCTTAACCCTGGGCAGCCTCAGCCCAAGCCAGACCCTGTGAATAATGAGTTACTAGGAGTTCTTCCCAGGCTCAGCGAATCTCCACAAGATGGTGCTCTACCTGAGGGCGGCTCTGAGGTGCCCAATGGGCCTCCCTTCTGGGGGCCGCCCCCCATGGAGTCCTGGCCCTCAGAGGACCCTCAGCAAGGGATGGCTGCTGTTGCTGAGGACCAGTTAGAGCAAATGCTGCCAGAAGCCCTGCCATACCTTTCCAGAGGCGGTCGTCTGCCTGAGGCTTCCTCTGCATGGCTCAGGCAACCTTCACCAGCGGCTTCCTACCCTCAGGACTCCGAGGCTGGACTGCAGCCTGGTTCCAGTTCACTGGAAACTGAGGCAGAAGCCTTTGCTCGGAGCCCATTCTGGTTTCTCATCCACAAGCTTCTGCCTGGCTCATCTGGGAGGATCCTAAGGCCTGGAACATCCTGGGGAAGTGGAGGGGCTGGAACTGGGTGGGGAACAAGACCCATGCCATATCCTTCTGGAATATGGGGTAGCAATGGTTTAGTATCAGGTACTAGTTTGGGGGGTAGGGGTCCTTACCCAGTAAGAATCTGGGGGAGAAATGGTTGGTACCCATTAAGGATCTTGGGGGGTAATGGTCGGTACCCCCCAGTAGGGACCTGGGGGGGTTATGGTCAGTACCCCCCAGTAGGGCCCTGGGGCGGTTATGGTCAGTACCCCCCAGTAGGGCCCTGGGGCGGTTATGGTCAGTACCCCCCAGTAGGGACCTGGGGGGCCAATTGCCAGTATCCAGCAGGCAGCCGGAGGCCCAATTGTCGATATCCAGCAGGTAGCTGGGGAACTAAAGGTCAGAATCGGCTTCCCCCAGGAGCCAAACGTCCTGGCTCTTCTGGGATCACCCCCTAATCTCACAACTGGTTTGCAGCGGGGTTAGGGCTCAGTTGGGCCCAGTCACGTGGTTTCTCCTTCTCTTTCCATTTTTAAAGCCTCCTCTGTCGACCAGAGCTGGTCACCAATAAATACAAGCAGTTCTTGAAATCGATTTCTCTCCGCGTCAGTTTCTGGTTGTACCGGTAGTGCACCTGGGGCCTCCTCTTTTTCTAACCACCCCTATGCCTCTCTAGGGTTCCCTGTACATGCCATCTTGTTGTCCTCATCTTTTGGGGAAGAAAGATCAAAGCCCAGAAGGTGGGCTGACTCCATGCTTTCACCACTGTCCAGGTGGCAGAGTTGGTTCCCATGAGGCTGGAGAGAGAGGAAGGACGGTCGGAAATTTTGAGAGACCACCTGTGGCAGGAGGGAGGGAGCAAGGAGGTGCACCAAGCAGGCACCAGGCCAGGAGGGACAAATGCCTTTGCATTCACAGAACCCAGGGCTAGGGGAGGTCCTGTGACCTATGCTTTCTTTTATTCCCAGATGCTCTTCTGGGAAACGGAGGGTGAGTCAATCTCCTCCCGCACGCACCACTTAGCGCTTTATGCGAAGTCACAGACTTTGAACATTTGCCTACTAAGAGAAAAGAGGAGAGAAAAGAGAAGGCTGGGTCTCGCAGGCAGCAGCCCCACCGCCGCTTCGCGCCGCTTTGTTCTCACGGGCTTACACCGCCCCTTCCTTTGGTTGAACTGTGGTCTCTCCCTCTACCCTCTGGTTTCCTGAGGAGCTCAGCATCCTGGCACAAGATGGGAGTGAGGGCAGCGGGAGTGGGGTGGGAATGGGGGGGAGGGTGGAGCTACAGAGGTGAAGACAAAAGTCACCCGGGACAGACGTGACTGCATTTCCTCCACTGTACTGGCTCTCGTGGTCCAGGTGTGTGTACCAACGGTCTGTACAGCCTGCCATCACCCCAGATCGGGAGGCTGGGCAACTTGAAGAGGAGCAGGTGAAAGCTGAGGGATGGGAGTGGGACGTGCCGTGTCTATGGTGAGAATTCGTGTTCTGACAATTCCTCATAAGCCACGTTTCCCCTAACCAACCACACTCTGCCGCCTCAACCTCCTCAAGCACCTCTCTCCCCTCCTTGGACTCTTGAGTTTTCTCGGTCCTAGGGAAAAAGTAGGGGACTTTTTTAGCTTCTCTTTCCCATAGGCCCAAGGTCATATCAGGCATGCAAGCTCATTTCTCTCTCTAGTTGCCCACCACGCTATAGTCACTCCTATGTGTATTAAAATTTTATTTATTTATTTATTTATTTATTTATTTATTCGAGACAGGGTTTCTCTGTATGGCCCTGGCTGTCCTGGAACTCACTTTGTAGACCAGGCTGGCCTCGAACTCAGAAATCCACCTGCCTCTGCCTCCCGAGTGCTGGGATTAAAGGCGTGTGCCACCATGCCCAGCAATTTATTTACTTAATGTATGTGAGTACACTGTCACTCTCTTCAGACACAGCAGAAGAGGGCATCAGATCCCACTAGAGATGGTTGTGAGCCACCATGTGGTTGCTGGGAATTGAACTCAGGACCTCTAGAAGGGCATTCGGTGCTCTTATCTGCGGAGCCATCTCTCCAGCCCTTCCTAGATGCATTTCAAAGTTATGTGTCCGTCTCACAGACCTGTTATAATTGTACCAGTGTGATAAGGAACTCATATTTCACTGTTGTGCTTCCAGAACAATGTCTGGATGAGGGCAAACACTCAACAAACACTGAATGAGCAGGCAAATCCTTTTGCTGCCTGTCTGTCTGTCAGTCCATCCATTCACCATCTATCCACACATTTACCCACTCATCCATCCACAGCACTGAACTAAGATGATCTCACAGGCCCATGTTTTCAGTTTGGTCTCCAGCCTGGTACTCTTAGGAGGCACTGGAAGCTTTAAGGGGCAGGGCCTACAAGGGAGGGCATTGGATCATTGGAGAGACTGCTGCTAAGTGAGATCACAGGACTCCAGCCTCTTCTCTTTGCTCCCTGGTTTTCTATAAGATGAACGGTTTATTTCAATAGTGTACTCCTGCCTGACGAGCTGTCTCTTGCCACTTCCCCCCACCCCCCAAACAACAGGGGCAACCATGAGCTCAGACAAAACTCTGTAAGCTGACTGTCTCGGTGAGTTATGATAGCTCCACCCAACACCAAGTCTCCAGGCTTCTCTTTCTTCTATTCAATCCTTCAACCACTGGGCTGTGCGGAGTCTTCTCGGAACGGCTGCCACGTCCCTCCCAGAGCCTCCTGAGACTGTTCTCGGTCTGTGCAAGCAAGGATCTGCCCTTCTCACCATGTCGTCCTCATTATTACCTGTGACGAAAGTACTTTACGTTGTTTTTTTGGCTTTGTTTTGTTTTTTGTCCCCCCCCCCCCCCCACAGAGAAACAGAGTCAGGGACATGAAGCAACTCACACAGTCAGGGATGACAGAGGCAGTGACTCCAAGCTCATCCATCCAGGGAGTGTTCAGGCACAGGGCAATTAGCAGAAATACCAGCTAATTTTCACCGTGCATGCTACATCATGGACAAGGTGTGTATGCGAATCCTTCCAACTAGTCTTCCCACCTGCCTCCCCGGAAGGTGTGGCAGTGCCCCTTGTGCAGGGGATACTGAGCCCCAGACAGGACGGGGTGAAGCTTGCCTTGCGTGGCAGGTGCTGTCGATGACGCTCAGGAGCTGGGAATGGAATGGGGGAGGCCTCTATGAGTAGGTGTGGTCAGAGTGCAGGTTAAAAAAAAAAAGATTTATTTGTGTGTGTACGTGTTTTCCTTTCATCTTTGTATGTGTACCACAAGTATGCAGTACCCAAGGAGGCCAGAAGAGGGTGTCGTATCCCCAGGAGCTGGAGTTACAGTCAGTTTATTCGGCTTGTACTTCCACATCTCAATCCATCACTGAGGGAAGCCAGGGCAGGGACTGAAGCAGAGACCATGGAGGAGAGCTGCTCACTGGCTCGCTCTCCCTGGCTCACTCAGCTTGATTTCTTACACTACTCAGGACCACCTGGTTGGGGCTGGTTGGGGGTGGTGCTGCCCACAGTGGACTGGGCCCACCTACATCCATCATTAATCAATAAAATGCCCCACAGACTTGCCTTCTTGCCAATCAGTGAGCACGCCCAAACGTCCTGAGTTGTATACTTTAAATGGGACCCGGAGCTCCTTTTATCCACCTGCCTTCCCCAGTCCTCCATGGCCACTACAACACCCTGTGCCCTGACGGTCATTTCTGAGGGCCTTGTGAGAACGCTCCAGTTGGGGAACTGAGGAAGCCTGGTGACGGTCAGTCCACAGTCTCTATAGGGTGGAGACAGTGAGGGCCTCTGACACTGACGGTGGCGCCACACTCCTGTGTGCACTGAGAAGACAAAGCGTCCCGTGGCCTCTCCTGGAGAGAGGAGCGACAGTGTGCAGACCAAGGGCTACATGGCAGATTTGGGACGCTGTGAGGTCATTAATTCCCTGTTACCTGCTCAGGCCCTCCGAGGGCAGTCATTGCCCTGGCCCCCTGCCAGGTCTAGGCTACCTACTTTCTGTCTTGTGAATTGGTCTACCTGAAGCATTTCACATAAGTAAAATTAAATAAAAACTTTCTCTTCTGTTGTAAGCACAGTGTTTTCCCTGTGGTGGCACATACCAGTTCTTCTTCTTCTTCTTCTTTTTTTTTGGTCAGATGATTTTCTATTTTTATTATTATTATTATTATTATTATTATTATTATTATTATTATTATTATTGAGATAGGGTATTGCTACATAGACCAACCAGGATGACCTTGAACTTGTGATGTTGCTCCGGTTCCTGCCTCCCCTGTTGTAGGATTACAGGTTAGTAGTAAGGGCCTGTGCCACCATGATAGGCTATCACAGAGTTCATATGGCTTTCACATAGATTTTTGAAAGCTTGCAGTCTACTTTCTTGAGCTAATAAAAAAATATTTTATCGTCACCCTTGGACAAGATAGCTCATGGGTTACGTAAGGGCTCTTGCTGTCAGCTCTGACACCCTGAGTTCAATCCCCAGGACCTACAGGGCAGAGGATGGAAGCTGATTCCTGAAACTATTGTCCCCCACACATGTGATATAGTGCATGTGTGTACACCCACACACTCACACACACTCTTACACTACTAATAAGCATGAAAATATTTTAAAAGAGATATTTATTTATTTTATGTATATGAGTACACTGTAGCTGTCTTCAGACACACCAGAAGGAGGCATAAGATCCCATTACAGATGACTGTGAGCCACCATGTGGTTGCTGGGATTTGAATTCGGGACCTCTGGAAGAGCAGTCAGTGCTCTTAACCACTGAGCCATCTCTCCAGCCCCTGTCAGACATCTTTTTAAAAAATTATTTTATTAGATTTGTTTATTTTATGTGTATGAGTGTTCTGTGAACCACACACGTGTCTGAGGTCAGAAGAGCTCCATTCAGTTGTAAGCCACCATGTGGGTGCTGGGAACTGAACCTGGGTCCTCTGCAAAAGCATCCAGTGCTCCTAACCACTGAGCCATCTCTCCAGCCGCTGCCAGGAGCCTCATTTCAATGAATGTTCATGATGAAATGCAGGGCTATTTGCTTTCTTGCGATTCCCTGTAGGCCTCTTCTCTGCCTACAGAACTTAACTATTCCCTCTGCTTAGAGCACACAATTGACAGGGAAGACAGACTCCACCAGGTCCTTTACTGTTCACCGTTCTGAAGGCTACATTTTTATTGTAGGGGTGATAGATACTATGTGACCTTTGTGTGAGCAGTGCCAGGTGAGTGTCAGCGGCTACCACAGCCTCTGCAAGTTCTGTCCCTGCCTCTCAGGTCCTGTGCTTACACGTCCCCACTTGAACAATGGCAGACTCTTGCAGACCAGTTCTTTCTGGAACTTTCTTTATTGTTCTTGAAAACATCTTTGCTTTCTGGAGGCGACAGAACATTCCACTCCTATCCTGATATTCCCTGACTGGTAAAACCAGCCATCACCTGAGCTTCACATTCACCCTTTCTCCCTCTCTCCCTCTCTCCCTCTCTCTCCTTCTCTCTCTCTCTCCCTCTCACTGTCTCCCTTTCCCTCCCTCTCCCCCTCTCCCTCTCTCCCTCTCTCTCACTCTCTCTGTCTCCCTCTCCCTCCCTCTCTCCCTCCCTCTCTCCCTCCCTTTATCTTTCTCTCTCTTCCTCTCTCTTTTCTCTCTCTCCCTCTCTTTTTCTCCCCTTCTCTCTTTTCCTCTCTGTCTCTCCCTCTCTCTCCCTCTCTTTCTCTCTCTTTTTCTTTCTTTTCCTCTCTTTTTCTCCCTCTCCCTCTCTTTCTCCTTCTCTCTCCCTCTCTTCCTCTTTCCCCCTTTCTGTTCCCCCTCCCTCCCAGCTTCTCTCCCCTCTCTTTTTAAGATTTATCTTTAGTTCAGACTTATTTATACATAAAAAAAAGAACTTTTTTTAAATACATGTTTGAGTGTTTGGCCTGCATGTACACGTGTGTACTGCACGTTTGCCCAGTGTCCACTGAGGTCAGAAGAGGGCACCAGACTCCCTGAAAGTGGACTTGCTGATGGTCGTGGGCCTCCTGTGGGTGCTGGGAACTGAAACCCTGTCCTCTACAAGAGCAGCGAGTCCTAACTGAGCCATCTCTCTGGACACATGAGACCTTCATCTCCTTAAGCGGAGACTAGGATTTGAACCACAGACAAGGTGCTGGCATCAGATGAAAGCTGGTGGTAAGATGCTTTTCTCCTGGGAAATAAGCTCGTAGCCTAGTGACAGAGCACTTGCCTGCCGTGCATGGGGCCTTGAGTTTGGTCTCCAGGACTGGAAATAAAGAGAACTAATTAATTCATCTGCTGACTACCTTTAAGGTAGACAAATGATATAAGGTTCCCGAATTTGATGATTTATATACATTGTATCTTACTTAATTGTTTTGTTTTTGTTTTCGAGGCATCTATTATGTAACCCAGGCTGGCCTTCTACTAGCTGTGTAACTAGGAGTAGCCTGGAACTCTTAAGACCTCTTGCCTCTACTTCCCAATGCTCATTTATGTGTATGTGTGTGTCTGTATATATGTATATATATAAATTTAATATATAATATAAAATATATAACATGTAATAGATGTAATAGGTAATGTTTAATGTGTAATATATAATGTGATATGTAATATAATATATAATATGCAATATATAAAGAATATGTAACTCTTTAATATCTGTGTGTATATATACATATACACACACACACATGTGTGTGTGTGTGTGTGTGTGTGTGTGTGTGTGTGTCTGTGTGTGTGTGTTCTTTAAAATTTTTGCCAGGCACGATGGTACACACCTTTAATCCTAGCACTTGGGAGACAGAGGCATGTGGATCTCTATGAGTTCTAGGCCAGTCAATGCTACATAATGAGTCTTTATCTCAAAGAAACTGTTGGGTTTTTTTTTTTTTTAATTTTGTATATGTGTGTGTACCTGTGTGTCTATGCAGCAACTGACCTGCGGTTCTCTGCACCCCGATTTCTCCACTGCTGAGCTGTCTTCCCAGCCCACATTTACCCTTTGGAACGCTGAAGGGGCCGGGAGGGAGGAAGTGTGGGTGAGCAAGGAGGGAGAACTGGAGGCTCTCAGGGGCTTCAGTAAGGAAAGGGTGCTGTGTGTATTCAGGACAACTGAGGTGCCTGAAGCTTGCCAGGAGCCGACTCCAGCCGGCCGGGCGGGCGAGAGTCATGGGAGGAAGTGACTCCTCAGATGTTTCTATAGGGGCTGGCCCGGTGCGCGCACACGAGGGAGTTATCTTTGTTTAATTATTAAATGTGTTTCCTGTTTATGCTCTTCTTTCTCACATGGGGATTCTCGTGGCCTCCTGCCGGGTGCTTAGTCAGTCTCTTAATTGTCTCATAAGGGCAGGCTCTGTCACTTCCAAGCCAGGCATCCAGATCATCACTCCCTAAAGGCGAGCTGAGTGCCATCCCGACCCGGAGCGCGCATTAGAGGTCGGCTCTGTGTAGCCACCCAGTGCTCTGGGCTGGGCTGATTTTGCTCCTTACCCTCACCTTGGGTAGGCACGGCCTGACACTCAAAATGTTTGCTGGGCCAAATAAGTTCATAAATGCTGCAGGCACCCGCCCACTGACTCGCCTGCTGACCTACCAAGTGACCTGCCCTTAAAACCGGGCTGACTATGCACCCTGTGCTTCGCATCCACCCACCTCTACCTCCGTCTAGTAAATGGTCCATCCGCCCACTAGATTCTAGTTCCAGAGGGTGTTCACAAAATCTGGGGCGACTTAGGAGACTACGGGGTCAGGGATAGACAGACAACAGGGTCAGGGTTGGATAGACAGACGGGAAAGGGAAGGTGTGCTTGCTTCAGAGGAAAACTAAAACTGAATTGTCTGTGGTGCTTTTAAAAGTTGCTGTAAAAGAGCTGGTAAGATGGTCTGTGGGTCAGGTGCTGCCTCCCAGGCATGGCGACCTGAGTCTGATCTCCAGCTTATGCATTAAAAAGCTGGGAGTGGGGCTGGAGAGCTGGCTCAGCAGTTGAGAGCACTGGCTGTTGTTGCAAAGGGAACCTCAATTTGTTTTCCAGCACCCACATGGCAGCTTACAACCATCTTTACCTACGGTTCTAGGAGATCCAATGCCCTTTTCTAACCTCCACAGGCACCAGGCATGAACATAGTGCATATACACGCGTGCATTCATACACATAAAATAAAAATAAATATTTTAAAAGACGTATTTATTATATTTATATGAGTACACTGTAGCTTTTTAAAAAAGGATTTATTTATTTATTTTATGTGAGTCCATTGCTGTCTTCAGACACACCAGAAGAGGTCATCAGATCCCACTACAGATGGTTGTGAGCCACCATGTGGTTGCTGGGATTTGAACTCAGAACCTTTGGAAGAGCAGTCGGTGCTCTTAACCTCTGAGCCATCTCTCCAGCCCCAATAATAAATATTTTTAAAACGCTGGGTGTGATGGAGAATGGTTATAAACCCCAGTGCTGGAGAGAAGGAGGCAATAGGGTCCCTGGGAGTCACGATGGAGAATCAGCCTGCTCCAGGTCCCAGTGAGAGACTCTATCTCAGAATACAAGGTGGCTGGATAGTATACTGGAGAAGAAACCACACTGGAGGTTGCCCTCTGACCTTCACGCTCAGGAGCATCTGCACACGCGTGCGAATATTAACTTAAATAGTTTTGCTAAGACTTCAAATAACTACTGACCAAATGAAAGCAAAGGCTGGCCCATGTCCTCAGCTCCGGGAAGGCTGGAGCAAGCCCACAGTGACCAGCAGGTAGAATAAAGGCATCCAGATTCCAGGATGGTCCTGCCCCCTCGTTCTATCCAGAGGCTTGAAGGTAGAGAGGGGCATAGAGTTCCAGGGTCCTGGCATCCTCCATGGGGCACCCCCTGCATCGGTCCCTGTGAGAGTCCATTCATGAGGGTTCTGGTGGCTACTCTGGTGGAGGAAGTTCTTCAGAACTTTTTGACTTCTTTGTTCTCTTTCAAGGACCATGCAGAGCGACTTACAATGAGAGCAGAACAACCAAACAGACAAGCCCATGCATCTGCAGGTGACTCACAGGTGAACGTCCTGACCCCTGGTCACCTCCCCACATTCATGCTGCCATTCTCATGGCATTGAATAATTACAGCTCTGGCTAATGTAACTAATGGGCCTGGCATAAGCTCCCTCCACCTCAGTTTCCTTATCTGTGAAATGAGGATAGTCAGAGCGCCCAATGCATTACAATTGTTGGGATGAAGCCACCCAATGCTAACACACAAGATGCTTAGCACCGTGTCCCTCTGGCTTTCGATGTTAAAGCAAGGCTCATGTAAATGGTCCTGCACTTTTTTGCAGGCCCAGGCTTTCCTATGATCTGGTTGAAATGTCCCCCAAAGATCCACCTCTCCTGACTTTGACTTCCAGGTCATTATTGGGGGATCTGATTGGCAATTGGCCTTTCCTAGGTAGCTTGTACCTACCTAAAGTGTTCTTGACAATGGACAAGAACACTTTACCTTGGTAGCTAAGTGGCCAGGTATTGGAGACCCAGCAACAATCTTGAGTTCAACTCAGTTTCTTTTCCGGGTGTTCTGGAACTGAGTGTCTCGGCTACTAGACAGGCTTGCTCATACAGTGCAGCCCTTAAGCCTCAGAAGGCAAACACCCATGTGTGATGGATGAGTGAGCTTTCAAGGGGAGAGAAGGAAAAGAGCCAGCGCTAAGGAGACAAACTCCAAGGCAGCAGGAACCAGAGCAGGCAAGTGTCCCAAGTAGGCACAGACATTCTTGTAGCCATTAGTTAGTGGCTGATGGGACAAGCTGCCTCCACTTTGAATTTGTAGAGCAGGAGTAGATCGAATCACCGTCCCCTTCTCCCCCAGATATGAAGTTATGAGTCCTGGAACACTTAGCGTCATTGCCAAGGCTACAATCATTAATTTTTCTCACTGCAATTTGGTAAGAGGGTGTGGTGACCCATACTTAAAAAAAAAAAAAAAAAAAAGGTACCTGTCATTCTGAGTTTCACCACTAGAGGGCAGACTCTGCATGCAGACGGTAGCACCATGGAACCCAGAGCCTTCCCTCTAGTGGCAAATCGCGGAATGACAGATGTCAAGTGTATGCATCTGTAACTCTGGGCTTCCACCAGTTGCGCTTAGTTTTGACTTCTGGTCCAGTTGGTGCTGAACAAGCTTCTTGGCCCTCTTTTTGATGACCCTGGGGTTTCCCAGAGGGTCTGAGAGGAGCTAAGATGCCCTGCAGGAGATGGCAGCCACTGTGTAGGCCACACCAGGGAAGTTCACAAGTTTTATATAATGTTCTCCTATTTTGACCTTTAAAATCATTTAGAAGGCAAGGCCATTAAGATTTCCTATATTAGGCTGGCGAGATGGCTCAGCGGTTAAGAGCACTGGCTGCTCTTGCAGAGGTCCTGAGTTCGATTCCCAGCAACCATATGGTGGCTCACAACCATTTGTAATGAGATCTTTTGCCCTCTTCTGGCCTGCAGGTGTACATGCAGCTAGAGCCGTCATGCATTTAAAAGAAAGGGATTTCTTATATCGTGGCTTCATATGTATATCGAGTATGAATGATGCCATTTGAACATGTGTGATTCAGTGGCATGGACTACATCCCAAAGTGTCAAGCGACCGCAACCACTGACTGTTTACACAATTTTCCACCACTCCAAACGAGCTCTATGCCCACTAAACTATAACACTTATCTCCTGGTCCCAGTCCTCAGTGATTACTAATCTACTCTCTGACACTTTGAGCTTCTGCCCTCAAATATTTAATATCAGTGGAATTATGCAGTCTTTTAGTGACTGGCCTACTGTGCTTAGCAAAGTGTCATGTGAGATACATCCCTCTGTGCCATGTTACCAGAATACACTCCACCCATTGGCTGAATAGCAGCCACAGCATGGGTGAACATATTATAATGTGGGTTTTTTCACAGATTTTTAAAAAAGATTTATTTATTATATTCAAGTACACTGTAGCTATCTTCAGATGCACCAGAAGAGGGTGTCAGATCTCATTATGGATGGTTGTGAGCCACTATGTGGTTGCTGGGATTTGAACTCAAGACCTTCGGAAGAGTAGTCGGTGCTCTTAACCACTGAGCCATCTCTCCAGCCCTTTTTCACAGATTTTTAATAACCTAACATTTTAAACTTAAAAGTGTGTTGATTATATCTGTATATGTGCAACGACGGCTGGATGCTGTTTGTATATGTGCAAGCGTGTGCAGTGCAGTGCATTGTGGGTCAGTTGTGGGAGGTGGTTTTCTCATACCACCGCGTTCACAGGATACAAGGTATTAGTGATTAAGTCTAAGCGACCATTGGTGGTGTCACATCAAGGAAAGAAAGAAGAGCATTTCCCTTTGGGGTAGTTTAACAGAGAGAGAGAGAGAGAGAGAGAGAGAGAGAGAGTCCGGATTGAGTTCTCTACTTAACGCTCCCTGTGTTTCCTGTCTGTTGTCTGAGTCTGAATCAGTGCAAGCCAGAAGGCTGCCTTGTGGTTGGTCCCCGTGTCTGTGTGCCTGTCACCCAGTGTGTCTGTCTCCTTGTCTGTTTGTCTGATGTATGAGCTGCATGTGTCTGTATGTCTGTTTCTCTGTGAGTGGTATCTGTCTCTCACACAGGGTTTTTCTTCCCTATTTATTGAACAGCACAGAAGGTATCGCATGGGGAAGGAATGGGACACTTTATAGAAATCTTTAACAGGGTTTTTAAAGGGGTTACGTCATTGGCTTCAATAGATCCCAACTGACCCAGACAACAAACATCATTGTTTATCAACCTTTGTGATAGATTTTAAGTACTGTTTTCTACGTCTGTATTTGCTACCTTCAGCAAATGACACACACGCAGAGTCTGGGGTGGGAGCATGGAAGAGTACAACTTAAAGTCATAGCCATGGGGCCAGAGAGATGGCTCAGTGGTTAAGGGCGCTGACTGCTCCTCCAGAGGTTCCCGGTTCAATTCCCAGCAACCACATGGTGGCTCACAACCATCTGTAATGGGATCTGATGCTGCCTTCTGGTGTGTCTGAAGACAGCTATACACACATAATAATAATAATATAATAAATAAATCTTTTTAAAAATCACAGCTACACATTAGTTTTTGTTGTAAAAGTTGATTATGTGGGAAAGCCAAGACAAGTAAGGTTGCCTTTTAAATTTTTTCTGATGTTGTTTTTGTTTGTTTCTGTTTTTGTGTTTCAAGACAGGGTTTCTCTGTGCAGTCCTGGCTGTCCTGGAAATCACTCTGTAGACCAGGCTGGCCTCGAACTCTCAGAGATCCTCCTGCCTCTGCCTCCTGAGTGCTGAGTGTGCCATCATGCCCAGCAGTTGATTTTTATATTGCTCTCTTAATGGCAGGTTAAACAAACAGTTTGAGCACACAGTGCGACAGCAGCCTTAGTTCTTCCGTGACCTCGAGGTGTATTATGAGCTCTGGCTGTGAGGTCCAGCAAAAAACTCCTGTTTCTTAAAATGTGAGAGACATTTTCAGAAAAAGGCATCATCACAACTGTGTGAGTCCCAGGGATCAAATCCAGATAATCAGGCTTGGCAGTAAGTCCCTTTGCCCACTGAGCCATCTTGCCAGCTCCTTAACTACTTAAGTTCTGTTTTGAAATAATTTCTTGATTTGTTAACTTAACAGGTGTCTGACACATTTTCTAATAATGTTAGTACAGGTCTTAAGTCTTTTCACTTGTGTTCTTATTTGATGAGAAAATGTAAAACTATCTATCCATTTATCTATTTAGTGTGTGTGTGTGTGTGTGTGTGTGTGTGTGTGTGTGTGTGTGTGATAGGACAGTAAAAACACTGAAGATATTGGGTTTCTCCTTTCACATGTGGGTTCTGGGGATCAAACATAAGTTCAAGGCTTGGCAGCAAGCTTGCATACCTGCTGAGCCATTGTAGATGCCCACCTGAGAAATGTTTATGCCATCTTGAGTTTCTAAGTATGGAAAACAGGTCTTTAAAATCAAACATTTATTGATAGTAACAAATCTCTCTCTGAGTTCAAGGCCAACCTGGTTTACAGAGTGAGTTCCAGGATAGCCAGGGATACACAGAGAAACCCTGTCTCAAAAAAACAAAAACAAAAACAAAAACAAAAACAACCAAGACCACCCAACCAACCACATTCCATCCTTGGTCTTTGTAACTGTCCCAGATGACTAGTGTGCCACCCATGTCCTGCTTTCAGGACCAGTCTCTTTCTGTACTGCCAAGAGTGTTGACAGGAACAGATTTCTTCCAGAACTTCTCTCAGCTGGAGGGTATGCCCCCTCCTGGTAGGGCACTTGCCTTCTGGAGCAGCCTCAGAAGGGATATCTGCCACTTATGCTTTTCCTCAGATCTCAGCAGGACTCTGAGCATCTAGCAGGTGTGTCTGGCAGGAGTCTGATCAGGACTTTTGGACTTAGGAGCCTCATTTATGTTTCCCCACATTTGAAGACTAACCCGGATCTGGCAATCTAGAAAATGCAACAGAGGGGTCTGGGGAGATGGCTCAGCGGGTAAGAGCACTGACTGCTCTTCCAAAGGTCATGAGTTCAAGTCCCAGCAACCACATGGTGGCTCACAACCATCCGTAATAAGATCTGATGCCCTCTTCTGGTGGGTCTGAAGACAGCTACAGTGTACTTAGATATAATAATAATAATTAATCTTAAAAAAAAAGAAAGAAAATGCAACAGAAGGTTGCTTCTGTGGTGAGGGGTGTTTACTGCTCTTCCAGACGACCTAGGTTGGGTTTGCAGCACCCATGTTGGGTGGCTCACAGCCATCTATAACTCCGACTCCAAGGGATACAGCACCCTCATCTGGCCTACAAAGGAACCTGCAGTCATGTGCACATACCTGCCTCTCACGCACATAAATAGAAATTACTTATAAAACCTAAAAACAAAAGAAGCAATGTTGACTTCATAGAGTAATGCAAATGAGGCAGTGCTTGTGCACTGGGCTCCAGGAACTCGAGCCCAAGACATTAGAGAGTCTCAAATCTCAAGAGCAGCTGTCTTTCGGTTGGACTCTGGCCAGTACTGAGGGGACACATAACACATTGAGACTCACTGGCCCCAGAGCACAAAGCACAGGGACGCTATTAGCAGAAGGCTGGTCGAGTCTTGGGTCTCTGGAAGGAGAAATCGGGAGACGACCAGGCAAAAGTGTGGAGAAGACAAAGCTCTGAAAACTACACAGTGGTCCAAAATGTGTGGACTGCACCTCGCTCAGCTCTGGACAGGATTGGAAAGTGTGAAAGGAAAGTGTGTGCCCTGGACAGGATGCTGAGAGGCTCAGAGCTCCCAAAAGGATACATTGGTATCCTGATACATTTGTAAATCTCCAAGAATGTGGGAGTGTCCAGACACCACAGCTAGTGCAACAGCCAGTTTTCCTGGGTGGCGGAGATCTTTCCTGCTTGAGTTCTTGAAAATGTATATATTTATTTAATTTAAAAATATTTAATTTTGGCCGGGCATGGTGGCGCACACCTTTAATCCCAGCACTCAGGAGGCAGAGGGAGGCGAATTTCTGAGTTCAAGGCTGGTCTACAGAGTGAGTTCCAGGACAGCCAGGGCTACACAGAGAAACCCTGTCTCAAAAAAAAAATTTTTTTTGGGGGGCTGGTCAATGGTGCGTATGCCTTTAATCCCCCTCTCCCCAAAAAATATTTTTAATGTTGTGTATATCTGTGCACACAAATGCAGGTGCTACTGCTGGCCACAAGAGGGCACCAGATTCCTTGGAGCCAGAGCTGTTCCAGGTGTTTGTGAGTTGCTCTATGTGGAGGCTGAGTTTGAACTTGGATCCTTCTGGCAAGAGTAAGAGTAGCAAGTACTCTTAACCACTGAGTCATCTCTCCAGCCTTGATTTAAAAGAAAACCAGTTCAAATCTTTTTCTTTTTTCTTTTTCTTTTTCTTTTTCTTTTTTTTTTTTGAGACAGGGTTTCTCTGTATAGCCCTGGCTGTCCTGGAACTCACTCTGTAGACCAGGCTGGCCTCGAACTCAGAAATTTGCCTGCCTCTGCCTCCCAAGTGCTGGGATTAAAGGCGTGTGCCAGTTCAATTCTTTAGTGCCTTAATGTATATTAATTCCTACAAGACCTTAACGAACAGTTTTAAACTTTTACCACATTAGCATGTCATATACACTTTAAAATGCTAACATCCACAAGCCTGACCCAGAAGCTGGGCCATGCACACACCAGGCTAGTGCTACTACCAGCCAGGTCCAGAGGCCCTGCATTGTTTTTATTCTTCTGTTTCTTCTTTTTAAAAAATTCTTTTTTGTGTGCATGTGTGTTTTGCTTGCACGTATGTCTGGGATCACGTGAACGCCTAGAGTTCATGGAATCCAGAGGAGAATGTTGTGTCCCTTGGAACTGGCTTTACCGAGAGTTATGAGCCGCAGTATGGGATGCTGGGACCCGAAGTCCTGTCCTTTCCAAGAGCAGTGTGTTGTTCCTACCTGCTGAGCCATCTCTCCAGCCCCTATTTTTTGTTTTATTCCGTAACAGTGTGTAATTACCCAGCTGTGTTTAGTGCCCTGGCATTGACATTGTTTAGCTGTAGTAATCAGCAGGGGGTTACCTGGAGAGCCTTAGGAACTTGCAACAATGTTTAGAAGAAATGAGTGAGCAGGTGCAGAGCCTTGGAGAATGGCAACCAGACAACATTCGGTTCTCCACAGAGCATCAGTCTGGGAAGCTCAATATCGAGCTGTTGCCAGCAGAGGGCGCCAGTGGGACGCCAGTAGAGGAAAGAACGCTTGCTTTCTGGTGAATGCTTGGGCAGGAGCCCTCTGTGGTCCAGCGACCTGACATTCAGGGGTCAATCCCAGCTGTGTATGCTAAGGACGCGTGTTCTCTCGACCACAGACAGAGACTGAGCGCCTCAGGCCTTGCAAGCAATAAGTGGTTTCCAACCACCCTTCTCCCCTCCAGACCTCTCTGCCTCACCGGCGCCCCTGACTGTGGTCCCAGGATAAAAGTGATGTTATCTGACAACCAGGTGCTCAGACTGTTTGGCATGCAGTCTAGTGCAGTAGTGAGTGGCATCCCCTTCCAACTTTGCCGTTTTGTGTGTCCTCTAACTCAGTCCCAGGAAGGTTTCTGGCTTCTTATATGACAGCAGTTACTACCCCATTGCTTACTAAGCGACAATCTGGGTCAAAGGTTGACTCCTAGTTCCTGACTATACCTTGAATCCTTGGTGGACCTCTTTTTGTTTGATTGATTTTTGGGCTAGGGGGTTTGTTTTTACATAATTAAAAAAAATGTATGTATGCACTGTGAAAACTTTGTCTGCCTAAGTGGATGTGGGTCACTTATGTGCCTGGTGTCCTGGGAGGGCCGAAGAGGACGTCAAATCCTCTGGAACTGGAGTTACTGACAGTTGTGAGGCACCTCGTCGGTGCTGGGAGCCAAACACTGGAAGAGTAGCAAGTGCTCTTAAAATCTGAGCTCTCTCAAGTCTCTGATTTTTTTTTAAGGTGCGCGCGCCCGCGCGTGCGTGCATGTGTGTGTGTGTGTGTGTGTGTGTGTGTGTGTGTGTGTGTGTGTCCAAGACAACTTGTGGGAATCAGTTCTCTCTTCCTACCACATGGGTCCCAGAGATGGAACCCTGTCACCAGGCTTGGCAGGGAGCAAGCACCTTTAGCAGATGGGACATCTCACCAGTCCCAAATTTAGGGGTTTTGTGACATATCTCATGTAGCCCAGATGGGCCTCTTGCTCACTGTAGAGCTGAAGATGGTCTTGTACTCCTGATTGTCCTGCCTCTGCCTCCGAGACCTGGGACTACGGGCAAGTGCTATGCTATCCTGCCTGCCTTGCAGTGGGCACCTTGAGCTGTAGTCTGTGTGTGGTCCCAGGTCTTCATAAGAGGCTGTGACAAAGCTGTCACAGGAAAGCCAGGCACCTGCAGTTAGGGACCAGCTGCTGCCAGTGGGGTCAACAGAGGCTACCCAGCTGTGGACCTTTGCCTATGTCGATGAGGCTGGTAAAATGGAAAGAAACCTAAGCCCTGGGTCTCGTCTTCCTCCTCAGAGGATCCCCCTGGAGGGGTGTGTTTGAAGCAAACAGTAGCCCAGTTCCCCTTAGAACACCTCATTGAAGGCTCTGCAGGTATCAGTTGACCTGGTCACTCCCCGAGGGCATTTCTGCATTCATCTTCCTGGGGCAGGTCTAGCTGCCAAGTTCTCAGGACTACCTGGAAAGAGCTGGGAAGGCTGGAGCAGGGGAGGTTGGAAACAGGTTTTGACTTAATCTTAAATAATTTTCAGCATGGCTAGCAGGATCTCCATGACAGGCTTCAGCCTTCAGTGAGCAAACCACTCACAGGGTGGAATGCAGGAGGTAGGGGTGGGGTCCCTGAGCTGTGTTGGCTCAGGCAGGGTGTGAGCGTCTCGGACCTGGTCAATTAGTTCAGGCCTTCTAGACACCTGAGGGCTCTTGGTACCCCCATCCCTGCTGAGGTCTAGCTGTGGAAATCCTGCTTCCAGAATGTTCCACGGAATATCTTATCTGCCAACTCCACTTGTCACTTATCTGCCATGGCCACTTATGTTCAATCCTGATTTAACCATTCAGTTGTCTCCTCACTTAGTCAAAGGAAACAGAGCCGTACCTACTGAGGAGAAGCCAGGGTGTCTATTTGAATTGTGTGGAGTTATTTACTTCATACTTCTGGAGTCTTGTTTTATTTCACCCCTCTAGCACATTTTGTTTTTGTTTTTTCTTTTCTTTTCTTAATTTCTTTTTTTCTTTTTGAGACAGAATTATGCTAGGTAGCTCAGGCTAGCCTCAAATTCAAGACAATCCTTCTGCCTCTGCCTCCCAAGTGCTGAGATTAAAGGCGTGCGCCACCACTGCCCAAGTCTGAGAAACTGAGTTTCACCAGTGCACTCTGAGAGTACTTGACTTTTTTTTTTTTAACTTCATTATTTTTATTTTTTCTGTGCATAGTTGTTGCATCTGTGAGGATGTTGGATGCCCTGGAAGTGATGTTACAGGCAGTAGTGAGATGCCATGTGGGTGCTTGTGTGTGTGTGTGTATGTTTGTGTGTGTGTGTGTGACTTCAGGTGAGTGTGTGTGTATGTGTGTCTACAGGTGAGTGTGTGTGTGACTGCAGGTGAGTGTGTGAGAGACTTCAGGTGACTGTGAATGTGTGTGTGTGTATGACTGCATGTGAGTGTGTGTGTGTGTGTGTGTGTGTGTGTGTGTGTGTATGACTGCAGGTGAGTGTGCGTGTGTATGGAGGTCAGAGGAGAACATTTTGGGTTTGTACCATTCCTGTTTGAGCCTCCCACCATGCTGAAGGAGTGGTGGGATTACAGATATGGCCACCACTCCTGGATTTCTTCATGGGCCCTGAAGATTGAACTCAGGTCCTTGAACTTGTCTGACAAGTGCTTTTAGCCAACAAATTATCTCACCAGCCCCTCAGGGCTTTTAAAAATAATTTTCATATGCATGGTGTTTTGCTTGCTTGTACATCTGTGCACTGCTTGTGCGCCTAGTGCATTCAGGGGTCGGTAAAAGGCATTGGGTCCCCTGGAATGGGAGTTACAGATGAACTGTCATGTGGGTGCTGGGAATTGAACCCAGATCCTTTGGAGGAGCAGCCAGTGATGTTAACCATTGAGCCAGCTCTTCAGTCCCCGTGCCCCTCCCCCCAATAAAAAAGGATACATGTGTGTTTGCATGTGGGTATGTGCATGAGAGTGCAGTGCTCTTGGAGGCCAGAAGAGGGCATCAGATTCCCTGGAGCTGGAGTTACAGATGGTTGGGAGCCATGCAAAATGGGTGCTGGGAGCTGAGCTCAAAACCTCTGTAAGAGCAGTATGCATTCTTAACAGCTGAGAATTTTCTCAGCTCCTGACCCTGAGTTTTTAGATCCATACCCAAAGCAAACACATTAGGAGGGCATTGGTGTGGATTTACATACAAATCTTAAGAAACAAAAGACTTCTAGACTTCTCAATTATGTCTCTTCTCTATGTTAAGTATTTATTTTATTTTTTTGAGACAGGGTGTCATGTAGTTCAGGCTGTCCTAGAATTCATATGCATCCAAGGCTGGTATTACCACCTGCTCCTTCTCCCTTCCTTCCCAGGAGCTGGGATTACAATCCTGTGCCACCATACTAGGTTTATGCAGTGCTGGGCATTGAACCCAGGCCCTAGGCATTCGAGGCAAACACTCTACCAACTGAGCTACATCTGCAGCCCTTAAAGCTTGTTCCTGGCACACTTGTTATCCTAGCATGTGAAAGCTGAGGCAGGAGGATTGTAGGTTTTGAGCCCAGCCTGGATGATTGTCATAGTTAGGGTTTTACTGCTGTGAGCAGACACCATGACCAAGGCAACTCTTATAAGGACAACATTTAATTGGGGCTGGCTTACAGGTTCAGAGGTTCAGTCCATTATCATCAAGGCGGGAGCATGGCAGCATCCAGGCAGGCATGGTGCAGGAGGAACTGAGAGGTCTACATCTTTATCTGAAGGCTGCTAGCAGAATATTGGCTTCCAGACAGTTAGGATGAGGGTCTTAAAGCCCACGCCCACAGGGCCACACCTTCTAATAGTGCTACTCCCTTGGGTCAAGCATATACAAACCATCACAGCTACATAGAGAGATATTGTCTCAAAACAAAACAAGAAAGCAGCAGAGCCTGGTCCTAACTTGGGTTCCCTAAGGCATCACTGGCGATTCAGCTGCAAATCCCTGCTGTGAAGGAGTCTCTCTCTCTCTCTCTCTCTCTCTCTCTCTCTCTCTCTCTCTCTCTCTCTCTCTCTCTCTCTCTCTCTCTCTCCTTCCAGCTTTCTGCCCCCACTGGCCCAGGAATGAAAGGCTCAGCTACTTCCTGCCTGGGCTTGCTCACACCCAGGGGGGGCCATGTCAGACAGGATTAGCTTTCTTTCTAGCGTGGCTCTCACTTGTTTAACCAGAGTTTTTGTCCTGAGAATCTGGGGACTAGAGATCCCCACCAGCTTCTCCAACCCCCAACTCCGCCCGGGGCAGAAAACCATCCTGCCTTCTGCTCAGATCTGTAGGTGAGTGTCCAGCTTCAGCCACAGTTGTCCTACAAGGAGCTTGCAGACCTCTTTTAAATGCTTAAATTAATTTAAAGACCTTATTATGGGTTAGATGTTTATACGTAGAAAAACAATACTGTTAAACGCCTATAGTTATTAAGAAAATTTCTGGAATGTTCTTGATCTGAGGACAAGAAAGGATAGGCTCTTGGTTACCATGGAAACCACAGTCACAGGTTTTTGTTTTTGTTTTTTTTTTAAAGATTTACTTATTTATTTTATGTATGTGAGTACACTGTAGCTGTACTGATGGCTGTGAGCCATCATGTGGTTGCTGGGAATTTGAATTCAGGACCTCTGCTCACTCCAGTTGACCTTGCTCATTCTGGCCTAAAGATTTATTTATTATTATAAATAAGTACACTGTAGCTGTCTTCAGACACACCAGAAAAGGGTGTCAGATCTCATTATGAATGGTTGCGAGCCACCATGTGGTTGCTGGGATTTGAACTCAGGACCTTAGGAAGAGCAGTCAGTGCTCTTAACCACTGAGCCATCTCTCCAGCTCAGTCACAGGTATTTTGATGTGTTTGTTTGTTTGTTTGTTTTTATGATAGGATCTTACTATGTAGGCCTGGCTGGCCTGGAACCTGCTATATAGACCACACTTGGCCTTAAATTCATAGATATTCTTCTGCCTCTTTCTCCAAAGGATTTTTTTGTCACTATACTTTAGTGAAGTCTCCTTTACTGTCTTTTTTGTTTTTAAAGATTTATTTTTATTTTATGTATGTGGATGTTTTGCCTTCATGTATGTTTGTGAACCACAGGTGTGCCTGTTGCATGCAGAAGCCAGAAGAAAAAGATGTCGGATCCTCTAGAGCTGAAGTTGCAGATGGTGGTGAGCCGCCCCGGGGGTGCTGGGAACTGAACTTGGGACCTCCTGAAGAGCAGCCAGTGCTCTGAACTGTTAGCCATCTCTCCAGCCCCTTCTTTTGTTTGTTTGTTTGTTGTTGTTGTTTAGACTACCACTTTATTTTATTTGAAGGGCCTCACTGGGAGAAAAATATAGCCTCATCTTGATAAGCCATAAGTTAGGCGGAGGAGGCAAGACATGACCAAATCCATTGATGAACCGATAAACAAAACTGGATCGGGCGTGCCTATGGCTGTAAAGGAGGACCCCGGTGTTCTGGCCTTATCTGGATTCTGTTTTCACTCTGCAGCTTGTCAGAGAACCACTGACTCAGGTTGTTAATGTGACAAGGGTCATCAGAAGCCTTACAGTTAGAACAGGTATCCTGCTGCACGCCTGAATTCCAAGCCCTTGGAAGGCAGAGGCAGGAGCATCAAGAATTCACTCATCCTTGGCAAGTTCAAGGCCAGCATGAGGTACACTCCACCCTGTCTCAAAATACAAAAAACAAAACAACACACACACACATGCACGCACGCACGCACGCACGCACGCACGCACGTCTGCCATTTTAAAGTTTTTGAAAAAAGGTTAAAAAACAAACAAACAAACAAACAAAAACAACCAAAAAACCCTGCAGTGCCGCCTGGAAGAGGAAAACTCGGTAAATCTCTGCTGTCCCGCTCTCACTCACCCTCCCAGCTGAAGTCAGTGCTTGTCTCAGAGTTAGTGCCCCGTGAGGAACACAGCGTGAGTAAGCGGCCGAAGGGCGTAACTGTTTTACGTGAGGAAGTGAGGCCCTGGGGTTAAGTGACTCACCAAGCCACTTATCACATTTTGTGGGTTATAAAACATAATTATTTTCACATTTAACGTCTTTCGAATGTGGCTATGTCCTAGCACTAGCGTCATGTTCCAGCCAAATTGATTATTTTTTTTTCTTAGTGGTGCATGCAAGAATGGTGTTACGTAGCCAATGGGGTCTTTATAGTCAGAGGGAGTTGGTTGGTGTTAGTGGATGTGTGCTCTGCCTACATGTCGTCAAGCACGGTTGAGAAGGGAGCTGGGGTGTGACAGGGATCTTAGGGACTTCAATGCATGCCAACTTCCCGAGTTCCGTTCTTGAAAATAATAAATCAACTAACTCTTAGGAGAGACGCTAATCCCTGGGCCACTACCCAGTTTTGCCACTAGGGGGCTCATGAGCACGCTTCGTCTAGGGTTTGCGGGCGGGCAGTCTTGATTGCTTCTGCAGGCCTTCCTTGGTTGCCATGGATACTGTTTCCATAGTTGTTTGACTGTTGTGGCTTGTTTTCTTCCATTATTTATTTTTGCATGCTGAGCATATATTCAGACCATGTCATCCATTCTCTGGGCTGAGCATGTCTGTTCTACTCAGTTCAGGATGCATCGTGATGGTATGTGTCAGCTGAGCCCACCCAGACTTGGTTCCACTCCTTTACCTTCCGTTTTCACCAACGCGGAAGCTCCTAGAACTAGCTGCTCTTTAAATTGTTTGCAGCTCTGTGGTGCTGCCATTCATGTAACAGAGAGCAGCAGCAGGCTGCTCATCACCCGGAGTGAATACTAATGGTAACCGGAAAGAACCGGTCTGTTGTCCCGTTGACAGTACCTCCTAGTGGGATGCTCCAGTGACTTTTTAATAGTTCACATTTTTTGGCAACTTCTCTAGATTTCTAATACTGTCCAGGAGCCTGGAAAGATGCCTCAGTGGTTTTGGACACTTCTTGCTCTAGCAGAGGATGCAGGCAGTGAACAAATACATTTACGGAAACTCAAGTCTAACTCCTGGCTGGCTCCACTGAGGTGTAAGAGACCGAAGGGGTGTCTGTGCCAGATAAACGGTAGGGAAAGTCCTGACTGCAGCTGTGTTTACAAAGGTGTCAAAGATACTTTATAAGGAAGGTGTCGCAGCATCCTCGTGCGGTGGATGCGGGCTGATTGGAATGTGCGCCGGTAGCCGAGATGTGTTTGTAAGAGTGACTCACCTAAGCGGGTATTTCTCTGGGGTGAGCATGTCTGTTCTACTCAGTTCAGGATGCATCGTGATGGTGTGTGTCAGCTGAGCCCACCCAGACTTGGTTCCACTCCTTAATCACACAGCGAGGCTATTAGATGGGGTGGGCTGGACGCATGCGCAAAAGGTGAGGCATGAAACAGGTATGGGTTAACTACCCTTGAGTTTTGTACATGAATGAACTAGCAACTGTGGTTGGAAGCTAACTGCCAATCTTTGTCGCTCTAGTGAGCCCCTGTGAAAGGTCAGGGGCTCAGGGGGGGTTATCAAGGTGTGTTCTTTATTTTTTCCTCTCTGGAGCCGCAGCGACTCCTACAGACACCACACAGACAGAGCAGCGTCCCGCCATCACAGAGAGTGTAAGGGAGATTGGGAAAAGATGTTTTTCAGGCAGGCACAATGCCACCTCACACAGAATTCAGCCTCTTCAAGTATGAAAGAGAGGCCGGGACTCAACTCTCTCGTTTGCTTTGCCCTCATCGATAGTCCTTAAAAGCCCCGTAATATGAGCATTTTCCTGTTCCCACTGAGAAATGCAAAACCCGAGCGAAGCTAATAGGAGTCCTTGCATTTGCCCTTATAGGACTCACAATTTAAATGGTGATGCCAGCAAGGTAGCACGGTAGGTAAAGGTGCCAAACCTGATGAGCTGAGATTCATTCTGGAGCCCACGGGGTAGAGAGAGAACCACCCCACAGACTGTCCTCTGAACTCCACATAGTCACTGCGTGCACACAAAGTTAAAGATTTTATTAACTTTAAAAGATTTATGATTTTTTTTTCTTTTCTTTCTTTTTTTTTTTTTTTTTTTTTTGGTTTTTCGAGACAGGGTTTCTCTGTATAGCCCTGGCTGTCTTGGAACTCACTTTGTAGACCAGGCTGGCCTCGAACTCAGAAATCCACCTGCCTCTGCCTCCCAAGTGCTGGGATTAAAGGCGTGCGCCACCACGCCCGGCCCTAAGATTTATGATTTTATGTGCATGAGTGCTTCACTTACATGTATGTCTATGTACCACCTGTGTGTCCAGTGCCTGCAGAGGCAGGGCTGGAGTTATAGACAACTGTGAGCTATCACCTAGTTGCTGGGAACGTAGTCTGGGTCCTTTGCAAGGGCAACAAGTGTTGAGCCATCTCGCTAGCCTCCACATAAATTTTAAAGTATGATAGGAGGAAGGAGGAAAAGAGAGAGAGAAAAAAATAGATTAGTGGGTGCGAAGTTACAGTTAGGAAAAAGAAACCCTTTGAACTATTACACAGTAAGGTGAATATATGTGTGTGTGTGTGTGTATTTGTGTATATACTATATATTTATATATTGTATACATTGTATATATAGTATATACATTGTATATAGATTATATGTTGTACATATACAATATAATGTATATTCATATACAAATATACACATATATACATATATAAGACATCATTGTTCTCTCTAATATATTTATATTGATTATAAATATAAAATATATATTTATACATGTATTGTATATATTTTTAAAATTTATTGTGTATGACTATTTCACTGGCTTTATGTATGTGCAGCATGTGTATGCATTGCTCATGGAAGTCAGAATAGAGTGCTGTATCCTCTGAAACTGGCGTTAAAGATGGTCGTTGCAGATTATTGGATTATGGTTCATAGAAAACCTAATTGTTAGTAAAATATACAAGCTTAGAAAGATCCTGAATTTCTGAGTTCGAGGGCAGCCTGGTCTACTGAGTGAGTTCCAGGACAGCCAGGGCTACACAGAGAAACCCTGTCTCGAAAAAAACAAAAAAAGAAAGAAAAGAAAAGAAAAGAAAAGAAAGGAAAGGAAAGGAAAGGAAAGGAAAGGAAAGGAAAGGAAAGGAAAGGAAAGGAAAGGAAAGGAAAGGAAAGGAAAGGAAAGGAAAAGAAAGATCCTGAAGTTTGGGTGTGCCTCTAAAGGCTTGATAAATAAGAATCGAAAGTTCCTGTCTATTTTAAGGCAAATTGCTTGGGAGTGGTCTTGTGGTTACTAGGGTGAAATGGTTCAGCCTCTATAGACTTGGATTGGAGCCCCACCCCATGACGGTGACATGGTCAAGTGTGTAGGGGAGGAGCTAGAGACTTCTTTATAGCAGCTGGACTTTTGAGGGCGCTCTTCTGGGGCACTCTCTTTGGGGTCTCTTGTGTTTGGCTTAGAAGAGCTTCATGGAGGAAGCCTCAGGTTAGAGATAGGGATTCTCCAGGTTAGCGATAGGGATTTTCTCGCTGGGCTTGCAGAGAAGCAGCTGGCAGGACACAGATAAAACAGGATTTGAGGGAAGAGACCTAAGGAGCCCTTGTGAATTTGGAGGAGCTCAAAATAAAGATAGATTAGTGTGGTGTGGTAGGATAAAAAGAGATTTCTAAAGAGCTAGCAGTTTAGTTGTAGAATCAGGCTTGTAAAGAGATTATTTTGTAAATAGTTTTAAAAAAAGGTTGCCTTGGTAAGCTAGCAGGTTTTTACCATAGCTCCTGCCCCACATGCTTTTATTGGTATAAATATTAGTTCATTTTAAAAGGATAAAATTCTAGCCACCAGGTATGCGCCAGGAATGGAACCCGGATCCTCTGCAAGAGACTTCAGTCCTGGATTCACAGAGGTGAAGGTGTTCTTGTAGTCAGAGGTCTTCCCTAACTTATGCTTCCTCCTCTTGTGGGATGGCTCAGATTAGACCCATCTCCTGAAATCAGGGCCGCTCTTTGTTGTAGAGCAAGGTCCCCAGAACAAACCAGCAACCATCTTCAACCAATCAACACACCCTACTGGTGGGTCTCTGTGAGTTCGAGGCCAGCCTGGTTTACAGAGCTAGTTCTAAGCACAGCCAGGGCTGCACAGAGAAACCCTGTCTCAAAAAACAAAATAAAAATTTAACGTTTTGGGATATAGGGGTGTAGTTGTACCTCTTATTTTCCATACCGTGCACCTTTGTTTTGTGTTGTCTATGAAAGATGAGGAGGGCCTGGTGTTTGGGAGCCATCCATGCCCTGCATTAGTTCTGGTTTGGAGGCTGAGGAGCTGGAGAAAGTGACCATCCCGCACTGGGAGGGTCAGCACCTCAGGATCCAGGAGGAGACATCACACATCCTTGAGGAAGTTTCTAGGTTTGGTTAAAATAGAAGTGGAAAGACCCACCTTAAATGCGGGTGGTATGATCCCGAGAGCAGAGATCCTGAAGTGAATAAAGAAGGGAAATGGAGGGCTGGAGGGGCAGGCTCAGCGGTTATAAGCACTTGCTGCTCTTGTAGAGGACTTGGGTCTGTTCCTAACACCCACATGGTGGCTCACGGTCATCCATAACTCCAGTTCCAGGAGATCTGATACCCTCTTCTAGACTCCGAGGGTACTAGGTAGACAGCACACGCGTGAACACACACACACACACACACACACACACACACACACACACACACACAGAGAGAGAGAGAGAGAGAGAGAGAGAGAGAGAGAGAGAGCAAGCGAGAATAACTGCATTCATCTTTTATTCATCTTTTCCCTCTGTTTCCAGATATTGGATACAATGCGACTACCAATCTCTTCAGGTTCCTGCTGCCAGCCTCCCCCACCGTGATGGACTATACCCTAGCATTCCAGTCAAAATAAAGCTAACTTGCCCAAGTTCTCTTTGTCAGGTGTTTTGTGGTAGCAGGAAGAAAGGTCACAAATGCACCCTCTACTAGAACTTTTGTGGGTGCTGGGGATTTCACCCAAGGCTTCCTTAGTGCCAAGTAGGAGCTCTACCACTGAGCTGTGCTCCCCGCCTCTGCCGGTAAGTGCTGCACATGACCAATGCATGAATCAAGTATCTGTGGCCACTTCCCTCCCGAATTCCTTCCGAATGTTTCAAGGTGTCACTACCTGAGCATTCTAACTGTGTGCTCATCACCCTCGGTTTTACTCACGTGTGTAAATGTTTCGGGGGCTGTGGCTTTGCCTCTCGGGGCAGAGGTCAGTGTATAATGGCCTCAGTCATCAATTAAAGAGGCTTTACCGACCCGAACAGGCTGGCTCGGCTCACAAGCTGCCACTTTTAAAAAATCGCAGTGAGCAGCTGCTTCTTAGGTCCAGACCACAAGATGAGCAGCCATTCCTCCTCGAGGAGCCCAGAACACGGCGAGGCTTGATCTTTGGAAGAGAGGCAGGAAAGGAAGACACCGTGTCAAGTCTTAGAGAAACACAGAGGCCTAGGTCATACTTTATTTTTTAAAAAATTATATATGTATATATATGTGTGTGTGTAAATATAATATAAATTTAAATATAATATACATGTAAATATATAAATATATATTTATGCGCATTTGCCTGAGTGTATGTGTGTGTACCACATGTATACAAGCGCCCATAAACTCGATGAAGGTGTCAGAGCCCCTGAAGGTAGAGTTTCAAGTGGTTATGGGTGACATAGGTGCTGGGAACCAAACCCAGGTCCTCTGCAAAAGCAACAAATGCTCTCAAGTGCTGAGCCATCTCTCTCTCCTTTGTTTCTTGAGGCGGTGTCTCACATAGCCCAGGCTAGCCTCACACTCTCCTTGTAGCTGAGAATGACCGTGAACTTCTGACCCTCCTGCTTCTACCTTCTAGATGGTGAGATCACAGTACCCATCACCGTCCCTACTTTATACAGTGCTGGTGACCAAACTCAGGGCTTCTTGTATGTGACGTAAGCTCTCGACTGAATTACATCTTCCTAACTCTGTAGTTTATACTTGCCTCAGACTCACAATCCTCCTGCCTCAGCCCTGAAGTGCTAGGATTACTGTGTTCAGCACACCTAACTTGTGTTTGTATTTTTTAAAAAAGATTTATTTATTTTATTTTCTGTGTGTGAATACACTATAACTGTCTTCAGACACACAAGAAAAGGGTATCGGGTCCCATTACAGATGGTTGTGAGCCATTACAATGTGGTTGCTGGGATTTGAACTCAGGACCTCTGCAAGAGCAGTCAGTGCTCCCAACACTGAGCCATCTCTTCAGCCCTTTTGTTTGTATTTTTGTGTTTTCTTTCTGACTGCCACTTCCCCTTTTCTGTGCTCTCTCCCCTTTCCCCTTTGCCCTTTCTGCCTTCTCTTCAGCCTCTCAACATTCCTTCTCCTTCCCCTTCATCTTTCCTACAGTTTCTTCTTTCTTTTCTTTCTGTCTCTCCCTGTGTCTCAGCAAAGTTCTCTCTCACACCCCAAACCCACTCCTGCCTCCTTTCTACCCCAGTTCCCAATACTCCCTCAAATGCATCCTGTGGTGGTTTGAGTAGGAAAGTCCCTCATAGGCTCTGGTATTGAACACTTTGTCTCCAGTTGGGGTCGCTGTTGGGTAGGTTTAGGAGACTGACACTGGCAGAGGAAGTGTCCCTGTGGGTGGGCTTTGTTTATGACTTTACCCTCCTAGTTTGCTCCATCTGCTCTGTGGTTTTGGTTGAGGCTCTGAGCTCTCACATAAGACCAGCACACGATCAAGATAGTAGACACCCCAGCATGAATGGGGAGAGACTCGGGAGATCTCACCCCAAACTCACTCCATCTGAGGAGCTATTGTCAGCTGCTGGCTGCTGGTGCAGGTAGATGGTTCTCCTCTGGGGGTGTGGCCAATGGTAGATCATCCATGTTCCTTTAGGCAGCTCCTGCTTACTCAGTGAGTCACTGGAAAAATAAAGAGAATGTGAAAATATGAACGGGGTGTGCTGGGGTGTGCTGGGTGGACTGGGGTGTGTGTGGGTGAAGGTGAGGGGTTGTTTTGGGGTGTGAGGCATTGTGAGAGGGATATGTTGGCACAGAGGAGCTGAAAGTGGGTATGGTCAAGGTCCAGTATATACATGTATGTAATTATTAAAGAATAAATGAAAGCTCTGGCCAGAGATGTCCTGAAATCCTCATTTTTCTTGCTTCCTTCCCATTCACGCTGGGGATCCCCTGGCTGTGTGTGTGTTTGTTTGCTGGGGCTTGGTGGAGCTTTCTGGCCTGATTCTGTCCTCCATTTTCCCCTTGTTCAGTGGTCAACCTGCTCTTGGTTTTTGCTTTTGTTTGTGTTTTGTTCCGTACTCCTTATACTGCCCTGCTGGCTGGCTTCCTGTTATGGCAGGCCTAACTCCTGACTCCTCTGTGTGGCATCCTTAGCGCTGTGTTAACCCCACCGTTTTTCCTGTGCTACGCTTTCTAGCTCCACAATCTTTCTGACCCTCGTTGGCCGCGCCCTGGCTTGTAGTTGCAGCCTGTATTCTTGGATTCTTGTTTCTTTCCCCAAATTCTTCATGATCCACCTGTCTCCTGCCTGTGAGCAGCCCCACCTCTGAGCCAAGTTTCTAGCCTCCCTCTGGGGCAGGACAATTGAAAAGCCTTGGGCACAGCCTGCCACTCATCTGTCTATAAACCTGTCTCTTTGCCCACACGGTGACCTGCAGGTCATCCCTGGAGCCTTCCCCGCCCTGTGTGTCCCGTCTCCCCATCTTCTTCGGACCTTCTCAGGCTCCAAGCAGGCTCTTTGTACATTTAATGCAAGGATGAAGGAAGGATGGAGGTCTTAAAATAAAGGTATGGCTGAAGAGGAGAGAGCTCTGTGACGAATCAGGTAGCTGAGCAATGAATCACTGCTTCAGGATATCATTTTATAAAACCCTTTACATTGTTCTTATTTTAACGCGGTAAAATTTACAACACTGTAATGTACAGATCTTTTTTTCCCCCCCCTGTGGTTTTTCGAGACAGGGTTTCTCTGTGTAGCCCTGGCTGTCCTGCTGGAACTCACTTTGTAGACCAGGCTGGCCTCGAACTCAGAAATCTGCCTGCCTCTGCCTCCCGAGTGCTGGGATTATAGGCATAGGCATGTGCCACCATGCCCGGATGTTGTTTTCTTCTTCTTCTTCTTCCCCTTCTTCTTCTTCTTCTTCTTCTTCTTCTTCTTCTTCTTCTTCTTCTTCTTCTTCTTCTTCTTCTTCTTCTTCTTCTTCTTGTACAGATCTTAAATATTCATAAATCTTATGGTTTTTAAACATTGAATTTATTTTTATTTATTTATTTTTATTTTGTTTTTTTTAAAGATTTGTTTATTTATTTTATGCATATGAGTACACCATTGCTCTCTTCAGACACACCAGAAGAGGGCATCGGATCCCATTACAGATGGTCGTGAGCCACCATGTGGTTGCTGGGAATTGAACTTAGAACCTCTGGAAGAGCAGTCAGTGCTCTTAACCGCTGAGCCATCTCTCCAGTCCCTATTTTTATTTTATGTGTATGGACATTTTACACGTATGTGAGGGCCCCATGTGCACGTGTTGCTTGCAGGTCAGGAGAGGGCATCAGAGTGCCTGGGACTGGAATTACAGATGGTTATGAGCAGCTATGCATTGCTGGGAGCCAAACCAGGGTCCTCAGAAAGAGCAACATTCTTAACCACGGATCTGTCTCTTTAGCCCAATCTTGACACATTTTTAGCTGTGCCAGTAAGAGCACAGCCAACATATCAACTGTTTCCGGTACCAAGGAAGCTTCCTTTTCTACAACTCCATTCTCAGGAGACCCAGTCACCGTAAGTCAGTCTTACCTGTGTTGTCTTTTTGCTTTTCTGTGTGTATTCGTTTGTTTATTTTTGAGACAGAGTCTCTCTCTGTAGTACTGGCAGTCCTGGAACTCACAGAGACCCACCTGCCTCTACCTCTGGAGTGTTGGGATTAAAGTTATGCGCTACCATGGCCAGGTTCATTTCATTTTCTTTTTTTCTTCCTTCTTCCTGGCCTCCTTCCTCCCTTGAGTACTAGAGATTAAATATACGTGCTAGACAGCCTGTATATATTACTAAGCCATACTCCTAGCTCTTTAAAAGATACTTGTGTGCGCATGCATACAGGTGTTCATGTGTGCGAGCAAATGTGGGAATGGAGCACGTGTGTATATGTGTGTGAGAGCACATGTGTATGTGTGTGTGTATATATATGAGTGAAAACGTGTGTGAGCACGTGTGTGTAGTACCTGTGTGTAAATATATATATATATATATGTGTGTGTGTGTGTGTATGTGTGTATATATATGTATATGTGTGTGTGTGTAAGCACATGTGAGTGTGAGCAAACGTGTGTGGTACATATGAATATATATGTATGTGTGTGTATAAGCACATGTGTATGAGCATGTGTGTAGCACATGTATGTGTGTGTGAGCATGTGTGTGGACATATGTACATGGAGCATGTGTATGTGTGTGAACACATATGTGTGAGCATGTGTGTATGTGTGTATGTATGTATGTGTAGGCACATGTGTGTATGTGTGTGTGTGTGAGCCAGAGGTGACATCTAGCATCTTCCTGTATTGGTTTCACTTAACTTATTTATTTTATTTTATTTTTTTATGTGAACTGGTGTTTTACCTGCATGTATATCTGTGTGAGGGTGTTGGATCATGGAATTGGAGTTACAGATAGCTTTGAGCTGCCATGTGGGTGCTGGAAATTGAACCTGGGTCCTTTGGAAGAGCAGCCAGTGCTCTTAACCACTGATCTATCTCTCCAGCCCCTCCTCCTTACTTTTGAGACATGGTCTCTCATTGATCTTGGAGCTTGCTGATTGGCTGTCTGGCTAGCCAGCAAGCCCAGGGATCCACCTCTCCAACTCCCCAGGAAAGATGCACTCGATGCCCAGCCTTTTAAATTTTTATTTTTTTTTTTAGTGTGGGAGTTTTAGACGCAGGTCCTCATGCTCGTACAACAAGCACTTTACTCCATAGCCATCACCCCAGACACTAAATTTATTTTTTGTTTTGAGACAAGGCTCAGCAAATTGCTGATACTGGTCTTAAATCTTCCTGCCTCAGCCTCTCGGTAGCCCGGATCAAAGGTCTTCATGACCAATCCCAGCTTGAATTTTATGAGAGCCCTATTTTCTACTGACAATGCTGTTCACATTACACGGCTGCTATTCTGTTGATATCACTGTGAACTGTGCACAGAGAAACAACTCAGGTCCTGAGATTCTGGTCAAGCCCCAGGCTGAGAGAACCTAGGGGCAGAGGAGACTTGGCAGCTTTGTGGGCAAGCCAGGTGACCTGGAAGCCCTGAGGAAGAGCACTGGCCCAGCCTCTGGAGAGATCTCATGGTGACCTTGTCAGAGGGCTGCTTCTTAGGGCCTGTTGAGCACCAGGTTCAAGAACAAGAGTGCAGGCCATGCCTGAAGGTGCAGTTCTCTCTGCAGGACAAGGCTGGTTAGAGACAGGTGGTGTTACCTGCACTCAGTCCTGGAACTGACTGTTGAGAGAGGATGTGGCCTGAACCCGGGCAGCCCCATCATCAGCAAGACACATCCATACATCCATAGTCCTCCACAACCCCAACCCTGGTCTGTCTCACAGAAACTGTGTCTCACTCACTGCACAGCACAAACCTGAAGTCCACACCTGCTCCCCCCCCCCCCAACTTCACTCAAGGGATTTGGGGACTGGGAGAATTCTGGGAAGGGTGTCTCCTGGCTTCATGGTTAGCCTCAACTGTCAACTTGACACACCTGTGAGGGAAACCTCAATGGAGGAATTGCCTAGATTGGGTTTGCCTGTGGGCGCATCTGTGGGAGGTCTCTGTGATAGCTAACTTATGCAGAATGGCCCAGCCCACCGTGGATAGCTGGAATGTGGGTGTGGGCAGATAGTCCTGGCTGTGTAAGAAAGCTAACAAAAGAAAAGAAAGAAAGAAAGAAAGAAAGAAAGAGAGAGAGAGAGAGAGAGAGAGAGAGAGAGAGAGAGAGAGAGAAAGAAAGAAAGAAAGAAAGCGAGCAAGCTAACTAAGCAGGAGAGAGTGAGCCGGCAAGCAACTTCCCCATGGTTCCTGCCTCCGGGCTCCTGCGAGCTTCTGCCCTGGAGATAAATGTAAGCCAAACAAACCCTCCCTCCTCCAACCCTTGCTTGCCCCCCTCCCCCCCACAACCCAAGGTGCTTTCAGTACAAAATTTATCACAGCAACAGTGAGCAAACTGTAACACTGGGGTGTGGCACCTTCCTCCGTGATGTGTCATGTGATGTGCCCATACTTGGGCTCCGATGGGGATTAGGTTCATTTATTTTGTTTAATCACACAGTCACAGCCTACACTCCTCTTTTTCCTGGTGGGCAGCCAAGTGGGAGGGAGGCTGCTTGGTTGCCATGGAGACCTCTGGGTACCCCCAGGTCACCTTTTGGGATGCTCAGGTACAGTATCTCCCAGTCAGCTCCACGGTTGCAGGACGACTCTGGTCCCTGCAGTCGAGTCCAGTGGCACTTGGCTGGTGATAGGCTTGAGGGTGCAGCCCGTGGCTGGGGCTGTGGGGGTGGTTCAGGTTTGGTGTGAGGCTTCTCAGGCAAGGGCAACACCTCAGGGGCGTGTCCCCCCTTCCCATCCCTTCATCCTCTGCACTCTTAGCCCTGTGGGAGCTCACCCCTAAGGGGGTCTTCTACCCTGATCCCCCTCTTTAGCATCTTCTGGATAGCACCTAGCTTCTCCAATGTTCTGTCTTGCTAGTTCTAGCCCGCCATTTCTGTGTAACTCTTCCTCAGTCCCTCTTGTTACCCGTGCAGACAGCCTCTGCTCTCCAGCCCTCTGTCTTCATTTGCCTGAACTCCTGGTTAGGAAAAAAGATTTGTAGACTCTGTAGATACTCAACAAGAGAGGCTACAAGCCCTGCAGCAAGAATCAAAGCCACAGCCACAGCCACGGCCGAGGCCACAACCATGGAGACCATTGCAGTTAGGGTGACTTCCCATGGCCTCAGCTGGCCTGGTTAGGCTCTCCCTTTGCTTCCTGCAGTGGGTGGCCTTGTGCTGGTGACGCTGGGGTTGTAGCTACTATGATGTTGATGTTGGAGGCTGTGGTCACTATGCTGGATCCACAGGTCCCAGGAGTTGCCACAGGTGGCTCCAGGGAGATTTGCTGTGGGTTCTCCAGGGTCAGAGCTTGTGATGCTCTGACAGGAGCCTGGAGTGGGGTTGGGGAGAGAGAGTGGCTGGTCATTTCCATTGCAGGGTTAGCTTAGTTTAGCAGCTACTAACATACTTATATTAATTAGTATATTATATTACCTATGGGACAATATCATTATTGCCACTATTAGTATATTACACTAATATACTAATAATATTTTATCATATTATTTATTACATTAGTATATTATACTACTTATAACGACAATAATGATAGCCAGTCACTTACTGGGTCTATGTTCCAAGCATTGTGCAAAGTGCCGCCCACATAGGAATCAATGCCGAAAATCCGTACAGTGTCTCCATGAGATAGGATCTGTTATCTTCCAAATTTTAGAGACAAGGAGACTGAAAGTAAGCAAATAAAGCAACTGGTTCCTGGCAGACAGTGGTGGGGCAGGCTTAATTCAAAGAAGTCTGACTCCAGAGCCAGCTCTCAGCCGTAACTACCATACACCTGCGTGCAGGAGGCAGTGGCTTGTGGTCACAGTGGGGCAGTTCTGTTGATACTCCGGTCTTTTGCAAGGTTTCACAGATATAATGCATGAAGAGAAAGTGGAGGGCCCAGAATGCACACAGCAACCTTCCAAATGGCGTTGTATCCCTCTAGAGAAGATAGCCAAAAGGAAGCAGGTTGGGGGAGACAGAAACACGTACTTTACCTCTATCAGGTAATACTTATGCACACAAGTTTGAGACTCACCAGTCCAAGGAGCCCTCAGTGGCCTTGGCACAGTCCAGCAAAACCCAGCAGGTGGAGCCTAAGTTTAATGTCCTCCGGCTACCACGGTCGGTCAGTTAGAGTCAAGGCACAGCCTTCTTCTCGTCCACCTCATGCCTGCTTTCTGCCCTCTTCTGATTCCCCGCCCCCGGTAGGACCAAATGTTACCCATGATCCCCTGGGACACGGGTGCCCTGCCCAGACATTCTGCATGTATTCTTTCCTTACTGTCATCTGACTATCATAAAGAACGCAAAGGTTTGTTTAGAGGAAGCATCTTACAAGCTCATAGCGGCGTCTGCAATTAGGGTTAGGGTCAGAGTTAGGGAGAAAGTAGGTGAGAGCTGAAGGAAGGAAGGAGGTGGTCTCTTTGTAAGTCAAAACCATGGCGAGAGGATTTCAGAAAAAATTAAAGCCACGTGAACCTGGAGGACCACGAAATGTGTAGCTATCGGCCGTGCGACTGCTGTTGGAGACTGCAGGAGCAGACCCTGCCTATGATGTGTGGCCAGACGCTGACTTTATTTCCCCTCCCAACTCCAATGCATCTGTATCAGAGATTGGTTTATTATAAAGGGAATTGGCCAGACTCCTGGCAGAGGGGCTTGGGCCTAGAAGCAGAATGGGGGACAGAGGATGGATCAGGTTGCAGAGAACAGCACAGACCGCATTGTGAAAGGGCTATACTGTGGGAGTTTTAACTTTATATCACGTGTGACTGAGTAAGCTGTGGCCGTGCCCGTCGGGAATCTGGCTTCTTGGCAGAGGAAGGACCTTAGAGCATTTAGGTGTGTGCATGAACCAGTATGTGTGCACAGGCCATGAGATGGGAGGATGCTAACAGTCACATAACTGATATTTCATGAGTGACTACTATCTGTTGTCATTAACTTTTAGTGGACAAGATAGAAAAATATGGGCTGGAGAGATGGCTCACGGGGTAAGAGCACTGACTGCTCTTCCTAAGGAACTGAGTTCAAATCCCAGCAACCACATGGTGGCTCACAACCACCCATAATGAGATCTGACGCCCTCTTCTGGTGTATCTGAAGACAGCTACAGTGTATTTATAATAATAAATAAATCTTTGGGCCAGAGTGAGCAGGGACTGAGTAACTGGGGCCAAGTGGGGCCAAGCAGAGTGAGTGGGGCTGACCAGAGCGAGCAGAGGTCCTGAATTCAATTCCCAACAACCACATGAAGGCTCACAACCATCTGTACAGCTACAGTGTACTCATATACATAAAACAAATAAAATAGATCATTTTTTAAAAAGATAGAAAAATACAAGTACTTTTGAAGCTGACATTCAAAGATATAAAAACAGATGAATGAACGAGTTCTAGAAGTAGAAAGGGAAGGGATTGTGGTAGAAAAGTGGGTGTCGGGTGGAGATGGGGCAGGGATCAAGAGTCTATGAAGCCTTGGGAAGGGCTTGGAAGTTGAGCTGGGTTTAAGTGGCCTTGTTGGTTCTTGCCTACCATTCCTAGAACCCAGGTTTGAGCCCCAGAACTTCATACAAACTGCACTAGTGTGGTGGTGTGCACATGTAATCCCAGTGTTCAAGAAGTTGACGCAGGAGGGTCAGAAGTCCGAGGCTATCATCAGCTACATAGTGAGTTTGAGGCCAGTCTGGGCTATACTGAAAAAAATAAAAGAAAGTGGGGGACAGTTGGAGGTTGATTTGAAATTTGAATATTTCAAGTGTGGGACTGATGAGTGTGGTCAGTTACCCCATGCTATGAACACAATCTCTCACACTTTTTTTTTCTCTTCAAAACCAATCAAAGGGGCTGGGCAGATGGCTCAGCAGTTAAGAGAGCTCGCTCTTGCAGAGGACCCTGGGGTTCCATTCCCTGCACTCACATGGCAGATCACAACTGTCTGTAACTCAAGTTCCAGGAGATCTGAGTATCAGACATGCATGTGGTGTACATACATGCATGCATACGTGCAAACATGCATGCAGGCAGGCAAACCACTCACACACATCAGCCAGAGTCAGCAAACCTGCTCAGCTTGCTCATGTGTCAGCTCCTTTCTGAATGGCAAGCTTCCCTCTGCTTTGTGACTGATCTAGTCTGTACATCATAGGATAGCTATGAGGGCTAAGTGACTGTAAATCCAAAAGCCCCCAGCTCAGAGCTTGGTATTTGTTCAATGTCCTTAGTCATCAGGGAAATGAAAATGAAAACGACCCTGAGATTTCACCTTACACCCATCAGAATGGCTAAGATAAAAAAACTCAAGAGACAACTCATGCTGGTGAGGATGTGGAGAAAGGGGAACACTCCTCATTGCTGGTGGGAGTGCAGACTTGTACAACCACTCCGGAAATCAATTTGGCAGTTTCTCAGAAAATTGGAAATAGCTCACTACCTGAAGACCCTGCTGAAGTGGTAACTCTTGGGAATATACTCAAAAGATGTTCTACCATACCACAAGGACACATGTTCCACTATGTTCATAGCTGTTTTATTCATAATAGCCAGAAACTGGAAACAACCCAGATGTCCCTCAACCAAAGAATGGATACAGAAAATGTGCTGTTTGTACAATGGAATACTACTCAGCTGTTAAAAACAAGGACATGAATTTTGCAGGCAAATGGATGGAACTAGAAAATATCATCCTGAGTGAGGTAACCCAGACCTAAAAGAACTTGCATGGTGTGCACTCACTGATAAGTGGATACTACTCATGAAGTACAGGATACTCATGCTACACTCCATAGACCCAAAGGAGCTAAACAAGAAGGAAGGTCCAAGCGAAGATGCTTGAATCTCAGTAGGAAGGGAGTATGAAATAGTCATAGGAGGCAGATGGAGGCAGGGAACTGGGTAGGGGGAGGAAATGGGAAGGGGAATGGGGGTTCTGGATCAGGTGTGGAGAGAGACAAGAGAGGGCTAGTGGGCCAGGAGAATGAATGGAAATCGGTGACTGGTGGGGGTGAGGAGGGGGTTGTGGTGTCTCTAGAACAAGGTGCTTTTAACAACTTCATTGTTAGGGGTCTGCAAACCTCATTAATATTAATTTCTGGAGAGTTCATAAGTTTCTTCTCGGTCACTGTATTATCTGAGTGTATCCCCCGACTTTGAAGGTTGTTTCTGTGTTCCACCTCAGTGTCAGCCTTATAATGTCTTTAAATCTCCTTCTTATGATGGCCCTCCTGTCTCCCACACATTAGAAACTGTGGGGATAGTCAGATGGTGGTGGAGCACACCTTTAAATCCAGCCCTCGAGAGGCAGAGGCGGGCAGATCTCTATGAGCCTGGTCTACAAAGCAAGTCCGGGATAGCCAGGTCTGGTTTCACTGAGAAACCCTGTCTTGAAAAAAAAATTTTTTTTTAGACTTTTTATTTTATGTGGATGAGTGCTTTGCCTGTGTGTATGTATGTATGTGCATCATGTGTGTGCCTACAGGTGGTTGTAAGCCACCATGTGGGTGCTGGGAACTGAACACGGGCCTTCTGTAAGAACAGCAAGTGCTCTTGACTGCTGAACCATTCTCTCCAGCCCTGCCCCGTTTATGTGTTGGTTTGCTTATTTATTAAAATATTTATCTTTTTATAAGGTGTGCTTATTTTATGTATATGAGTGTTTTGTCTGAAGTGTACCACATATGGGTCTGGTGCCCCTGGAGGCCAGAAGAGGACATTGGGTTCCCTGAAAGTGAAGTTACAGTTGGTTGTGCTCCACTGGGTGGGCACTGGGAATGCAACTCTGGTCCTCTTCCTCTTCTCGAGCAGTGAGTGCTCTTAACCACTGAACCATCTCTCCAGCCCCTTTATTTTTCTTTTAAAGAGTCTCACTATGTAGTTAGGAGTGTCCTGGAATTCTCTCTATAGACCTAGCTGGCCTTGAACTCACAGAGGTCTGCCTGCCTCTGCTTCCCAAGTGCTGGAATCAAAGGTGTGTTCCCGTGCTAAACTATGTTGGAGTTGATTTAACTTGTGTGACTGACTCCAGGGTGTTCCTCCAGAAGGGGCAATTGAAGCTTGCTTCAGCCAGGCTTTAGAAGGGACAACACAGACACCTTTGACAGCTCTGGACAGCTCTCTGCCGGGTACAATGACAGAACATCTGGCCTTAATTGCAGTGGGCAGGTTTCGGGAGATAGCTCAGTGGTAGAGTTCTTGTCATGCACAAAACTCCAGGTTCCATTCCCAGCACCACAGAATGTCATGGGCTGAATCAGTCCTTTGTTGACTGCAGGGACATGCAGGGTTGCCAGGAGACAATGGCCTCATGGTTAGGCTTTCCCCACAGAAAGCTCAGCGTGACCAAGTCTGCACTTAGGGATCCTTGGCCAGAGTGAATTGATCGCAGTGCTCTTGGGAATCAGATATATAATCAGCGACTAAAATCTCATCTGGGGGCTTGGGAGGGTTAAGAACCTGGGCCTGGCTTGCAGAGGACCCAGGTTCAGTTCCCAGCTCCCCCATAGCAGCTGACAACTGTTTTAACTCCAGTGTCAGGGGATCCAGCACCCTCTTTTGGCCTCTTCAGGCACCACACACATGCAGGGTGCACACACACACATGCAGGAAAAACACTCACACATAAAATAAAAATAAATCTTTAAAATCTCACTGGTCTGTAGAAGTGAAAATGTGTAGTTAGTTGAACAGCCTCAAATCTGTTTGTAGACCTTGGGATGCAGAAAAACCCAACAGTGTGTGTGTGTGTGTGTGTGTGTGTGTGTTTGATGTTTAGTGTGTGGTTGGTTGGTGTGTGTATATATGGAGTGTGGTGTGTGATGTTTGTGTGTGGAATGTGTGGTATTGTGTAATTGGTGTGCGTGTGTGTGGTTTGTGATGTGTGGTGTATGTGTGTGTAATGTGTGGTTTTTGTGTATGGAGTGGAGTGTGTGGTATATGTAGTGTGTGGTGTGTGGGGTGTGTGTGTGTGTGTGTGTCTGTGTGTAAAGTGGAGTGTGTGGTATTTGTATAAGTCATGTGTATGATGTATGTTTTTGTGTAGTTGTGTGTGTGGTGTGTGCTTAGCTGTTTGGGGTATGTGTGTCTGTGTGACCTGATTCTCCATCCAAGCTTGCAAAGACCAGCCCAGCCATTTATCACAGTGACAGCAATGGGGAAGAGGAAGAAGGAACCGAAGCAAAGTGTGTCTTGAGAAGCCACACCCAGGTTTTAGGTGTATAGTGTTCTTTCCCTGAGCAACTCTTTTAGTGCCCATGCTTAAATATATATTAAAATCATTTAATAATATCCAACTCTAGAGCCTGGAGAGATGACTTAATGGCTAAGACACTTGCTTCTCTTTCAAAGGACCTGAGTTCTAGTCTCAGCATCTACATCAGGTAACACAGAGCCATCTGTAACTCCAGACCCAGGGTATCTGACAGTCTCTTCTAACATGCAAGGGCTCCTCCTGCACACAGGTAGCACGTGCACACACATACAGTCACACACAAACATAGTCATAAAATAAATTTTAAAAATAATTTCTAACTTTGTTTTTAAGAAAAAAAGCCATTAGGTCATCTGAGACTTTGTTTATGTGTGGTATGTGTGTGGTGTGTGGAGTGTGTATGTGGTTATGTGTGGTATGTACGTGGTGTGTGGGGTTTTTGTATGTGTATGTATGTATGGTGTGTGTATGTAGTATGTATATGTATGTGTGGTGTGTGTGTGAATGTGTATGTATGGTGTGTGCACATGTGAAGTTATGTGGGTGTGCATGTGAAGGTTACAGGCCAGCCTCCGGTGCTACTCTTTAGGTGACATCTTTTTTCTAGACAAGGTTTCTCACTGGCCTGAAGCTTTGCCAAGTAGGTCATGCTAACTGGCTAGTGAGCTTCAGGGGACACCTGTGTCTACCTCCCATCTCAGCATCTCTGAGACTACAGGCATGTGCCACAACCATCTTTTTTTAAAAATTAATTTATGTATATTGTCTGTATGAGTGCGAGCCATGTGCTCAAGGAGGCCAGAAGAGGGCATCAGATCTGGAGCTGGGGTTATAGGGGACTGTGAACCACCCAACCTGTGTTCTAAATCTGAACTCAGGTCCTCTGGAAGAACAACAGTACATACTCTTAGCCTCAGATCCATCTCTTCTGTCCCTACATCTCCTTCTTATGTGGGTGCTGGAGATCCAAACTCAGGTGCTCACTCTTGTAAGCCAGGTGCTTTACCAGCTGAGCCATTTTCTAACTCAAGACTTCCTCTTTTCATGGATTCACCTGCCCCTCATACCTGGGGTGGATCGGATGCTGCAAGGTGGATCAGATGCTGCAAGGAGACTGTGCAGCCTACCAGAGGAAGCCCAGCACAGACTCCCATGCTCTAGAGCTCAGGAAAACTTCCATGCACATCTTCTGGAAGCATCTGAGTGAACATTGCATCCTCATGTCAAGAGTTCACTGCGTGAGCGGCGTTTTGTGAAGCAGTAGTATTACCTGCACACGCTTGGCAGGGCCTGATTCATGGAGCAGAAGGGGTGTGTGTAAATCTGGACTCCATCAAGTTCCCAGCATGCAAGTGAGGGGCTTGAGGAAGCCACTCAGACTCCACCAGCGTCTTCTATGCCAACTACAATCCCAAACCTCCAAAACCTCGGTCACATGGAGAGTTGTCTCTGTTTGTATCAATAGTTCCAATCCATGGGTCACAGTCCCTTTGGGGATCGATCAACCCTTCCACAATAATCACATATCAGATACTTTTTTTTGAAAGATTTATTTAGTATATGTAAGTACACTGTAGCTTTCTTAAGACACACCAGAAGAGGGCATCAGATCTCATTACGGATGGTTGTGAGCCACCATGTGGTTGCTGGGATTTGAACTCAGGTCCTTAGGAAGAGCAGTCAGTGCTCTTACCCGCTGAGCCATCTCTCCAGCCTGCATATCAGATACTGACATTACGATTCATAACAGTAGCAAAATGACACTTATGAAGTAGCTACAAAAATAATTTTATGGTTGGGGTCAGACAACATGAGGAACTGTATTAAAGGGTCACAGCGTGAGGAAGACCAAGAACCACTAGTCTAGACTATAGACAGGAATAATGTAGTTACCTCCAGTTTGTGCATGGTTCAGGGTCCACAGCACCACCCAACGGTGGTCAGCTGCAGCGTCACAAGGTGGACCTTGTAGGATGATGGGGGAGGAAATCTTCCCAGTGAGCAGTCTTCACTAGGTCAGGGCTGCACTTAGTGCTGATTAGCACATGCCGGCTAACAGTTTGGCTGCGGAGCCTGAGATATAGAAAAATACACATGATGAAGTAGCCACTGAGAAGAGAGGATTATGGATGTGTCCTGTTCAAACAGGGCAGACAGCGAGAGTCAGAGGCTTTCAGATAATGAGTTGGCAAGATGGCCCATCCTATGTCATCACCTTCAGTCAGGCTCTCAGTGCTGGCTCAGTGGGCTCAGGGTTAAAGCAACCATGGAGGCCATGCATAGCTCAGTATAATGGACATCTCCTCTACAAGGCTGGTCCACATGGCCCTACCTGCCTAAGCTGCTGACGGCAGTGCCCAGACATGGCACCATTCTCCAGAGAGAACCTGGGGCAGGCTGACTTCTCCAACCTGGAAGCAGTTATTCTCATAAAACTGATGCTTGCTGGTTTGAGAGTGTGGTACACACCTGTAATCCCAGCACTCAGGAGATGACGGCGGCAGGATCCAGGCTGAGGCCATGCTGGGCTTCCCAGTGAAACCTGGCCTCAAAAATAAGAGATACCTACCTTTCCTGCACACAAGGATGTCACAGAGCTCTCTGGATGCCGTATCACCATGTGTCCCCAACATGTGTGACCAGGGATTTCATACTAACAGAATATGCTTTCCATATTCCAAATTAAAGTGTTATCTATAGAAAACACCTAAGTCTTAGCAGATCTTGGCAAAGTTCATGTAAATATCTATATCTATATATAATAAATATATAGATATATTTATAGATATATAGATAATATATAGATATACAGATACATAAATAATATATCATTTACATATCTATGAAGTTGTCACTCACATAAAAAATGTAGAGCATTATTTTCCGACTCTAACCTGATCCCAGAAGCCCCATCAGGCCTTCCTCCCATGTTTTTCCCAAAGGCACCCATGGCTGTGCTCACTCTGGGTTAAGCTAATTTGTCCTTTGTCCACAGGTGAGTGAAACTGAATACTACATTCCCTTTGTCCTGACTTCTTCACTCAATGTTATGTCCTTGAAGCTAGCTAACCTTACAGCATGGCTCAACAGTTCATTGTTTTCCCTGCTAGGTAGCAGTCACTGTGAGGCATGTGACAGTGTGCTCACTCATGATGATACGGATAGACTTTGGGCAATAGGATAAACTCCTGGTGATGTAGACATTCATATCAGCTGGGTATATATGGGGGTGCTCATGAGTGGAAATACTAGCTCATCGAGCAATGTATATTTAACTGTAGCATTCTCAGGAGCTGGACAGTTGGTTTACACTTAAGGGCATCAGCTGCTCTTGCAGGGAACCTGGGTTTTATTCCCACCACCCACACTGAGGCTTACAGCCATTTGCATCTTCAGTTCCGGGGCTCGGCGCTCTCTTCTGACCTGCTCAAGCGGTGCATGTGCTTGGCACAAATACATGGATCCAGATAAACACTCATTAAATATAACTAAATCTTTTATTAAAAAAATATAGCATTCTCATTTTCCCAAAATAATTTTGTAACTTTTCACTCCTACTAACAATGTATGACAGTTTTAATTGCTTAGCGTCTTCACCAATACCTGGTGCTAACTGCTTAAATTTCAGTCATGGGTATCATTATGTTGTGCTATCTAGACATGATTTAGATTCCATTTCCTACAAACATTTATTTAAAAATGTTCACTGGCCATTTTTGTACCCTTTTTTGATAATTATTTTGCCTATAAAATAGATTTATTTATGTTTCTCTCTCTCTCTCCCTCTCCCTCTCATTCTCTCTCTCTCTTTCTCTCTCTCTCTCTCTCTCTCTCTCTCTCTCTCTCTCTCTCTCTCTCACACACACACACACACACACAGAATGCAGGTGCCCACAGAGACCAGAAAGCTTCAGGCCCCCTGGAGCAACAAGCAGTTGTAAACTGGCTCTTCTAGGACTCTGGTTCTCTGTAAGAGCAGCAGTCTGCCTCAGCTATTGAGCCATCTCTCTGGTTTTCTTTTGCTCATTTTAAGTAACAATGTCATTTCTTTCCTTCCTTCCTTCCTTCCTTCCTTCCTTCCTTCCTTCCTTCCTCCCTCCCTCCCTCCCTCCCTCCCTCCCTTCCTCCGTTCCTTCCTTTCTTTTCCAGACAGGGTTTCTATGTACCCTTGTCTGTCCTGCAACTTGCTCTGTAGGCCAGGGTAGCCTCAAACACACAGAGATCTGCCTGCCTCTGCTGGGATTAAAGGCATGTGCCATCACACCCAGCTGTCATTTTCTTATTGATTGTGGTTCCTGGATATCCAGGCGTTGACTCCTTTGTCAAACGTGCCTCTTGCAACATCTCCAATTTTGGCTTTTTGGTCCCCCTCTGTCTCTGTCTCTCTGTCTCTCCGTCTTTCTCTCTTTGTCTCTCTCTCTCTCTTAAGGCAGGATCACACAATGTGAGTTCCTGGCTGGCCTGGAACTCATGGTGAGCCACCTACCATAGCCTCCTGAGCTTGTGTCAAGGGTATACTCCACCACACGGGGCTCCTTTATACTCTCCCTCTCTCTCGCTCCCTCTTTTGTTGTTGTTTGTTTGTTTTGGTTTTTTTCGAGACATGGTTTCTGTCCTGGAACTCACTTTGTAGACCAGGCTGGCCTCAAACTCAGAAATCCGCCTGCCTCTGCCTCCCAAGTGCTGGGATTAAAGGCATGCGCCACCAAGCCCGGCCTCCTTTATACTCTCTTACAAGTGTATTCAGATAGGGAATTCCTGATATTCGTTCAACGTTTTAATAGTCTTTTTTTTTTTTTTTTTTTTTTTTTTTGGTTTTTTCGAGACAGGGTTTCTCTGTGTAGCCCTGGCTGTCCTGGAACTCACTTTGTAGACCAGGCTGGCCTCGAACTCAGAAATCCACCTGCCTCTGCCTCCCAAGTGCTGGGATTAAAGGCGTGCGCCACCACTGCCCGGCTTTTTTTTTTTTTTTTTTTTTTCATGAGTTCACTGCAGTTGTCTTCAGACACACACTAGACACACTTCTGTCCTGTAAAGCAGGCAGATTTCATCTTCTTCCAGAGGGAGTGAGGAGGCAGCTCAGAATCACCGGTGCCCACCGGTCTGTCTTTCATACAGGCTCCTCAGCACTGGCCATGGTTCTGACCGCCTGGAGCCCTAATTTTAGGCTTCTCAAACTGCAGAAAGCTTTGCTGCATACCACACAAGTCACAGGTGTGAGGAAAAGGAACACTTCCGTTTGCTGTCATTGATCTGGCGTAGTACCTGGGCACACATTTCCAACGGTGGCAGAGAGGGACATCATTATAGGTGGGAGACAGCATCTAAATTCACTAAGTACTGGACCTTCAATTCCACTCCTCCAAGAGGATCTGTAGGAGTAGCCACTGTGTTGCTCCAGTTCTACAGAGAGCAAGTACGTGGAAAGCCAGCTAGTGATTTAGTCACAACAGCAGCTACTTCTCAGGGTGTTAAGAATGAGGAGGGCAGGGAGGGACCAGAGGAGCCTCCTGGGGGAGAAGGTGATGTGTTCTGTCATGGTAACAGTGTGATGGTGTCAGTGTAATACACAGTTACATTGTGTGCCTGATTTAGAGCAGGGTCAGATTGAAGAAACAGTTGAATTATCATGCATTCAAAGCCAGCTAGGGCTAAACAGGAAAACACGCAGACAGACAGACAGACAGACAAAACTAAACCAGTGTGGCACTATTGGGAGGTAGTAGAGACTTAAGAGATGGGGCTAGTTGGAAGTTTTCCAGTCACTGGAGACAGAACCTAAAAGGCTTTGTTCTCTCCTTTTCTTTTTCTTCCTGCTTCCCACAGACCCAGAGCTACAGGGTCCGTTGGTCATGGGCTGAAATATCTAAAACCCGTGAGTTAAAATAAACTTCTCTTTGTAAGTAGATCACCTCATATTTTGTTACAGTAACAGAACATTGACTAATACACTCTTCTTTCGTTGATGGACAGATGGGTTCGCCTGCTCCCACTGTGTCCTGGATAGAAATTCTGGGATGATCTTTGTTACAATGTATCTGTAAAACCACAGAGGCTGAGGAGACCCAGCCATGAGTGTTTGGAAAACTCATCAGAAGAGACAAGTCACAATTAATAGCTCTGGAGCAGTTTGACCTGGCAAAGTGGTCAAGTCAGTATGCCTCTTTGGAGAGTCTGTGACTGTGAAGGAAGGCACATGCAGAGTTGGGGGCTTAGAACTTGTTTGTTTTTCGGTAAGAAAGGTCAGTTTTGAAGAGAGAGAGAGAGAGAGAGAGAGAGAGAGAGAGAGAGAGAGAGAGAGAGAGAGAGAGAGAGAGAGATATTGAGAGGTTGAACAGGATCATGAAAGGCAAGGTAAGAAGGAGACCTCTTAGTCTTTAAAGTGTGTTTGCTTAGGTCAGATGGTCTTGGTGACCTTGGATATTGTCAGGATAAAGAAGTAGCTTGTGGAGTCATGAGATGGCTCAGCAGGTAAAGGTACCTTTTGCCAAGCCTGACCTGCAAGGTGGATGGGGAGAACAGACTCCCACAGGTATTCCCTGACTGCCACACATCCACCATAGCAATCTCCCACATACATAATACATACATCATGCATACTTGCATCATATATACATGCATACACCATACATCCACATATCATACATACATATATCATACATACACCTATACATCATACATACATACACACATCATACATACATGCACACATTATACATATATCATATATGCAATACACCACACATACACACATGCATACACCATACATACACATATCATACAAAGATATATCATACATAAATACACAGATCATACATATATCATACATACTTACATCATACATACATGCATACACCATATACACACATATCATACATGCATATATCATACATACACACATATACCATACATACATGCACATATCATACATCTATCATACATACACATACATCATACACAAATACATGCACATACATCATACACACATACATACACCATACACATATCATACATACATATATCACACATAAACACATGCATCATACATATTTACATCATACATACATACATGCATACATCATACATACTTAAAACATACATACCTACACGTTGGTAATCCTACGATGCATCCTGAGTAGTGATGTTAACAGGCTCTGCGTACACACTTTAGTTGTTGAGAAATGAAGCTTGACAGCACAGCCATGTGCCTAAATCACTGGGGATCCCTTCTCCTTGTTCTTTCTTCTTCCAGGGACTTGTTATTTAGCTCCATACATGAAAATGTGTATTTACATGATGTACCTCATAATATTTTGATTGTTTCATTGAGGTACAATTTACATTCTATCTAGTTTACCCTGTGATTTGGCATATTTCTTGTAATTGGTGTGGTAGGTAGTCCTAGCCGTCAATTTCACACACTCGGGAGGGAAGAGGAAACCTCAGTTTAGGGGTTGTCTTTCAGGTTGGCCTGGAGGCAAATCTGTAGGGCATTTTCATGACTGTTTCATTGATGTAGGTGGTACCGTCCCTGGGCAAATGGGTCTGGGCTGTATATGAATGTTTAGCTGAGCAAGTCAATAACAGCATCACTTCAAGACCTCTGCTTCAGTTCCTGCCTTGAATTCTTATCTTGGTTTCCCTCTATGGATTACAAATCTAAGATGAAATAAACTGTCCCTTCCCCAAGTGGCTTTTGGTCAGTGGTGGTGGTGGTGGTGGTGGTGGTGGTGTGTGTGTGCTGGGAAAGCAGCTTTTGTTTTGTTTTTTCAAACAATGTCTCCGTATTAATGAGCTCATCCTGACTATCCTGGGACTCAGTATGTACAGCAGGCTGGCCTTGAACTCCCAGAGATCCACCTGCCTCTGCATCCTAAGTGCTGGAATTAAAGGAATGGCTACCATGCTCCGCTCCTTAAATGTTTTTACATGACCCTTTCCAGATTCCTGTCAGGAGGAGACACCTTTTTGCAGAGCAGTCAATACAGCTTCTGCTTCTAGTTGATGGATCTTAAAAGTGGTCTCATGGTGACATTGTCCCCACCTATATTTGCCGCAACACAGCCTTGTGAGTAAAACATAACTTCCAAGTTTTCTGTCCCTTCTGAGTAGTGGGAGCAGAGAATTGTTTCTCTTGCTGCGAGCAGGGATGAGCCTATTAACACAGCTAGTTCTTTCCTGAAGGCTCTGCCCCAGGTGAGAACCTTTTGTCATTCTCTGGACTCAGTGTGGCTTTGTCTCTGCAAACAGCTGCCCCATGTCCTCCAGACCTAGAAGGGCACGCAGCCTCTACCCTGAACCACCGAAGTCATGCACAAGAGGGGACTCGCTCCTCTTCCGCTCTGGTTTCTGCATACAACAACCTGATTCTAGACCTGTCCTGCTGTAGACCCTTCCCCCGAGTCCCTCCCCTGTCACTTTTGCAAACCCAATTTCCCCAAATCTCTAGCTGTGTTAGTTTGAATGAGCATGGCTCCCATAGGACTACTATGTTGACTACTTGGTCCCCAGTTGGTGAAACTTTGGGAAGGTGTGGCATGTGAGAGAAGGTATGGCAGGAGGTGTGGCCTCGTGTAGGGTGTGCTCTTGTGGGAGGAGTGTGGCCTTGTGTGTGGGGTGTGATCTTGTGGGAAGAGGTGTGGCCTTATGAGAGGGGGTGTGGCCTTGTGTGGGGATTGATCTTGTGGGAGAAGGTGTGGCCTTGTGAGAGGGGGTGTGGCCTTGTTGTGTGGTGTGATCTTGTGGGAGGGGTGTGGCTTTGTCGGAGGAGGCGTGGTCTTGTTGGAGGAAGTGTTGCCTTGTGGGAAGAGCTGTGTTACTGAGAATGAGCTTTAATATTTCAAAAGTTCGAGTCATTCACAGAATTTCTCTGTTTCACGGTTGAGTCTCAAGATGTGGGATCTTAGCTACCGCTCCAACAACAAGCCTGCCTATCTGCTGCCATGCTCTCCGCCATTTTGTGTGTGGACTCTAACCCTCTTAAACTATAAACACCCCCCCCCCCATAAACTCCCATAAGCTGCCTTGGTCATGGTATCTTATCACAGCAATGGGGAAAAACCAAAAAAACAAGACACCAGGATATTCGTTCCTGCTTGGGACAGGAAGACCAAGAAAATGGGCACATGTGGATCATGAACGTGACCTCTGGATTTTCCTGTGGAGATTGGGAAGGCCACACAGATTCTAGAACGAGTGCTCTCCCATGTTACCGGGAAATTTCCCTTCAGAGCTCTAGACCTCCACCCATGCATATAGATCCTCTTCAGACATGTTGGATGTTTTTATTTCTTTGTGCAATGACCAAACAATGCATTATCCTCCTTCGCGTGTCTGGTAAAGACAGAAGAGAAGCATGTATCTTTGTCAGGGATGTCAGGGACCCGAACAAAGCTGGAAAGGGACTCCTAGAGGGGCATACAGAAGAAGCAGCGGCCGGGTCTCCTCAGAAGGATGAAGTCCTGGGTTTCATGGAAAGTAATTATATCCTTGTCATCTCTACGACATTGAAGGTTCTTGGTCTCCTCCAGGAGCAGGTAGGGCTCCCTGGAGTCATAGCAGATCCTCCAGGATCAGGATGGGAGTTGTAGAATATTCCATCAGCAGCATTTCTCAGAGACAGGTATCTTCTCTAGAAAAAGAGTCCACAATTTAACGGTCCTGTTTGCTCCTCCCAGGCACTTACCATGGGCAACTTTGTAACCATCCTCCTCTCTTTCCAACAACCCTTCTTTCATGCTCTAACCATCCCCCTCCCTAAAGCTCCCCCTGGCCTCCACTCATCTTGGCACACTTTGTTCAGATTCAGTGAACTCTCTGGGATGTGGATACACTCTTCTGATTATAACTTCCTGTTTCTACTTGTAACTCTCCTGATCTCCATTTCTTCCCATCTACTTCTGACGTAAGACCGCTGTGATTCACCACCCCCTGCTTTCCCTAAGCAACTTGTTATATATCAGGTACTTACCACATAAATAAATAGCCCAGCAGAGAGTCCCATGACCACGATAACAGAGGCTAGGGTGATGAGAAAGATTTCCCAGGGCTTCAGGGATCCACTGGGCTTCACTTCCATCACTGGAGTCCCAGTGTGGTTGGAGGTAGTGTGTGTTCCAGTGGAAACTGTCAGGCTAGAGGAAGTGTGGGTGGCACTCAGGCTAGAGCTGGAACCTGTGCTGGTTCTGATGGAGGTCGAGTTGAGTGTAGAGACTGAGGCTATGCTAGGTCCAGAGGTGGTCGGGGTAGATGTAGATGCAAAGGCTATGCTGGTCCTAATGGAGGCTGAGGTGGATGTAGAAGCAGAAGCTTTGCTGGTCCTAATGGAGGCTGGGGTGAATGTAGAGGCAGAGGTTATGCTGGTCATAGTGGAGGTCAAGCTGAGTGAAGATGCAGAGGTCTTGCTGAGCCCAGTGGTGGTCGGGGTGGGTGAAGAAGAGGAGGCAGAGTTGGATGCAGTGGTGGTCAGGGTAGGTGTAGAGCCTGAGGCAGTGCTGAATGCAATGGTGGTCAGGGTGGGCACAGATCCTGAGGCACTTCTGGATGCAGTGGTGGTCTGGGTGGGTGTAGAGCCTGAGGCACTGCTGGATGCATTGGTGGTCGGGGTGGGTGTAGAGTCTGAGACAGTGCTGGATGCAGTGGTGGTCGAGGTGGGCTTAGAGTCTGAGGCACTGCTGGATGAAGCAGTGGTCGGGGTGGGTGAGGAGCCTGAGGCAGTGCTGGATTCAGTGGTGGTCAGGGTGGGGGTAGTACCTGAGGCAATGCTTGATGCAGTTGTGGTCGGGGTAGGTATAGAGCCTGAGGCAGTGCTAGATGCAGTGGTGGTAGGAGTGGGTGTAGATCTTGAGGCAGTGCCGGATGTAGTGGTGGTCTGGGTAGGTGTAGAGCCTGAGGCAGTGCTAGATGCAGTGGTGGTCAGGGTGGGGGTAGAGCCTGAGCCACTGCTGGATGCAGTGGTGGTCAGGGTGGGTGTAGAGCCTGAGCCAGTGCTGGATACAGTGGTGGTCGGGGTGGGTGTAGATCCTGAGGCAGAGCTGGATGCAGCGGTGGTCAGGGTAGGTGTAGAGCCTGAGGCAGTGCTGGATTCAGTGGTGGTCAGGGTGGGGGTAGAGCCTGAGCCACTTCTGGATGCAGTGGTGGTCAGGGTAGGTGTAGAGCCTGAGGCAGTGCTGGATACAGTGGTGGTCGGGGTGGGCGTAGATCCTGAGGCAGTGCTAGATGCAGTGGTGGTAGGAGTGGGTGTAGATCTTGAGGCAGTGCTGGATGTAGTGGTGGTCCGGGTAGGTGTAGAGCCTGAGGCAGTGCTGGATTCAGTGGTGGGCAGGGTGGGGGTAGAGCCTGAGCCACTGCTGGATGCAGTGGTGGTCAGGGTGGGTGTAGAGCCTGAGCCAGTGCTGGATACAGTGGTGGTCGGGTTGGGCGCAGATCCTGAGGCAGAGCTGGATGCAGTGGTGGTCAGGGTGGGTGAGGAGCCTGAGGCAGTGCTGGATGCAGTAGTGGTTGGGGTGGGCATAGATCCTGAGGCAGAGCTGGATGCAGTGGTGGTCAGGGTGGGTGTAGAGCCTGAGCCAGTGCTGGATACAGTGGTGGTCGGGGTGGGCATAGATCCTGAGGCAGAGCTGGATGCAGCGGTGGTCAGGGTAGGTATAGAGCCTGAGGCAGTGCTGGATTCAGTGGTGGTCAGGGTGGGGGTAGAGCCTGAGCCACTGCTAGATGCAGTGGTGGTCAGAGTGGGTGTAGAGCCTGATCCAGTGCTGGATACAGTGGTGGTCGGGTTGGGCGCAGATCCTGAGGCAGTGCTAGATGCAGTGGTGGTAGGGGTGGGTGTAGAGCCTGAGGCAGTGCTGGATGCAGCGGTGGTCAGGGTAGGAATAGAGCCTGAGGCAGTGCTGGATTCAGTGGTGGTCAGGGTGGGGGTAGAGCCTGAGCCAGTGCTGGATACAGTGGTGGTCGGGGTGGGCATAGATCCTGAGGCAGAGCTGGATGCAGTGGTGGTCAGGGTGGGTGAGGAGCCTGAGGCAGAGCTGGATGCAGTGGTGGTCAGGGTGGGCATAGATCCTGAGGCAGAGCTGGATGCAGTGGTGGTCAGGGTGGGTGAGGAGCCTGAGGCAGTGCTGGATGCAGTGGTGGTCGGGGTGGGCATAGATCCTGAGGCAGAGCTGGATGCAGTGGTGGTCAGGGTGGGTGAGGAGCCTGAGGCAGTGCTGGATGCAGTGGTGGTTAGGGTGGGTGTAGATCCTGAGGCAGTGCTAGATGCAGTGGTGGTCGGGGTGGGTGCTGATCCTGAGGCAGTGCTGGATGCAGTGGTGGTCGGGGTGGGTGTAGAGTCTGAGACAGTGCTGGATACAGTGGTGGTCAGAGTGGGTGTAGAGCCTGAGCCAGTGCTGGATACAGTGGTGGGCACAGATCCTGAGGCCTTGCTAGATGCAGTGGTGGTCGGGGTGGGTGTAGATCCTGAGGCAGTGCTGGATACAGGGGTGGTTGGGGTGGGTGAAGAGCCTGAGGCAGTGCTGGATGCAGGGGTGGTCGGGGTAGGTGTAGATCCTGAGGCAGTGCTTGATGGAGTGGTGGTCAGGGTGGGCGTAGATCCTGAGGCAGTGCTGGATGCAGTGGTGGTCGGAGTGGGTGTAGAGCCTGAGCCAGTGCTGGATACAGTGGTGGGCACAGATCTTGAGGCTTTGCTAGATGCAGTAGTGGTCGGGGTAGGTGTAGATCCTGAGGCAGTGCTGGATGCAGTGGTGGTCGTTGTGGGTGTAGAGCCTGAGGCAGTGCTGGATGCAGGGGTGGTCGGGGTGGACATAGATCCTGAGGCAGTGCTGGATGCAGTGGTGGTCAGGGTGGGCTTAGAGTCTGAGGCAATGCTGGATGCCTTGGTGGTCAGGGTGGGCATAGATCCTGAGGCAGTGCTAGATATAGTGGTGGTCGGGGTGGTTTCATAGTCTGTGGCTATGCTCTTCGTTTCTGATGAAGGATTTGAAGTTGTGGTGGAGGAAATATGGGCATAACCTATGGTATAACAGAAGTTTTTTCTGAATAAGACCATGATAAGTACCCAGGGCATACTTATATATTTGTTTTCTGCTTTCTCCTTTGTTAAATTCATTGCATGGGTGATTTTTTTCAGTGCTCCTCAGTGCTCCGTGCACACCACTCTTGATTATCTAATCAAGTTTTAGAAATATTGATGGTTTCCTTGTGCCCACAGAGGTCAGAAGAACGTGTTGGAATCCCTGGCACTGGAATTACAGAGGGTTCTTGGGAATGGGCCTTTGGTCCTGTGAAGAGCATCCCATATTCCAACCTACTGAGCCATCTCTCCAGCCCCACAGTGAATTTTTTTTCCATTTTTATTAGGTATTTAGCTCATTTACATTTCCAATGCTATACCAAAAGTCCCCCATACCCACCCACCCCCACTCCCCTACCTACCCACTCCCCCTTTTTGGCCCTGGCGTTCCCCTGTACTGGGGCATATAAAGTTTGCGTTTCTAATGGGCCTCTCTTTCCAGTGATGGCCGACTAGGCCATCTTTTGATACATATGCAGCTAGAGTCAAGAGCTCCGGGGTACTGGTTAGTTCATAATGTTGTTCCACCCAGAGGGTTGCAGATCCCTTTAGCTCCTTGGGTACTTTCTCTAGCTCCTTCATTGGGAGCCCCCCACAGTGAATTTTAGACCAGCCTAGCCTACATCAGACCATGTCTAAACAAACAAACAAACAAACAAACAAAAACTCTCAAGAAGCTAAACAAAATAAGAGCAATGATAACATCAAAAAGCAAGACTGAGTTTATCTGATAAACATTATTTTTTTAAAGATTTATTTATTTATTTATTTATTTATTATATGTAAGTACACTGTAGCTGTCTTCCGACACTCCAGAAGAGGGCGCCAGATCTCATTACCATGTGGTTGCTGGGAATCGAACTCAGGACCTTTGGAAGAATAGTCAATGCTCTTAACCGCTGAGCCATCTCTCCAGCCCATCTGATAAACATTCTATATTCTCACATTAACAAAATCTCAGTTTAAAAAAAAATACCAGAAAGGAATTGGAGGGCTGGGGCCCACCTTAGTGGTAAGCGTTTGCCAAATACAGATAAAGACCTGTCTTTGAACCTCAGCTTGAATGTGCAGACACTCATGTACAAACACACACACATACACACATACATAGACACATGCATAGACACACAGAGAGAAGGGGTGGGGGTGGAGAATTACCAGGTAACTGGATAAAAGTTTTATATAAGTGTGTGTTGTGTGGTGTGTGTAAACATTAATGTATTCTATTGCTGTTATAAAACCTCCCACAAAAGCAACCTGAAGGGAGGAAGGATTTATTCGGCTCACAATTCCAGGTCATGGTTCCTTCTTGGAGGTCAGCTAAGGATGACCCAAAGTAGACCAGGCAAGTGAAAAGGGTGGACTTGACTGGGAATGTCTTGAAGGATAAAATTAATGAATCAAAATATAGTTTGGAGAAGGGACTGGAAAGGTGGCTTGATGGTTAAGACCACTTATTGCTTTCAGGGGACCCAAGTTTGGCTCCCAACATCCATACGAGGCAACTACTTATAACATCCAACAGCCCTGTTCTGCTCTCCCCAGCTCTGCGCACACATGGCGCATGGATATGCAGGCAGACAATTTACATAAAGTAAACTGTTAGTTGGCTTGATTTTTGGTTCAAAATGATGAATTCCCCCCCAGGATTCCCACTTCCTGCTTCTGTGCAGGCAGAGCGTGGAGTGTTCATTGATGTCAGAACCAAAGCAAAAAACAGTCAAGGCTTTCAGGTTTTTGAGAGGGCTCACTCTGTACCAAGGTTGTCTTTGAACTGACCCACAATCCTCCTGCTTTAGCTTCCTCTGTGCTGAGATGACAGGTCCCCATGCTGAGAAACACTGAGGGGTTTCTTACCCACAACAGGAGCCCAGCTTTTATCATAACATATCAGAAGCCCCCTGGAAGAAGCCCAGTGAGGCTACAACCCGATGGGGTCTTTCACCTTTTGCTCTTCTGTAGAATCCAGAAGGTTCTTCCTGTCTACTTGAGACGGCCCCTCCTTCACAACCACCTCACACAGAGAGCCTTCCTTTAATTTTATGATCACTGTTGTCTTTAAAATTAGCTTGCCAATAGATCACCTATTATCCTCTGCCCATTGTTAAATTTTCATACAGTCCTACTAGGTAGGTAGCTCTGGCTGGCTGCTGAGACCTCAGGCATGAGGAACCATGCCCAGATCTACTTGTTTGATTTGAGTTGAGTTTTTTTGTTTTTTGTTTTTTCAATCTTTTGCTGAATTCCAAACCCAGGGTCTCCCACTTGCTGGGCAAGCACCCTGCCCACGAGCTACCTCTAGCTTCTTGTTTCATTCTATACTATGTTATTTCAAGACAGAGTCTTACCACGTTGACAAGGCTACTGTTGAACTTGCTTCATAGCCCAGATAAGCCTTGCCATTTTCCCACCTCAGGCTCCCTGGAGCTAGAATTATGGGCCTGTGCTCCCCTCCCCCCACCCCCCCACCCCCGCCCCCAGTTAGCATTTTAGATCCTATTCTTCTTGATCTAAGATCAGCTTAAGGTGATTTAGAATTAGGGTTACAGACCGGAGAGAAATGACCCTAAAAAAAAAAGCCAGTCAAGTCACAGGCTGGAGAGATGGCTCAGTGGTTAAGAGCACTGACTGCTCTTCCAGAGGTCCCGAGTTCAATTCCCAGCAACCACATGGTGGCTTACAACCATCTGTAATGGGATTGGATGTCCTCTTCTGGTGTGTCTGATGACAGCTACAGTGTACTCATATACATAAAATAAATAATTCTTTTAAAAAAAAACCCATTAAGTCTTCTCAATATTTAAACACCTAGCCTACACCACACAGGTTATCCTCGTTCACAGATGCATACACCAAGGCCTGGGAAAGCCAGTCCCACACAGCGTGCTTAGTAAGTGGAGCCATGGCTTAGGCTGTAGGCAATGTGAGACCAGAGACTACGGTGTCCATTGCTGGTTCCTGGGCAGTGATACACCATTGCCCTGACTAGATAAAAGGATGGCTCTTTGTGGAGAAAACTGGAGCTTGTCCCAACGTCTCCCACCTCCTCAGAAGCAGCCAGACCATCCGAGTTTAGATAAAAATCACTCACCACTTCCTAAAAGCAGGATCTGCAAAAGCAGCCAGCACCAGAGGCTGCTTCTCCTCTGCATCTTCCTCTGCCTCCCTGTGACTGGCAGGCAAAGACACCTGGATCCCAAAATGTGGCCAAGTTCTAGAGAGTTCTTGAGAAAGAGGAGGTAAAGATGGGCTCCCAAGAGCTCCGTTCTTCTAAGGGCTTTGCGCCTGGGAAGGAGGCGGTCAGATGCCTGAGATGTTAAGTGTCCTCCGCACTGGGCTGTCACCTTGTTCTCATCACTGAAGTGTGGCTGATACCTTTATAGGTTCCTGTGGGCTAGGGAGAGGCTGGGCTCTTGTCTTGACAGACTGCCAAGTGTGAGCATGTAAGGAAACAGTACTGAGTCTGGGAAGGCAACGGCCTAGGGGTCAAGGGGATGGTACTTAGGCAAAGAATGGCATGATCACACTGCGCTGGGTTGAAACAGGAAGAGAAAAAGGAAAGAGGATCAAGATTGTCAGAGGCAAAGGATCCGCCCCTGAGGCAGGGATGGGGTCAGAAACCTGTTCTAGCTCATTTGTTTCCTGGTCAAGAAATTCTGTGGTTTGACGTTAGCAGAGAAAAAGTCCTAAGGATCTCAGCTGAAGGGCAGGACCCTATGTCACCGAAGCAAATGAAAACATAAGATTTGAAAGGGAGCCATGGGTAGGGAACGGGGCGCCTGGATAGTAGGCATGTGGTACACTCTGGCTCACACTGAATCAACCGAGGAAGAGAGAAGACCCAGGGTCAGCCGAGCCATCTTTGTGTTCTGTCTTTGTCCGTTTTCTGTTGTTATCACAAAGGACTCATCTTAGTTTGATCTCTGTTGCTGTGACAAAACAGTCTGACCAAAAGCAATTTAGGGAGAGAAAGATTGATTGATTGATTGATTGATTGATTGATTGTAAGCCTGGTAGGCTTACACTTCCAGGTCACAGCCTACCACTGAGGGAAGTCAGAAAAGAGATACAAGGAGGAGCTTGAGGCAGAAACCATGAAACAGAAACAGAAAGGCTGTGTTTTCTCTCTCACTCTTTAGCTCCCTTGCTGGCTCATGTTCAGCTAGCTTCCATATACAGTGAAAGACCATCTACATAGGGATAGTGCTGCCCACAGTGGCTGGACCCTTCTGTATCAACAATCAAGATATCCTACAGGTATACCTTTAGGCCAATATACTCCAGGTAATTCCTCCATCCAGACTTCTCTCAGATGATGCTAGGCTGTGTCAAGTTGACAATTACTATTAATTGGGGCAATGGCTGAAACTGGAGGCTTAAAAACAAAAAAGTTGCTTTAGCTCATATTTTAGGAGTCTTAAAAACCAAGATCAGACAGCCCCCAATGCTTGGCTCTGGTGAAAGCTATTCATTGGAACATGATGGTCGATGTCATGGTGGGTGATGTCATGGTGGGTGATGTCATGGTGGGTGATGTCATGGTGGATGATGTCATGGTGGGTGATGTCATGGTGGATGATGTCATGGTGGATGATGTCATGGCAGAAGCTCTTGTGAGTGGAATGAATCACATAGTTGAGATAATGAAGAAAGGGTTTTTAGGAATATACTAGGTTCTCTGATCCTTCCCTGTTCTCTCCAGACCGAGAAAGCCCCAATCATGAAGAAAGCATCAACCCTCCTCGAAGTGCCAGTCACCTCCCCCTAGACCTCTTGACTCTCAACCATGGATGTGCCCCTCCATTGGAGATTTCCCACCTAGGACCCTCCTCACCTTTCCCAACAAGGCATTTTTCCATAGTATACACCATGGTAAGTCACAGGCTCTGCTTTCGGCATCTGAGTTTAATGGAAGACAAACAGTCTGAATCCTCTATGAGCATTGAGTTTGGTCTGGACACTTGGATGTTGCCAGCTCAGAGCACACATGGTCAGCTAAATGAGTGTGAGTGGACAGATCCAAATGAGCAGAGGGTTTTGGGGGACATGGGGAAGGGATACCACATGCCAGGATGACAGATGCCACTGGTTAGTCAGCCTGTGAGAGGGGAGAAACTCAAGCAAGAGGAAACGTTTCTGCCTGTCAGTATGCAGGTGAGTGGACATTTTTCATGAATAAGACCTGTTGTGAGAAAGCTGGCAGGTATCTGGAGATGTGAAACAGATTGGAACAAATGGGTCTGAGACAGGAAGGGACGTGGCGCGCTGCATAAGACTCAGAGGTGAGTACCAGTGTGGCCATGATGGGCCTCTCCTGAAACTAAGACAAGAGGCTCCAGTCTTCCAGCAGCCCTTGTTCTAAAACTGGTAGCTCTCTAAGAAACAGACCTTGCCAGCCCAATCCAGACTCAGCCGGAAGTGGGGATCTTGGATGCAAATTCAGAGTTTTGATTTGGCTACTTTGCAAAAGTCGTACTGTGTGTACTGATCAGAATCTAAATGTAACTAATCTCTCTACTCGTCCTCAAAGCAGGAAGCTCGGAACACTTTATTAATTCCCATGACTCATCTTTCAGGTCACGCACTAATGCCATAAGCACTTTCATTCTGTCTTCTGTGGTCTGGGAATTTGCTTTCTGAGATGGGGGTTTGCTGTGTAGCCCAGGTTGGCCTCAAACTACAGACCCCGATCCCCTCTTTAGTCTCCCCAGTGCTAGACATAGATACACCATTAGATCCAACAATTGCTTTTCCTTTTGTGTCTGTGTAGTGCTTGGGATGGAACCCTGAGCCTTCTGCACACCAGACAGACCTCCCACCACCACAGAGCTACCTGGCTTTAATTTTACTTTATTCTTTTTCCTTCATGAGAGGCAACATTACTGGCTTATGTGCCATCAGCTGAACATTGTCACACAGCTGAACATTGTCATACAGCTGAACATTGTCATACAGAAGAGAAACTGAGGAAAACAACTTGGTCAATCTAACTGGGTGTGATAGCACATGCCTGGAATACCAGGACTCGGGAGGGGGAAGCAGAGAATATGGGGTTCAAAACCAGCCTCAGATACACAGTAAGTTCAAAGTCAATCTAGGCTACCTGAAACCCTGTCTCAATAAACACATCTAACCCCCACCCCTCAAAAAAACAAAACAAAACAAAACAAAAAACCCTAAAGCTGACCCTAAAGCTGCCCATGGATGTTTGTGGGCAGCTATGAAGCCATGACATACACATTTAAACCCATTTGCTTCTACAGTTAATGGTTTTTTTAAATTAAATTTTATTTATTATATGTAAGTACACTAGCTGTCCTCAGACACCAGAAGAGAGAATCAGGTCTTGTTACAGATGGTTGTGAGCCACCATGTGGTTGCTGGAATTTGAACTCAGGACCTCCAGAAGAGCAGTCAGTGCTCTTAACCACTGAGCCATCTCTCCAGCCCCCAGTTAATGTTTCTAACAGTGAAAGTCTTTATGGACCTGAGCCAGCTTGATTTTGTTTGTTTCCTCCTTGGCTCTCTCTCCTGTTGTCTTTCTACACTTAAGATATCTGACACTGTGTGGATTTCCCTGAGAATATCGACGGTAAACGTTCTCTGAAAGCCGAGCTGAAGGAATGGCCTTCCTCAGAGAGCACACACATGTTTTCCCTAGCACACACAGGCATGGCCATTGGAGGATTCTTTAAAGGATAGCCTTAGAGATTCACAGAGATTCGCAGAGATCTCCCGGCTTCTGCCTCGTGAGTGATGTGAGTAAAGGCATGAACCACCACACCTGGTCCCATCTTCTCCTCTTAAAAACAAAAACAAAAACAAAAAAACAAAAAACAATTTTATGTCATGCATGGTGGTATGCCTCTTTAATCCCGGCACTCAGGAAGCAGAGATAGGAGGATATCAGTGAGTTCAAAGCCAACCTCGCCTAAAAATCAAGTTCCAGGACAGCCAGGATTACAAAGAGAGACCCTGTTTCAAAGAACAACACTTATTGGTGTGGGGTGGTGCAGAAAAGGGTACTGGATCCCTGGGGTTGAGTTGCCTCTGTGGGTACTGGGTATTGAATTCATGTCTCTGGGAGAACAACAAATGCTTTTAACCTAGCTGAGTCTGTTGCTTTTATTTTTTATTTTTAAAACACCCTTTGTAGGAGTTGAAGAGATGACTTAGAAATTAAGAACACTGTCTGTCCTCCCAAAGGACTCGGGTTAGGATCCTAACATCCACAAGATAGCTCACAGACAATTATGACTCCAGTTGCAGGGGATCCAGGATCCTCGTCTGGATCCTGGGGTACTTCACTCATGTGGTGTATTTGCAGGCAAGACACAAATATAAAATCAAAATAAATACTGAGTTTCTGCATGGTAAGTGGGCATGCGTGGGAACGGGAACATTACTGGTGCTACAGAGTATGGAGAGCATGCTGGGGTGGGGGTGGGGGGTGTGGAAGGCTTTGATCCCAGCCCAAGTCATCTAAGGACCAGCCATGGCTTATACCTTTAATCCTAGCACTTGGGAGGCAGACCCAGGTAGATCTTTGTGAGTTTAAGATCAGCCTTGCCTGTGTAGTGAGTTCCAGACCAGACAGTGCTACATGTGAGACCCTTTTTCAAAGAAATCAATGGCAATAAATAAACAAATTCCAAGTCTTTTATGTAAGATTTCTCGACTTTAGGAGGCTGAGCCTCCAGTGTCTTGGGACTAGGGTCTTGCGAGTGACCTTCAGTGTGTGACGCCAGCTGAAAGTCATATTAAATACGGTTGAATGTACTGTTTGTTTTTACAGGCATGTGTTTCTTACCCTTCCCTGTACCATACCAAGAGACAGGCAATTTTACTTGTATTTCCTCCTAGGAGGGATGAATTTCATTTTAGTTTATATTTGCAGGGCGGGTTCTAGATTTGAGTGAGGACCCACTCCTAGACAGGCCACCTGGACTGGTCCACGAAGCTTAAAATAACTTAAGCTCAAATTCTATGGGTTTCTTTTTGCTTCCTTGTTCTTCTTTAATGTTTTATGTCAATCCAGGTTTGTTTGTTTATCTAGGGTCACTTTACATTGCCCTCAAATTCCTGTCCCTCCAGCTACAGCCCCTGGGTGCTAGCTTTATAGGTGTGTGTCACCATGGCTGGCTCAGTCTCCTTTTACCTTGGGCACTGTTGGCTCTCCTGCCAACTCCACATTCCCTGGAGACCTACCAGCCATCTCTTCTCCTTCAGGATATTTTCAGAGAGGACCCCCCACTCCATTACATAGTATTGTTTCATTCTGTTGCTATGACAAAACACCCTGACCAAAAGCAACTTAGCAGAGGAAAGAGTTTATTCAGTGTACAGCTCCAGGTTACAGCCAATCATGGAGGGAAGTCGAGGCAGGAACGGGAAGGTAGGCCTACATGAGACTGTGTGGTTTTGAAGGCAACTGAGTCTATGTCGCAGTCTAGAGCTACACCTACCTGAACCACAGCCCTGTTCACTCTAGAGCATTCAAGATATACGAAGATATATTGCAGCTCAGCGGGCAAACGTGCCAGCTGCTGAGCCTGAGGACTGGCATTTAATCCCCAAGACTGGAATGGTAGAAGGAAAGAATGTTACTTCTCCAAGTTTTCCTCCGACCTCCGTGTCCGAGCCATGGCGCATGCATCCCACCTCCTGCAGTCAGTAAATGCATGTAATAAAAACTTATAAAAAATTAATTTTGCTGGGCAGTGGTGGCACACGACTTTAATCCCAGCACTTGGGAGGCAGAGGCAGGTGGATTTCTGAGTTTGAGGCCAGTCGTCTGGTCTACAGAGTGAGTTCCAGGACAGCCAGGGCTACACAGAGAAACCCTGTCTCAAAAAAAAATTATATAAATGTCACCAAAAATCTATTTGGACACTAAAATGATGCTTTTTCTCTTTTTCCACATATTCTCACTTACTTGCAAAAACTCAGTCCTATAACACACATAGCAACTGAAACTAGAGAACTGTGGGAGAGGGGTGAAATATCCGGCTGGTCTGACCCTGTTTGTGGGGTGTATGTCTGATGGCTATTCCCAGTTGTCTATATCTGGAGTGAACAGCAAACCAGAAATGGAGGGCACACCTGTGATCCAGATCTTGATGCTGAAAGACAACAGGCTTTTGATCCTGATCTTGAGCCACAGTGGCCATGAAAAACTTAGGCTCGGGCATGCCTTTAATCCCAGGAGACATAGGCAAGCAGATCTCTGAGTTCAAGGCCAGCCTGGGACAGAGCAAGTTCTAAGTAAGGAATAGCTTAGGTCCCAGAGTGGTGGTACACACCTTTAATCTGGGCCACACCTTCTGCTGGAGACCTAAGAACAATGGAAGAAGGAAGATTCTCTTCTTTGCCTGCTTGCATTTACTTGCCAGCACATCTGTTGGAACCTTTGTCTTCAGGATTCCAGCTTGTAGAAGACAGCTGAAACACCTAGCCTCGTGGGACTGAGCAACTACTAGATTCTTGGGTTTCCCATTTACAGCTGCCCATTGCTGGGTTAGCTGGATTGCAGCCTGTAAATCATTCCAACAGATTCCCTTAATTTATATAGAGAGATCCCATATGTTCTGTGACTCTAGGGAACCCTGACTAAATACACTGTGTGTATTGATACTGGCCCTATTATAAGGGAAATCATCCGGTCTTTGAGAAAGGTATTCAGTTAGTGGAAGGACTGTCTGGTCCTTCTCATCTGAGGACTATGTTGGGGATGCTGTGTCCAGGATAGAGGTGTTTGGAGCTGTTGAGGTTATTCATGGAGTCTCTTTCAGAAGTCATGATAGGTAACAGAAGCAGTGGTGGCTCTATCAGGTGCTCTAGTTTCTGTGGAGGACACTGCCATTGTCCAGGGTCTCTAGTAAAAGCTTTAGTAGCCTCAGAACCTGAACTGGAGCAGAGATGCTGCAGAGGAAGACTTGCCGGTATTCGGAGTGGTGGGGACACTAACTAGGGTTCTTTCAGAGACAGTGGTGGCCTCAGGAAGTGTGCCGGAGACCCTCATTGGCACAGACATTGCGGTGGAGGATATGATATAGATGGAAGCTGTTGAAGCTGCTATGGTCTCACATCGTGTAGTGGAAGCCTGGTGGGCGTGTACCAAGGTGATTCTGGAGGGTGTGGAAGGCAAGGAGACACCAGACACCGTGGCAGTGAAGGAGGTGATCACGAGTGGTTTTACAAAGGCCCTGTAGATTCAGTTTCAATGGGCAGTTTCAGAGCTTTAGGGCAGGAGGAATCCCTAGTGGGATGGGAGGATTGACTAGTGTTAGCATTCTGTCTAAACTCCACCCCACAGTTACCTGGCAACAGCCAGGTAGGCCTGACCCACTATAAAAGGTGCTGCTTGCTCCCTCCTCCTCCCTTGCACTTCCCTTCTTGCTCCCACTCTGTCCCCTCCCCCCTCCCCCCTTTCTCCACATGCTCATGGCTGGTCTTTACTTCTTTACTTTCTCTCATTCTCTCTCTCTCTCTCTCTCTCTCTCTCTCTTTCTCTGCCTCTACTAACTACCCTCTTAACTCCCCTCTCCACGCCCTGAATAAACTCTATTCTATACTCTACCATCGTTGTGTGGCTGATCCCTCAGGGGGAAGGGAGGCCTTGGCAAGGACCTACTGAAATACCCCCTTCCCCCATACTTAACTATACCTCCATGGAACAGATCTCCCTTCTCTTTATCCTTTTATAAACACATCAACTGGTATCCGTGGAAACACAGCCCTGAGAATAGGTAGTTTTATGCATTTGGCTTGGCTGTGGGAGAGAAATCCAGGCTGCCCCATCTGTGATGGAGGCAGAAACTGACCTAGCAGATCTTATGCAGGGAGAATGGAGCCCAGCTCTGCTCTGAAAAGGAAGTCCAGGATCCACCCACCAGGTGGAGCCTCGGGAGAAGGAAAAGCTGCAGCTTGCTAACTAGCCCAGGCTCTGGGACCTGCCCTCTGGGTTGTGAGCACTCCAGGTTCCTGCCATGACCTCCAGGAGGCACAGGGACACAGGCATGCAGAAAGCAAGTGCATTCCCTGCAGAGCTGCTCATCAGTTAGCTATGCTTCAAGTGGGCCCAGCCCTGAGCTCATTAAAGGACTTCCCTGTGGGTTTCAGGGTAATAATTAGCAAACAGAGACAAGATGGTTAGACTCTAGAGGAAAGGTTGCTGTTATTATTACTACTACTATTATTGTCGTGGTCTAGTTGGAGGAATTCAGGGTCAGGAGTGGGCTAAGGGCTTTAGCATCCATCCTAGGGTACTCCCTGTACATAGCTATGCTGAGTCACACCGACCTGAACAACTGAAAATCACACACCTTCTTTTCTCCCAGAAGTCCCAACCTAGCATGGACGTCACGAGGGGTCTAAGTCTGGGGTCCCTCCGGCCCCTGAGATACTTCATCTCTGAAGCCCAGCTCCATCCTGCCCTCAGCAGAGCCTGTCACCTGATGGGACATCCAGAGAGTCCTTCTGGCCCGAAGCAACCCAGACAGTTTGAGATCATCCATGACAGGGCAGGGACTACTGAGGAGAGAGAAAAAGTAGAAATGATGGCCTCGTGACCCTGCTGCCTGGTTAAGGCTGGAGTCTGGCCGGAAGGCCTGTGACGCACTGGAATGCCTTCTCAGGCACCTTTCTCCAGGGTCAGTGGACATCAAGTCTCTGTGGATGATGGGTGAGGTTCTGTGGGACTCATGGTTTTGGTATCTTAACAGAGAGACATGGCTGCTTATAAATATTGATTTCATTATCCAGGTTATTTACTCTGCACAGCACTTCCTGTGATGACTCTTGTGGAAGTCTTCTAGCGTTCCTGCATTTGTGTCCCAGGCGAGAACATTGCCCTATGTGTGTGTGTGTGTGTGTTTTTTTTTTTCTGTGTGTATGTCAACACACTATATATAATGGATGTTTAATAATGCGGTGTATGGGGCTGGAGAGATGGCCCAACAGTTAATAGCATGCACTGCTCTTCAGAGACCTAAGTTTGGGTTCCAACACTGGGTAGCTCAGGACCAATTGTAACTCTGGCATCAGAAGAATCTGTCACCCTCTACTGGCCTCTGAGGGTAATTGCATATGTGCAGGCGGGCAAGGACACACACACACACACACACACACACACACACACACACACACACAGAGCTTTCTTATCAAGTCCGAATTCCCCACCCTCCTCATTTTGGCCCCATGCAAATAAATCCACAGTGAACTGACCTGAGCTTTTGCCTAAACCCAGAAACCTTTTAGAAAGAATAGAATTTCTGTCTCCGCTCTCTCTGGCCCTTCAAAGAACTCCTTAGTCCTGTCCTCCAACCTTTTCTGTCCAAGGTTACCCATAAGACCACAGAGCCAGGGACCTGAGTTAGTTCTCTGAGAATCCACACAGTCCACACTTTAGAAATACATCATGCTTTATTACAGAAGCCCAGCAGAGGGCGCCTGTCCTCTATCCACTTCCTCCCCGCTCCTCGTCTTGCGCACCAGATAAAGAAACGGGTTAAATTGGAAAGAAAATCTTCCAAGCACACATAGATGAACCGCCTGTGAGAAGGAAAGTCAGAACATGGTGGAGAGCGAGGAGAGGGGATGTGGGCTGAGTGACGACGGTGACTCCCGCAAGTTGAAGCCAGCACGCGCTTTCGGTAAAGATGGAGAAATGCCAAGTGCTGAGAAGATGCACCACCGGGGAAGGCTGGGGATGAGGCTTAGTGGATGAGACTGCAGGCAAACATAAACCCCCGTGTGTACCCACCCACGGACAGAAAACCCACCACAGACATCCAGAAAAACCAAGAGACTCACGAGGAAAAGGGAAGAGCTATGCGTGGGGTGGAGGAATTTGTAACCTTTTGCAGGGTAGGGGTTCTCTCCCTCTCTCTCTCTCTCTCTCTCTCTCTCTCTCTCTCTCTCTCTCTCTCTCTCTCTCTCTCCAGGCAGAAGAGAGAGTAGAGAAGAAAATAGTTCAATCTTCCTTTATTTTGGGGCCCTTTTTAAAAACTAAAAACAATTTAAACATATCTGGTATCTCAAGAATTCAGAAGTGTGTGCATCTTAGGTAGGGGTGGACATAATTACTATAAATCAGTTTTTAAACCTGAGCACCTGTCTTCACTCCTCCTGGGACCCAGGGTCCTACTAGTCTTTGGAATGTGGAGGTGCTGATGCCTCACCAAGCCACGCCCTTTCCTGTACTGGTCCCGCCCCTGCTGTCCATCAATGCTATTCTTACATCACTTTCTATGGAGAGTACTTGAGTTATTCTTTCTTCTCTCTCCTCCAAATGTTCGTCTGTTGCCCTTACCGCCTTGTTCCTCAGCTAGTCAGTTAGGAGCATGGCCGATGGGGGCTACAGCTTTTGTCTGTTAGTTTTTGCTGCCCTTTCTGAGTTCATGAACTCGGAATCTAATGCATCTTCCAGGAAAGGGGCTAAGCCTGGAAGGTCTGGGGATGCAGGTCTCGCGGTCATGGTGGGGAAGGGATCTGGTTTATATTCAAATTCTGCTGCTCCATCAGGTAGACTGGGTAGGAATTGCGGCTCCCTTTGTCTTCAGGCTCGGGCTCGGGCTCCTCTGAGTTCTGGGTCAGTACATGGCGTGCTCGTGATGCACAGGAGACCTGAGGTGACAGACAGAGGAGTAAGACCATTGCCAGCAGTCCAATTCCCTCAACCACCCTCAGGGCTTTTCTCCATAATTCTGTGCCATTGTCCTTCTCCTTCCCCGAGATTCTATCCAAGCTTTGGTCCATATTCCAAACCTGGGTCAAATACAGAGTCCTAGATTTCACCTACAACCCACTTCTGCCCTGGTCCCCTTGTCTTGGTATCCCCGCCTTCACTCCCAAGACTATTACCAAATCCCCAGATTTCTCTCTCAGACCCATATTCCACTGCAGCTCATTATTCTCTCTAACTTCTAATCATTCGTCAATCCCCATCTCTTGTGTCTCCCTGCCGCCCCCCCACCCCCAGTCCCACTGCCCTTACCAAAAGGATCAGGCCAATGAAAACCAGCAGGATAATCACAGCCATAAGGATCACAATAACTATAGCCCACACAGGGAATGAATTATTCTCCCCTGTTTCCCCAGCAGCATGGAGGCCTCCAGGCAAGCTGTGGGTGCTCTGCTGGGGGTAGTGAGCTTCTGAAGTGCTGAGTCCCAGGTCCGTTCTGGATGTCAAAGAGCCAACTGTCCCTTGGTGCATGGTCTCCGTTTTATGGACATGAGAAGGGACAGTAGATGACTTGTCTTCTGTGGCTTTGGCTGGTTGTGTGGTCTCCAAGAATACTGGTGTTCTCTCAGAGGTTCTTGTGGCTCTTACAGTCTTAGTGGCTACTATGGTTTTCCTCTGGAATACGGTGGGACTCGCTGTGGGTTTTGTAGCTTTCTCGGTAGATGGTGTGGACTTTGCTGAGACCGGTATCGTATTTTCACTGGCCGATGTGGTATGATGTTTTATGGGAAGCACCTGGGCTTGCGAGCTACTCTCACTAGCTGGGCTGGTCTTTCCTTCATACTTGGTGAATGTTGATTGGGTTCTTGTGATCTCACTAGCTGATGTGGCCTCTTTAATGTGTTCTGTAGTTATCTGGACAGACTTGTCTGAGGCAAACGGAATTGTGTGATGTTCAGGTCCTGATGTTGTTAGAGTCTTTAGGGTGTTGTATGAGGTCCTTGGGGTTTCTGTGGCATACACTGGGGAAGAACTTTGTCTAATGAGCTCTGAGACATGGAAAGTTGTGGGCTTCTGTGAGGTGGTCCTTAAGCTGGCACTGGCCCCCATGGGACTCACTCTCGTACCTGATTTCGTCGTTAAGCTGGTTCGCCTTGTTGAAGGCATACAGCTTGTGTTTCTCCTGGGTGCTGAGGTCAAACGTTTTCCATCTGACCCGTTCTCTGAGGTAGTGGATCTGGGGTCGTCAGCCGAGCGCTCATTCCTGGCCATTAGGTGTTTTCCTTGACTGCTGAGATCCTTCTCTGAAGCCGGAGGCATTTCATGACGGACAGTGGTGTTTCCATAGTCTGCGGCTTTGGCGTTGTCTAGAGGTGTGTGCACTGGTTTGACAAGGCGAGTGGTGTTGCACTGGTTTTTGGCCTTCTGGGTTGCTGTAGCCTCAGGGAGGTCTGGAGGATGTTGCCTTGAGGTTTTTTGGTCAGAAGAGGCTCTATGAGTAAGACCCTGAGTAAGAGGGAGTAAGTGATCGAATTTTGGAGGTTCGCCAGTCTTTTGAAGTTCTTGAAATGTGTTAGCACCTGTGGAGAGAGAGAGAGAGAGAGAGAGATAAGGAACTTCCCTAATTTCTTGCCTGCCTCTGTACTAGGCATCCCTGGATGCACAGCTGTCGCCTCAGGAAGGCTCATTAGAATATCACACTGCTCAACCCCATCCTCCCCTTTAGATGCCGAACTTTTGCTTGAACTGTACTTTCAGCGGGGAAAAATGTATACCCCTCTCCTTTCCACGTGCATTCCTCAGATTTCCTCTCAGCCTTCTGGCATCTTTCCTGGTTCTAAGACGAGAAGACCTAGTGTCATCTCTCATTGGTCGTTACAATCTCCTGTGGGCAGTACTTAGACTACTACGGTCCTCCCATTGGCTGATGCACTGTCAATCAAAACCATCTTTACGCTCACCTTCCAATCACCTTTCAGCTGCTTGTGTGCCTGTTACTAGTGACTTCTTCCCCCCAACCCCCACTCCCGCCCCTTATCCAACTAGAAGTTTTTCAGAGCCGGGGTTGACTGGTATTCTGTTGTTGGACGTTCCTTTAGGGTTTATAAATTCATAGACTAGAACTCCCTTTGCTTGGAAGAACTGAGAGGAGTTAAATTCATATCAGAGCCGTTTGTCTTTCTGTAATATCCTGGGTCTGACCCAAACATGACGTGATGTGAGAAACAGAGACAAACTCCTAGCAGAACTCAAGCAGAGAGGTTGTGAGAAGAGGAGAAGACAGAAGATGGTTAGGGAGAAAGACGGAAACTTCCATCCTGGTGGGTGACAGAGTTTGGTCTGAGTGGAGGGAGGTGAATACAGTAGTTCAGCCTGTGTTGTCTACCCCATTGGGTCCCCTTCTTTGTAGATATGTCTGGGAATAGATGACGGTGATTTCTTTTGACGGAAAAGGGTCTCTCCTTGCCAGGTCCTGACGGTGGTGAGCCAGGCAGCTGGATTGTGGGAGGGGTTCTGTTTAGGGACAGGGTGTGAAGGAAAACACCTTTATCAGTGGACAGATACGGGCCTTAATTCAGTGAAAGAAAAAAAACAAAACAAAACACCTAGATAGGAACAGAGGATGTGTTTCCGAATCTGGCCTGAAGAATGAGAACTGGGAGGTTGCCAGGAAGTAGACTTGTAACTGAAACTGTCAACACTGTCAGCTCAAGGTGGCACCTAGAATCTGGACCCATTCCTAGTGGTGGGAAACTGAGATCCACCCACCTTTCCACTGATGAGAACAGGGCTGGGTATTCAGGCCTAGAGAGAACCATGGGAAGATCTGACAAGGGCTTGAGGAGAATAGAGAAGCCGGTGCCCCAGAGGGAAACTGAGTTTTCAGCTGCCAGGGGCAAGGCTCCCTGTCACTCCATTCTCCTCTTCCCTTGACAGAAGTTTCCTCTCAGTTGTTGGGAGCACCATTGTCCAGGTGCCGGAGTAGATCTAGACTGCCCCCAAAGGGGTTAAATGCTTAATCCCCAACTTGGCACCGTGATGGAACCTTCAGTGGGTGGAAGTTGGGTTACTGGAGCATACCCTTGAAGGGACCATTAGGAGGCCAGCTCCTTTCTCTGCCTTTTTCTTGATCAATCAATCGGTGACTGGCTTTCTTTGCCCGCCCATACATTCCTATCTGAATGGGCTGCACCAGGGCTAACAGTCATGGATATACTCATCAAAAACTATGACCTCAAACAAAACTTTCATCTTCAGAATTCGATAATCACAGGTACTTGGTTACAGTTACAGAAAGCTAATGCAGTAAGTCAAGCATTTGAATTCTTTCTTTCTTTCTTTCTTTCTTTCTTTCTTTCTTTCTTTCTTTCTTTTTCGAGACAGGATTTCTCTGTATAGCCCTGGCTGTCCTGGAACTCACTTTGTAGACCAGGCTGGCCTCAAACTCAGAAATCTGCCTGCCTCTGCCTCCCGAGTGCTGGGATTAAAGGCGTGTGATTTCTTCCTAGAGACATTCTTTCATGATTAGGCTTCCACACCTCACCAGGCTCTTAGAAGCTGTGAGTCTCCTGCATTTTTCCATCGATGAAACTAGAACCTTGCAGAAAAAGTGGCCAGCCCTTAGCAATAGCACTGGTAACTCTCGTTGAGTATTTCCTGAAAGCCTCATCTATTTGTCTCAAGAACCTCTTGAGGGTGAGAATTATTTTCTGTTCTCCCAACTTTTAGACCCAAGGAAACAAGGTTCAGAGTGGTTAAGTAATCTCAGGGACACCCAGCAAGGGAGAGGGGGGGTCAGAGCATATCAAGTCAAATCAAGATTCAAGGCCAGCCTGGTCTCTTGAGGAGGGGGAAGGGCCCTCAAGCAGCTCTTGTGACCCAGTTTGACATAGAAATCCCAAAAGGGAAGAGAAAAACCACAGAAGTAGGGCTGTCTAAAGCTATGAGGACGGTCTAGAGACATAGCTCAGTAGTTAAGAGCACTGACTGCTCTTCCAGAGGTCCTGAATTCAATTCCCAGCAACCACATGGTGGCTCACAACCATCCTTAATGAGACCTGACTCCCTCTTCTGGTGTGACTGAAGACAGCGACAGGACAGTGAACTCACATACATACAATAAATAAATCAGTCTTTTAAAAGAGAGAGAGAGAGAGAAAGAGAGAGAGAGAGAGAGAGAGAGAGAGAGAAGAAAAAAGACTTTAGAATGCACACTGCCTTCCACTATGTACATTAAGGAAAAAAGGAAAAGAGAAAAAACAACAAATTTACTTGTGACTCCCAAAGGTTGAAAGACCCAGGAGTGACATCTCCTGTGTTAACGAGTGATGTCGCAAGGTACACAATTTAATCTGTGTATATGATTTAATCTGTGTGCACGATTTAATCTGTGTGCACGATTTAATGCTGTGTGCAGGATTTAATGCTGTGTGCAGGCTCTGGACCTCTGCACCAACCTGCCTCTGGGGGCAAACAGGTATCATGGACAGACGCTGAGCCACACCAGAACAGTGTTCCAGGGGCTTCACCCACCCTGGGTGACCTCTTCTCTCCCTCCCTTGACTTCTTTCTCTGCTAAACCCAGACATATGCCCAGCCCTGGCTCACAGCCCATACTTTGTCCTCATTACATGTTACCAACTCGCTCAGATGTACCTGTGAACCCCGAATCTTCTCCCTGCATTCTGCCCCTCTCCTACTCCCACCCCCACCCCCCTCCCCGCTGCCATGCTCCAAGAGCCCTCCCTGACCACGCCCCTTACTCCTGCCGAATCCTGCCTTCTGTCCTGATGAAAATCTCCAGGTGACTATAGCGAGCTTTCTCCTGTGTTCTAATGCACGAGCTTTCTCCTCTGCGACCCTACAGATCTGTTCTGCTTGTGCAGCAGCTTGGCACCAGGTAGACCTCCGCTGACGCGGGGAAAGAGGAGCAGGTAAGTTCAGAGACAGGGAAGCTGAGACTTCAGGGAGCTTCAGCTCCCTGGGTAGGAGGAGCATGGATTTCAAGTCGGGATACCAACAGAGTCCTCTGTAAAATAAAGGCTGTCAGAGGCACTGAAAGAGTCTCAGCTGGGCGTGGTGGCGCACGCCTTTAATCCCAGCACTTGGGAGGCAGAGGCAGGAGGATTTCTGAGTTCGAGGCCAGCCTGGTCTACAAAGTGAGTTCCAGGACAGCCAGGGCTACACAGAGAAACCCTGTCTCGAAAAACAAAACAACAACAACAAAAGAGTCTCAACCCCTGCCCCTGCCATTCCATGGGACCCCAGCGAGATCCTGAGCTTGGGGTAGGAGCCTCCACCTAGTTTTACCCCTAGCTGAGCCTTCTTGGAAGAATATGCTGCTTGTTATGCCCCAAGAGCTTCCAGAATTAACCCCCTCCCCTCCTGCCCCATCTCTAACATCTTAGAGATGTGGGAACTCTGCTTTTCTGTCTATACAATGGAGACCCTCCTGTAGAGGCCTCAGCCCCCTCACAGTTCCCCTACATTTGCCATCTCTGCTCCCTGGCACTGTCTCAGCACTGTCTGTTAATGAAGTGAACCAACTTAGCAATGCCACCTTCTACCCTAGCATCATCTGCCATATTAAACTTTCCTTCCTTCCTTCCTTCCTTCCTTCCTTCCTTCCTTCCTTCCTTCCTTTCCTTCCTTCCTTCTTTTTCTTTTCTTTCTTCCTTCCTTTCTTTCTATTTTTTTCTTTTTGTTGTTGTTGTTTCTTGAGACAGGGTTTCTTTGTGTAGCCCTGGCTGTCCTGGAACTCACTCTGTAGACCAGGCTGGCCTCAAACTTAGAAATCTACCTGCCTCTGCCTCCCAAGGACTGGGATTAAAGGTGTGTGCCACCACTGCCCAGCAAACTTTTCTTATCAAACCTATCAGATGGGGACAGCACCTTGTTGAGCTGCCACAAGGGTAAAACCCCCAGAACCATGTTTGATGCTGAGCGGGTTGTACCCTAGTTGCTGGCACTGACGGGCAGCATCCTTCCTGCCTTAACATTGGCGAGTGAGTCAAATGGAGGAGACAGGTCTGCAAAGAGCCTTCTGAAGCCCTCCCGTGCCCTTGTCCCACAGAACTTGCCCCTTTCAGCTGTGTGACTTCAGGTATGCTCTCTTTACCTCTCCAAATATACCTCTTCCACTGGAAGATAGATACCCTTGACCTTCAGTGGGATATTAAGGAGATGATGGGAGCTAAGAACCATGAGAATCAATGAGCTCCTGACGTAGTAAATGCCCAGTGTGTGCTAGCTCCTTCTCCTGCTCCCTAGAGCTAAGCCCACACACTATATGCAAGCTTGAAGCTCTGGGCAGGTATAGCCCCTCAGACCACGTCTCAAAAGAAACAGCAGGATGGAGATTCCTCTCCTGTATGACCTGCATACACAGGGCAACTCTTCATGGCTACCCATACCTCTTGCCTCATTCATTTCTGTGAGTGGTCATCCAGACCAATCAATACTGAGATTGCAAGCCCTCCCCCTCAATAACGGTGACCCCTTTACCTACCTGCCTCCCAAGAAGCCGGAAAGAAGAGGAGGCAGATGAAGAAGCCAAAAGTAGAATAGAGGCCACTGGTCGGCTGAGCCATGTCAGAGCTGGGAGGCTGCTCAGGGACTACGGACCAGGGACCCTTCATCTTATAAGGGGTCAGATTTGACGTCACAGGGGCTGGGGCTACTCTGAACTAAGCCTTAAGCAAATGGACCTGCCCCACCCCACAGGGGCGCCCTGATAATGGGAGACCGCAGCTATGTCATGGAGCTAGGTACCTGGGTTCCACCAAAGGGGTGGGATCTGGGGACACGAGAAGGATCTGGGTGGAGTACCTGGCCAGCCTCCTGATCCAGCCCCTACAGAAGAAAGGGCTAGTACTGGGTAGCCTGCAGGTTCTGAGCCACTGTCCATGCTCTTGAAGGATTGGACAGAGCGCTGGACCGGTCCGGGCTCTGGGAGGAGGTGCACACTCACCCTCCTGTGTCTCTGGCGTCAGCCAGCTCCACGCCCCTTACTCACACATGGTCACGCTTTCTGCCCTGGGTGGAGCTGTCCCTAGGAACAGGTGAAAGGGCAGGGACTGAGGCAGCCCTCACGTGGCCCGCCAAGTGCTTTCAGATGTGTAAGATGGTAGGACAGGCTGTGGGGGGAAGCTGAGGCAGTGAC